>NC_040023.1:1108576-1458576 GCF_000972845.2 Larimichthys crocea | reverse complement strand
TCAGCTGGTTAGTTTAGCTTAGAATAAAGGTAAGAATCAGGGGAACAGCTTGCTATCTCTGTCCAAAGGTAACAAAATCCACCTACCAACAGTTAAAAAGGTCACTAAGTAACACATTTGATCTATTTGTTAAACCTGCACAAAGCTGAACTGTAAGAATGCCAATTTGGACAGCTAGAGCAGGAGCAGTGGTAATGCTAACTGTTCCCCCCATTTCTAGTCGTCATTATTAATTATTTTAATCTCCTCACCTAGAAAGAAGAAAGCGAATTAGTGTATTTCCCAAAGTGACAAACTGTTCCTTTAGAGTTTTTTTTTATTTAGCTGATAGAAGTTCATGTCAAGTCTTATATCGTGTCAAGTCCCAAGTCTTCAAAACAACGCGTTGACTATAACAATAATGCAGTATTTGAACATTTTGCTTTCAAAGCTTTGAAGCCAGTGCAGTTGCCAAAAAAAAAAATCTTAAAGCTGTTTGGCTTTGCAATGTCTGCTTTTGATCATTTTATTTTATTATTATTATTTTTTTTAAATTAAATTTTACCAGGAATAAAATTGATACTTCAATGTTTTGGCTTCTGAATCTCAAGTTTTTTGGGAGTCTAGTCTCAAGTAGGTCAAGGCATACAGCGTTCTGCTACAAGCCAAATCCCAAATCATAAGTTTTGCAAAGTCTGACTCAAGCCAAGTCTGGCAGTACTTGTACAATTGGCTCAAAAAATATGTCCAAATAAAATACAATCTACTGTAACGATACTAGTCTAGACACACCACTGTACGTATGCGGTTTAAATTAATATCGTTTGCCCACTTAAATGTGAATGTAGTACCATGACAAACATTACATCAGAAACACTATTTGCTTACAATAGCTATGGAGCAGAATTGCAAAAGTAGCACTTCTGCCATGGCTGAACTCTTATCTCTGCAGGGCTCTGGTACAGACCTGCCAGGTAAAAACCATGAATCACTTCTTTATAAACTATTACCCTCCCTCACCCTGCGTTTCCCCTTGGCAATTGTTGTAAATAACAATGTATTCTTAGTCAACTCGTCTGGAATATGTTTTCAGTCAGTCTGTTATATAAACGTCAACTGGGAGCCTCTCAGTCTGGAGAGCCATAATCATGCCCCCAGCCAGCTAACTGAGAACCATGTAACTTAGATGGTTTCTTTATACATGATGGAGTGTAAGGAGGCTTTCTGTCTGGAGAGACAATCTAGCTCAATAAGTGGTGAGATATGCATATACAGTAAATCCAGCAGGGTGGAAATATGCTTGTGTAAAGCACTTTACAGAACAATGATAGTTGTGCACAGTACACAATATTGCCTTAAAATCCACTCACCATGCAGAGAAAACACACTTGGCGTTAAAGAAAATGCACAGGAAACACAGGGCGATACATATATGGTCACATTTTAATGTGTGAATATTTTAAAAAGCCATTGCTTCATCTATCCATTTTTATTCTTATCGTTAAGTTCACAGTATCCCCCAGGAGTTGAACAAAAATCGTGAGTCATCACAAGACGAATGCCTCAAACCTTCTGAAATAAAACACCTAAAAGAGATTAACAAATGAAACTGAAATAAGATAACCAGAACAGAAACGCACATGGGAAAGGGTTCAGGGCTGAGGTGAATGTGGGTGTAGGGGAAGGTTATGCTACACAGTCCCTTTAAGACAATGATATATTCTCTTTACACACAGCAACCATACCACCTATCTCTCCATCCATCACTCCCATTATCCCTTCGACTGAGGTAAGAAAAGGGGTTAAGGAAGGGGTGCCTTCAGGATTTAAAGGCATGAGGTGCTCAACATTCTGTTGAGTCTACATGTGTAGATCATCTCCACCTTTCATATTCAACTCCAATCTATCCATCTCTCTCTGATAGGGTGGACTTACAAGTCTGTATATTCAATAGAGGTTAAAATGGTTACCAGAGCAGAAGGGCATGGGGGCGCTCCACATCCCATTGAGCTGACAAGTCCTGGATGATTCTCCTTTCAGCTGTCTTCCACCCAGACAGGAGTATCGAACCGTTGAACCAAATGTAAACTTATCTCCACTCAGCACACCGTTAGGGGGAGAGCCGGGATGACCACAATCTACAACTAGACCCAAAGAGAGGAGGAGAGGGATTGATAAACAGAGAGATGAAGTAAGGATAGACAGCTCTTTCCGACTCGACACAGCTTTACAAGAATAGCTGCTGTGACCGCTGTCAAGAACCAGAGGCACAGATTCAGAAACTAAAAGACATGTATAGGAAGAGGGTTAGTGAATCAGATACAGGAAGGAGACAGAAACACTGATTCCTGAAATTTATGTCACTCTTGGAAGAAGTTAAGTGTGTTTGTTTGACGTGAGCTGACTCAAGCTGTTTGTGGAGTTCCAGATTTCAATGTTTAGAAAGCACATCCACTGTGGAGTATGTCTCTACTGTTTGGGAGCCAGGGGGTGCTATTAGCATTTAACATGACATTTACAAAACACATGGGTTAGTCCTCATCCTAAAAACCTTTTCTCCTGTAACATTTACAATGAAAACATTTAGAGAAGTATGTAAACTAAGAGGACAACAGTCAGAACAATCTAATCTTACATTTTACTTCATATTTATCATACTAGGACTAACTAGCTCATACTGAAATAATACAATGTGTAAACTTTATCATCTGCACAATATCCTACATCTTACCATCAAGTGCATCTGCTTTGACAGGATTCTCATTTTAAATGAGTCATCCACCAAAAGACAGCAGAGTTTTCAACCAACTCATGATGTTAGCTTAGTTTAACTAATTTGCCACTGTTTCCAGTAGAAAGTTTCAGCTAGCAACAGCAACTATGGAGGAAAACATTCAATTCCACTTTCATCTGTCCCATTTACTGCCAGTTTAAAAAAACACAAGGCTCAAACAGACCTATACATTCAGGAAGGGGTTTGTCCCACTGTCCAGTAGGTTGACAGGTCAGTACAGGTGATCCAAACAGGTAATATCCTGGGTTACAGTCGTAGAAAACCACGGTGCCAAATGTAAAGTTCCCATGCTCTATTTTACTCTGCCGGATGGAGTTGGCTGGGATACCTGGATCGGAGCAATTGACCACTATACATAGAGAGACACAGAGATGGACACACACACACAGACACACAGAAATACACAAAAAGAGATACAGAAAAGCATGTGTTATTTGGCATGAACCAGAGAGGGTCATTTCTCTCCCCCCTCTTCCTTTTCCCAGTGTTCTGCACTGAGAATACTCTATCAAACAATATAGGGCATAAAAAGGAGGTAGCAAAGAAGAAAGAACTGATTAGGATCGGTGTATAAAATGGAAAATGTTGTGATGCTGTGATGAAGGATGGTTTGTGTGTCCTGGATCCAGAACCCATACAGTGTAATGACTTGTAATCATTACGTTGCATTTTTAATTATACACAATTCATTGGCACCCCATTCTATAAACTGGGCAGAACGCCGATAGCTTGTGTACAAACTCATATGAGCGTAGCTACCCTTGTTGCTGCGTTGCTAGTGAACAATCATGGCTTGAGATTTATGTTTCACTGAAAACTAAAAGTTTCAAATTGAAAAGGCTGCAGCCAGGACAGAGTGAGAGGGATGTAGAGTATTAAATCTACCTCAAAACTTCATCAGGTTAAAAATAGCGACTTTTCAAGAAGAAATTGATCTTTTCTGTATATGTAAGAATGAGTTTCAGGGTACTGATGGCAGAGATGTTTAAATTGAATAAAGTTGGAGGTAGAATTGAGGCGAAAGGAAAAGGGTAGGGGTGAATATGGATGGTTGCTATGGGGAAAGGCAGAGAGCATAAATAAAGATAAGCGTTAAGGTGGTATTAAAAAGTTAGGGATAAATAAGGTTAGGGGTGAATACACTTAACTTTTCTCCCCACCTTTACACGTTGGGGGCGGGTGGCTCCACTGGCGGTTGGCCTGACACTGAGCCCGTGCGGGCCCCTCCATTTCATAACCCCGGTTACAAACAAAGCTGACCACGTCGTTGAGGTTGAAGCCGTTTCCCACTGTGCGACCATATATGGGACTTCCTGGATGGCCACAGCTGATCGCTGTAGGGAAGAGAGTGTGAATCATGGATACATAGAACTGTATACAGATTATTTATTACATAACAAACGTCCTCATTTAATTGATATTAAATCCATTGAAAGATGAGAAAGCAACAATGTGTTACCCTTCCATTCACACATACACACTGCTGCCTTTTACAGCTGTTTGCAGCTGGGCTTTCAGCTTTAACCAGAACCAAAGGGTTGCATTGCTCATGAAACAAGCTGCTTAGTTGTGTGCTGGTGCAGTATAGCAACAGAAAGTAACTGTCCAACCAGAGTGTGAAAATGATGTGCTTAACACTAAACACACCGTAAGCTTCAGGCTCGTAAGAGGCGCGAGAGAGCGCGTGTTACTTTAGAGTCTGTATGTGTGAACAGAGTGTTAGCCCGTCTCTTAATACTTCCTGACTTCCATACCCTGTCTGAGGCATTCAGCTCCAAGCTCATGTGTTTGTAATGAAAACATAAATCTTAAAAAAAAAAAAAAAGTGTTAGAAATATAGGTAACACTATTTGGATAGTCAGTATACAGATTGTTTATGGAATATTTGTAACATTTCAACAGCTTGTTAATTGAGATTCAGCAATTCGGCTGTTTCAAAAATGTTTTTCAGGTTTATGCACAGAAAACATCTTGGTTAGGCTATAATCTTTTAAACATCTATAGATAAAGCAAAACTGTAGTGTTAGAAGTGTTACAAATACCCTGAAAGATAAACTGTCTGTAGTAAGTCCATAAAACAGCTGGGCACTGTACGTTTTATTCGAAGTTATTAAAACAGGAGAAGATTTTCTGTTTTTTTCTGGTATTTATAGCAGCAGGGTGTGAATTTGTGGGACTGAGTCAGAATAAATGACAGTGTCCATGGTTATCGTAAGCAAGATGTCACCCAGTGTGACAGTGCGGGTCATTGATGCATTTTTAACAATACAACAACCACAATAGAGATCTATGGCACAAAATAATAAGCTATATCTGGCTTTGTCCACACTGGCAACACTTGTTAGTAGCATCAATTTATTCCCATGTTCTTCCATGGAGCTTGTTAACAGTAAGAAATATATAGTATAGCATCACCAGCCTTATTTTCTAACACTTTAAAGAGTGGATTTATTGTATGCCCTAGAACTAGTACAAAGCAGTTTTTTTCACAGTATACTACATTTGACTGGTTGCTGCAGTCCTTTTCTATAAGTGGAGAGATGTGGAGCTTTTTTATTTTTTTTATTTAGTTGTTTCTGTGTCCTGGGTGGATGTTTCTGTAGTCACATCCAGCAGTGCTGCAGTATTTCAGCAGTCAATGCCACACAGATGCAGCTGACCACTGATGTGATTTAGATGCAATTCTGTTTTGAAAATGTTTTGGCTTTTCATTGCCTCATTTTCTCTTTAAATTACAACAATTAAATTAAGTAAGATTTCTTCTGGATATGAAAGCCGCAGAAAGATCTGATCTAAAACCAGTCATGGAAATTGGAGGCCATGCAGTGCTCGGTCTTGAAAAAACCACAAGAAGCACAGATTTGGACTGAATATCTATGCCTTTCCTACAGTCATCCATAAATATTTATGAGAATGTCAGATGGCCGAGGAGACATAGCTGGTATCCCAATTTAGGGTCATTATTTTGGAAATATTAGGTCTCGCCATCTTCAGTGTTAGCACTGAGTGTCCTCTGTTTGCCATTGTGCATCATAATTATTCATCCTGTTAACTTCATTCACTGGGGCTACTTAGAAGTTCGTGTGTGTCCCTTGTCCTCATTGTGCTGACGACGGTGTTCTGATGTTTGTGTAAACAGACAGTTTACAGTTACTGCCAGACCCTCTCTCATCTGCCTCTCAAGCTCTCCCTCTTTAAATTTATTGCTTTCAAGGGGGGGAGGAGGAGATAAGGAGAGGAGTTGGACCAAATTAAAAGAAAATACTGCGCGAAAGACACACACTGGGTGGGTGGGTTGCTAAAGTAGAGAAAAACAAAGAGTGGGGCGGAAGAGAGGGCACTAGTAGAGGAGAAGATGACAGGAAAGAGGTGAGGAGAGCAGCAGAGGGATGGTGGAGACAAGAGGAGACGAGAGAGAAAAGGAAGAAGCCAAGGTCCTTTTTTTCACTTTATCAGTGAGGATCAGAAGTTTGTTTGCTTGCCTAAGATACAAATTTATCTGACACTGTCAGCATGCCCTACAGCTAACGCACACTCACTCACACATCATAGTCTCATCATCATTCTGGGTTTGTGTCTCTAAACAAGAGCCTCTCATCTCCATAATTACAGTGTAATTTGGCTATAAAATGATTTTCCTCAATAACTCCTGCATGAATAACCCCAATAAAAAGAGCACAGCAGAGAAACTCCAGATACACAGATGGATATGCGCACTATCCTAACCACACAGACACAACTGCATGCAACACCCAAACACATATGCATGTTATCTGAAAGATAGTCTCCATATTGAACCTTTCTTTTTGTTTTAAGGATCATACTCAAACACAACTGCATCGAGGAAATAAACTCCCTTTCATCTCCCTTCTGCTCCAATAATGGAGACACTACGTCACCACCTCTGTCTCTACAACATGGTTCTAATTTAGTGAACAAACGGACTGCTTCTTTTGGGAAAAGGCGTCTGTATAGTTGGCTTGCGATGGAACTCATCATCACCACTTTAACTGTGCCCAGTTGCTGCCTAAAAACATTTAGGACACTCACAGCAAGTGACCAATTTTAGAGGATTTTCACAGTAGCCTGGACACGTCAGAGCCTTTTATTTTATCCTCAAGCCCATTTATTTATCTCACGCTGACCACGCTGGCAGTTTGGTCCTCTGGCCCTTTATATAAGACTGCTGGTGTGAATCAGAACCTCAGGACTATTTGGGTGAATAAATCAAGAAAAGAATATTTCTCACACAAACCTTATGTTGTCCTTACTGAATATAGAATCAGTCTTAAACAAAAGGGTTTTTTTTTTTTAATGGTTTTATTTCCCCTTTTTTCATTTGGACTTTTCTACCCTTGAATGAAAGTTGACAGTTTATCAGCTCTACCAGACAAACTCCCTTGGTGAAGACCTTGCTGCTGTTAATAAACAATGTTTAATCCAGCCGCACTGTTGTTACTGAATATTTTTATGATTACACTAAATATCCCTGTGAAATACCTGTATTATTTAAAAGGAGCCAGACCACTGTAGCCAGCTCCTCATCTCTGCCTGAATCTCTGACCAAACTGTCAGTGGATGATGACAAGGAAAAACAACATTTCTGGTTCTGCTGCATCAAATGTGATGCAATACCTAAATGTAATACCTTTTAAACTGTTCATTGTGAGTGTGATGATGTTATACGAGTGCGATATGAAATCGGTGGAATAAAATATTAATAAGAGATGATATAAAAGTGAGATGAACATAAAAAATGAGAGTAAGTAATGATTTTTGCTGGTCATTCATTTCTTTAAACTTGCAACACAAGGTAGGTTTGTACAGACAAGGAATTGTGCTATCAAATGTAATTTGATGTTAACATTGGAATTGTGAAGTCGATATTGTAAGTCTTCTGCTTTCATTGTCTGGCTCTGCACTGTGACCAAAAAGTGCAAAAGAGAGAAATGATTTTTCAAATGAATTAAATAATTCACACACACACACACACACACACACACACACACACACACACAGTGCCACACAAACCCCAGAGGGTCATTTCCTGTTCCTGTATTCCCTGAATTCTTATTTTTGTTATCACTGGACCATAACAAAGATATGACTTGAGGTGTTTTTAATGTTGTGTTATAATTTAATGATGGGCTAGATCACATTACATCCAAGGCTACACTCTTGAATTAGTTATTAAGTGAGACTGCCGCGTCTTTCTGTACAGGAGTTTCAACAATCCTTCAAGGCAGTGAGTAAACATCTACTTGACACACTCAAACTAAATGAACACTTGAAATGTATCAAATTCCTACTATAAATAGCTTTACTGGTTTAGATTGTTACGTTTTCTTTTTAATTTGTATACTTAATACTCTTTTTCACTTGTCGCCTCAAATGCCAACTCCACTTCAGCACCTTTGTATCACGTAGCAGATCTTAATTGGTCAAACAACCTTTTTCATTAGTATGCCTCCAAAGGGATTTGTAAGATTGCATGATATTGATTTTTACAACTCTACAAACCAATAAACTATCCAAAAGAAAATGCTAAGAACTTTATCAAAACCTTAAACTTAAATTGCATCTTTTGGAAAGGACAGTCGTTCTATTTAGTATCTAGCAAACTCGAAGGCATTACAACACAGCATGCCATATATACATATGCAAAGACGAGATTGAAGATGCATGTTTTCAACTTTATCTGGAATTTGTGCATCAGCATAGTAAACCCTTCATTCTACTGAAAAAGCAGATCAGCAGGTATCAAATATAAACAGATGTCTTCTCAGAGTTGGTGTCAGTGCTAGTCAGTGTGCATAACACGGGGTTGGCATCATCTTCTACAGTTTATACATAGTGTGAGTGTGTGTGGACTAATGCAGCCTGTATGTGGGTGTGTACAATATGTAGGTGACAGCACAGGCAGTCATCCGAGGCCACAAATTGTCTAGGAGACAGATATGTGTGGCAGAGAGTTTGGGTTAATGTCTTAATGAAGGTCAATCTTGTGGGCTTTGTGTGTGTTTTCCTTACATATACAGACAGGCAGTTGTCCAGACCACTGGTTGTCTTGGAGACAGATTCGAACCGACGAGCCTATTAGTCGAAAGCCAGGTAGACATTGATACACGACCGTATCACGGTATCCAAAGTTCTCTCCAATAACCTGGCCGTTCACAATGCCCTCTGGGATTCCACAGTGACCGGCTGAAAGACACAGACAGATACAGAGCTCCTAGAAATCACAAATGTTGCTTTAGAGGTAATATTAAACATCTTCATCTGTTACCAGATAAAGTATCTATATTTAAATCTTGTATCTATAATTATGTATCCCTAATATTCTTGGTTTCTCTATCTGAAACCCATTTGATTTCCCATTTTACTCTCAGTTTTAAACATTTTATTTACTTGTTTTTACTTACTTCTGTCGTGACCAAGAGCTAGCTTGTTGTTGTGCAGATATGCAAATATTTCCAAATGATACTATACCTTGCAGTCTTATTGTACCCACACGATGAGTTCTCCGGGTTATTTTCAGGGACACGAAGACAATATCAGCAAAACAGTAACATTTTACTCAGGCCTGGGAGTTTTAATCAAACCCTGAGGCTTGAACATCTCCTTGGTTTCTGAGATACTTTGCTGCCTCTATGTGGGACATTAAAATTTTAAACATCTGCTCAAACATTTTGCAAGCGTGTAAAAGTAGGCAGTTGCAGCTTGAAACCTGGTTTATTCTGTAGATGAGAAATGTGACTTTGAGCAAACACACACCATAAAACATCAAAGTGGAAGCACAACAAGCACTCTATCTTCACAAAATATCAGTAGCTGAGTCATAAATTGGATCACCTGTCATTTACGGTGAAGGCTCAGATGGTCAGATGCCCCCTACAACATTTCCACAGCTGTGTCACTGCTCTTTGTGATACCTTCAAAAGCATCTATATCTGAACATTTGATTCAATTTGTGGCCTCTTTACTCTCTGATCAGATTGATTACCAGAGGTCTGGTTGATGCGCAGCGCAAATGCAAAATGTTTTAAAAAAGCATTCCACAAAGTGGAGAGGAAATGTGTATCTACTGTTCTCAGAGAGTTTGGATTGAGTATTGATTTCATTCTTTACTGTGGATAAAATCTGCGCTGTGTCCCTGATGTCAGAAAATGCTAACAATTTCATAGATAGCACAAGAAGTGGGGAAAGGTTGCCTAATATCACCTTTGTCATTTCACATTGTCTTTGAGGTGTTGATTACTGGAGTTAAAGGGCATTACTCAAGCGAGTCACGGTTACTTTTTTGGATACGCTGCAGAAAGTTATATGCTGATGAAAGGAAATAAAACTTATTTTCACACAGTTTCAACACACGTTGGGAAGACATTACAATAGATAGAATATAAATATAATGAAGTAAAATACTTTGGGTTGGGCTGCTCAAACACGTCTCATCAACAAATGTTTTAGTTTTGTCAGAAATCTAGCAACACAAAGCACAAAAGTCAGCTCTTCTAGTCTTTTTAATGTCTTATTAATTTACTTAGATTTTAGGATTGGCCATAAAAGTTTTACAAAATTAATTTTAAAAACTAAGATGACTAGAAACAGGAAACATAACTGTACAGGCTTACATTTTAAAAAGGTAAAACAAGTACTGTACAGTTAAATTACTTCTGTTTGTGAAGAATAATAAGACAAAGTTATTTAATGAAACTGCTGTTTATAGCAATTTTTGGAGCTCAATTTATTTACTTTTTGACAGAATGATGCCTCCTCATCAGTCTAGGTTAAGTTTCATTGAACTTTTCCTTTATAAATTGCATCTGATATCCCCTCAGCCTGTGAAGTATTCTGGGAAGCGATGTTTCTACTGAGGCTTCATGGAGAAATGACAGCACCATGTCATAACATCTGTTACCTCTGGCTGGCACACTGACAGAAGAAAGTAGCTGTTTTTTTCTGCCTTATATAAAAAAAGAACATTCAGACTGAATGCACAGCCAAGGCTTGCTCATGGTAGTCTTTCTTATAAGGTGGCAAAGGCCAGGGGGAAGCAGCTGTGTAGCCAGACAAGAGGTGGAGGGCACATATAGTACCTACATTTCATACCTGTCCTCATTAGAATGACTTGAAAATCACATAATGAAAATGTGTGTAGTTGTAACATCAGTTTATATCCGAAGCTTTCATTTCCAGTCAGAAAAAGAGTATCTACTGTAATATATACTGTAATATACACTGAATACATTAGTAGCTCTAGTAGTTATATACCTAAACATCGCGTCTCCGTTCCACTCCAAAGCCCAGATGACAGGCACTCTCTGACAGCTGACCCCACCAGCATGAAACCGGCATCGCAAGTAAAGATGGCTGTAGCACCAAATGTTGTCTGAGTACCAATTTTCTTCCCATTGGGTGGAGATGGCAGCTCACCGCAGGATATAACTGAAACACACAGCCAGACACAAGCAATTTTAAAACAGTAGCACACCAATTTAGCGCCAAGTTAATTTGAGTCACTGGTAGAGCTCACTGGTTTCACTGAGGAATGATACCAATGCTGGGGAGCCGTCCTCACATTAATATGGTGTCAATATTGCTTTTTTCCTATGACTGGTGAAGAAAATAACAGTAGATTTTCAAATGTCACAGAATTATTTAAAGGAAAATAACATTGATCCAAAATGTCAACAAATCCCCAGAAGAAAAATAACAGATGACAAAAAATGTCAAGGCGACTCTTTCAGGTTAGAGTGTGGGATGGAAGAACAAAATGTTTGCTTTGAAAACATCTCAGTCATCATTAGATTTAATAACTTTGATAGAAGTAAATAAAAATGCTAATGTTAATGTTAAACAAGAACATAACTATCATTAGAAAACAGCTCATTTGAAATAAAAAACTCTTTTGGGCACAAGGTGTCATTTGTGTTTGACCGTAGCTTCACAAAGCTAGCTGCTGTTTCACAAAGTCAAGCCTTTGTTCAGCTGCCACATTTCTGATGCTCATATGTTTGTGATCGAAAGTTTCCACAATTCAATTACATTTTTCCCCCTCTCTCTATTCACAACTGTTATCCAAACTGCTCATTCTATGAATGCCAATGGTGCTTTAGGCTCCCTGATGTCAGTAATTTCTTGGCTTGCAAACTTGCAGACTTAAAATATTAACAAGAACATAAAATGCTGATGGCACTCCTTTAAAAGAATGGCTCAACATTTTGGAAAATGAAAAGCTAATACTGATCTTAGGCCTTAGCTTAGCTTAGCACAAAGACTCACCCTGACAGTGCGGTCTGTCGTTTCTCCAGCTCCACACGCCATTGGGTAAGCACTGGATGTGGGCGGGTCCTAATCTGTAGTATCCAGGGTCGCAGGTGAACACGATGCGAGTTCTGTATTCATAGTGCGAGCCGTTGACAATCCTCCAGCGGCCGTGCTCTAAAGAAAACGACCCGATGCTGGGACATACCACCACTACAGAGACAGACAGAGTGACACAACTTCCTGAAATTTCAAATTTCATTATGTGTTGCTTATACATTAGTATATCCATCTTACTCAGTGAAACATGGTTATTTAATATCCTTATCTTAAATTTCAACTTCATTGTAGCATTATTAATTAATTAATATTATTTTATCTTGTTGAAATTTTCCCTGGAGGCTGGTTGTCCAAATTGGTGGCACGATCATATTTGGTGTTTCTATTGTGGATCTCTGTGTGATACTAACCAGAACATCGTGGTATCTTATTGTGGTTGCTCCATGTTCCATCAGGCTGACAGATGGCTGACGTCAATTCTTTACTGGACAGTCTGTACCCATCGTTACAAAAATAGGAAACTCTTGTTCCGACAGAGTAGTCAGCTGTTAAAACGCCGCCGTTTATAGGAGCCTTGGGTGCACCGCATGAGACAGCTATGGGAGGACAGATACACACTGGTTAAGAAGACGCCATACAAGCAGGCAAACAGAGAAGCCCTAATGCACACTTATATCTGTCAGGTAGGCAGGTTTGATGTGTACTTTGTTTGAAATGTTTCTGGGGACTTAAAGCCACTGCTGTGTATTGCACATTTGTAAACAAGCTCACATATTTTCTTCAATGAAGCCATCAAACTAAAAATATACAATCAAGAGATGCTTGATCTCCGGTTCTAACGAAATACATCCATCTTGCTGAACATGCTGCTCCACAGTCCACAGTGGTTTTAAATAGACTGGCTCGTAGAGCACCGCACCGTGTAATTACATAGTGTCGACAATCTGCTATACAGTACATCCTTCATTTGACTTTCTATCAATACCAGCTATGGGCAGCACCTTCCTATGGTTATTTGATGTGTGGGATTAGGCAATAGCAGGTGCAACATAAAAAAAAAAAAACATCAGGTCTTTGCAGAACATATTGTAGTATATTCTAAAAAATACACAAAGACATAGAAAGAGAAAAAAAGGCAGCTATGTGAAAAAATCAAAACCATTCATATGTTTCATTTCCTTTACCAAATGGGCATCAATTATATCTGGCATTTACATATTGTAAGCCCCTTCATATGAACAATGCATCTGGCATTTGTCTTATTTCAATGGGGGAATATGTCTACTCTGGAGCAAAAAGAATGAAGTGCACTTAAAGGACAAAAAAAAAAATAACAGAGAGGGACTTAGCTGTGTTTTCTACCATAACCTACAATTATACATCTGTCTGCAATTCTATCACTTTTAGCCACATTAGCTACAAGGCAAGTTAACAATGTACTTAACAGTCCACTAGCTCAATTGGCATTTAATTGCATTCACAATGGCAAGTCTATCACAGCTAGCTAGTCTGTGAATTGTTAAGTCAAACTCTTCTTTAATCAGTTTCATCATTAGACATCTACATCACTGTCAAGCAGGGCTACTACTCCTATACAAAGAGTGATTTTCAGCATTTTTGCTAAGATGTATGCTCACACCTTTTTCAAGTTTATACTAAACAAACCTAAGTACAAAATACACAGACAAAGAAGCACACCTTGACACGCAGGCACAGGAGAGTCCCATGCGTGGTAGCTGAGTGGTGTGCGGCGGCAGGTTGCTGTGGCATTGCCTATGAGACGGTAACCACGATCACAAGCCCAGCGCACCACGCTGTTGACGTGACCGCCGCTCTGAGAGGAGATGGAGCCGTGGAGAGGAGAGTCTGGGGTTGAGCAGTACAGCGCTGGAGTGAAGGAAACAAAATTAAAAAAACAAAGAATTTCACTGCCATTAAAAACAAACAAAAAGTAACAGTGATATCACAGCTTTAGTAATTTTACTACTATACATTACTACACTATAACCAGACCAGAGATATAATACTGTCTTAATCCAGCACACTAAGAAAACAGATGTTTGTGAATTCACATCAATGCTGAGATTAATACAGAATTTATGACTGCATGCAGGTCCATTGACAGTACCATAAAGTCTTACTTTCAAGGTTTTAGTGTTACAGACATTACAGTCTGAGTCAATACTGTATTTATGACATAGTAGGAGGCCTGTCAAAAATGGACTGATGGCACATGCATCATGTTTGTGAGCAAATAATCATTTTTACTGACCAACATTATAGCTCTGATTTCATACAGTGCTATTCAAGACATGAGTACAGTATCTCAAACGCCTATTGGGCTGAATAAAAAGTTCTGTGAGCAGATGTATTAATGACCAAAACAGTTATTATACCTCTGCAGCGATGTCTTAAATGCCAAGTGTTTCAGCCAATTAGTATTTATCCGACAAGTTGTGTGAATGCTAAATAAAATAAATAATATGTCTCTCTCTGCAGAGCTTTTGGATCGAACAATCAATCAGTTACAGAGTTACTGTAGACGTCAGACATTAGGAGACACACTGCCCACAAAAATATCAATATATTTCTGAAATTTGAGGAAATGTTCTGACGCAAAGACATTAATCCTTTACTCCAGGCAATACTGGCCAGGGAATCCTGCTGCAACCACCAACAACCCGGCATCAAATTGAGCAGTGTCTAAGTTACTTAGTCTGTTATTTATAGATTATTGATATGCTGCTGTCTGTGTCTGTCTCTGTATCTATAGCAGCAGCCATTGTCCTTATACAATGATGTCTCATATAATAAGATATCAGTAGCGGTTTCATTATGTTTCTCAGTCACAGCATACAAAGATTACACAGACCTGGGTCCAGTTAGATAACACATTGGGCGTGTTGCCTGGTCTGTAACTCTCCAAATTATACAAAGGCCCAAAAACAAGTTCTTAACTGGCCTTATATAATAGTGATAAGCCTGCTTTTATATGTCCTGTTAGTCTGCCACTGGCCCAGTATCATCTGTGTGCTGGGTTTTTGAACCAAAATAACAAATACCACCAAGAGTTAGAAAAAGAGTTTTGTTCCTCTTTACTGTGTGTTTTTCCTTTTGTTGAAAATAGAATATCAGTGCCAGCAATGTTTTGTATAGTTTGTCAGTGATGTCTAATTAAAGCTTTCCGACACAGCTTATTTCTAAAAGCACAAAAAGTTTAAAGTCAATGGCCCAGAAACAGGCTGGGATTACTGAACTGGCATGTAGGCAAAGTAGCCAGCTGACACTCTCTCATTAAATCCAATCCAGGCTCTTTCCCTTTAGTATTTTTACGATTGATACCGTTTAACTGCTGACTTATTTCTAACCAAATACCAACATATTTTATTATAATAAAAAAGCAAAATAAGTTGAGTTGTCTTGATAATGAGAAAGTTCTCATTACAACATGAACGTTACATTTTTTTTTCTGTAATTAAAAACACATTTCATTTTCTAACAGCAGTGGTGTTGTCATATTCCGGCCTGATTATGCAAGTGAAACAAAAACATTAACGAAGTTGAACCATGATATTCGTGGGCTTAAAACATGTGTTTAACAATCGTGCAAATGCTCACATTAATCACAGCTAACAAAGAAGGTTACAGAGTGCGAGCGTCCTGGGAGGCTTTTCTGTTATTATTGAGCACATCATTCATCATACCGAACAGTGGTGTTTTAAAGGTTAAAGAAGCAGCCTCCTCAATAGAACGTATCAAGTGAAAATGCAAACTAAATAGGTAATACTGTCTTCTCCCCCTTAACTGTCAAAAAATGCCCTTGAATGAAGCACTCAAGCCTCATTACCCAAGTGCTTAATGCCCAACAGTCTACAGTTATACTTAGCAGGTCCAGGTGTCTAAATGTAAAGATTGGGGTAAAACAGCAGCTGTGCCTATTGAGCTTTCCTTGAATGATAAAAGTTAAGAACTGATGCATAATGCAATATAGTAAACTGTTTTAAGAGACAGACAGAAGTGAGGTAGAAAAGTAAGCTGAAGATGAACAAATAGGTTTGATGAAGTTAGTGACACAGCCACTTTCTTGTATGCTCCCTGTTCTTCTTGAGAAACCTTCTCAATCTCAACAAATTAGGATCTATATGTTGGCATAAATTAGAGGTTGAACAACTCCTCTAAGTACTCTTTCCCTCTGTCTTTCTGTCTGTCTCTGTCTACCTCTGTCCTTATTTCCATGCATTATTATTATATAAAGTAGTAGTAAAATAAAGTTGGGATACATACTTTGGTACTCACCAACATAGCGAATTTTGAAGCCTTTCTTGTTCGTGCCGTGGTCTGAAGACCAGCGGACCAGGAACTGGTGACCAGAGGTTGTGAGGTTAAAGGGTGTTGGCAGGTCGCCACTCAGCGTTGCAAGAGTAGGACTGTTGGCTGTTGGACCTGAGAGACATGATGACAAAGTGAGAGGAAAAGAGGGGGAGAGAGAAAGGGAGGCAGAAGGAACCAATTAGATACTGTATTACAAATAAAGTGTCATTTGTTTCACAGGAACTTAGGTAGTTAATAAATATAAATAATGTTCAGTTATACCTGGGTGACTTTATACTGTATACCTTTGAAATATAAATACTGCACTTCTTAGCAGAATTATTTCTATACTGTATGTCAGTGTTTTGTTTTTACCATCAAAAATCTCCAACACGTCAAACTCTCTCTCAGTTTGGAAACTTTCAAACGTTATGGTGACGTTGTATCCTTTCTCTACTGTAACACTCCAGGAACACATTTGGAGGTTTGGGTAGCTTTCTGGCCAACCGGGGCTCAGGATGACACCTGATGAGTCGTATCGCACATCGTGCGCAGGACATTGGACTATGCACAGAAAATGGAGGGAGGAAAATGTTTGTTATTTTCAATATCACCTGCGTCAAGGATTTGAAATACTGATTTCAGAAGCTTAAAAATCTGCTGCGGTGATTCACACACACCTTGGCATGTCGGCGGCAGTGCATCCATCTGTAGTCTTTCTCCAAGGCGACATGTTAGAATCTCACTGCCAACCAATGAGAAGCCAGGATGGCATCTGTACCTGATGATGTCACCTGGAAGCACAACAACAGTATGTATGTATGTAGATGAATGTAACAAAGTACATGCACTTATAGAGTAAATCACCCAACAATATATAAAATAGTAACAATTACTTAATTCAGTAATAATGTACTTTCACTAGAAAACCTTTAGTTGTGATGGAGTATTTCTCCTCTGCAGTTCTGGCACTTAAACTAAAGTTAAGGATCTGAACACTTCCTCCTCCATAATGTACAGTGTATCACTATCTGCAAAATCACACCATCTGCTGTATCACTAAGTATGAGATATTTAAAAGTATGATTTTTTTCTATGAAGAAGATGATATATGTTCTCATATTAGGAACTGAAAAGTTACAAGTCTCAGCTTCCTCCATCAAATTGACACGTCTTGAGGCACCACAGGCAGACAGACAACTCACCTATCTCCAACTCGCCATCCTCCATCAGCATGACAGCATTGGGCACTTCTGGAGGAGGCTGGCAAACCCTTAATTGGTAGGCTAAGAGAACAGACACAGCAGAGGAAAGGAGAGAGGACAAAGGGAGGGACATTATATAAGAATGTGTGAGAGGAAATGTGGTTGGTGAACCTCACCTAGACAGGAAAAACCTTTCCAATGCTTCCAAAGTCACTTTCTCTATGCTGGATGTTTTAAATGTGACTCTTACTGGTCTACCTACACTGATGTGTAATCTTCCAGTTGTCTGTCTCTATAACAAGCTCCCCGAAAACCAAATAATGACACAACCTGTTTTCTGTCTATTTTATTCAATGCCGGTTGCTTCAATTTAACTTCAGTTTTTGAGTTCAGGTGGTCAGATCAGCAAAGCATGGAATCAAAAACAGACTACAGGCTACACAGATACAGCACTGCCTCGAATCATAAAAAAGGAACTGACTTCAGTGCTACTGAGCTGAAGGCTGTAATCAATATTACTGCATGACCATAGATCACTCACTAACAGAGGGATAGAGAGAGAGAGAGAATACAGACAGACACAGACAGAGAGAGGGAAGGACTATGGGTGAGAGAGGGAGGAAGGGCTGAGAGCTATAAGTCAGGATGAAATTGACTATGAAAATGAGACCTGCCAATAGTATCTGCTGCTCTCATGCATATCAAAGCCCTGTGGTCTGTGTGTGTGTGTGTGTGTGTGTGCAGCTATGTCTATGCTTCTGTCTGTGATAGGAGAGGTTCACTGTGAGCAGTCATTGATCTCACTAAGCTCCAAGACCGTTTCGTATTTTTATAGCTACTTCAACATTCATGTCACATCTGCTTTCTTGGTCTCACGTCCATGACAACATTATCCAACCACTGTACAGTCCTCGCCTCTGTATGGAAGCACTGGCATTCAGAACCTTGACCCAGAGATAAACAAATAGAAGAACAATGGCAAAGATAAACATCCCCAAACAGTGGATTGATGCTTCCTTTGGGGTTTATGTGGCATTTCAAACCAAAATTGCACTTTAGCAGCTGTTTCAGATGCAAACTTTGACATTCTGAATTTTAGTTGAGTCACTGAAGGACACTGAGGAAAAATGTTGGAAACTTTGTGACTTATTTTGATGACTTCCTGTTGAACTCAAGAATTGTTTCCCTTCTGCCTTTACGTCTCTTCTTGTTTTATTGTCTAATAAAACAGACGTGACAAAATATGCTAACAACCTGCCATATATGTCATGCTGTTTCCCTCTTATCCATCTTCCCATGTCACTCTACACTGTACATCCTCCAGTAAAGCAGAAATTGAAAATAAAATTGAATCCATCAGATGATACTATTCCTGAGTGTGACAGCTGACTGTTAAAAGCTGCCGACAGAAATTCATTAATAACGTGACATCTGTCTGAAAAAGGGAAAGCTCATACACAACTTGACATGTTTTCATTAAAACTGGACAGAAACTTTAGAGAAGGTGCAAATGTAAGCTTCATGTGGGGGAGGG
This sequence comes from Larimichthys crocea, assembly GCF_000972845.2. Lineage (NCBI taxonomy): Eukaryota > Metazoa > Chordata > Actinopteri > Sciaenidae > Larimichthys > Larimichthys crocea. Next base: position 1,439,429 of record NC_040023.1, on the reverse strand, counting down.
CAGAAGATATATGTATATGTACGTGTGTGAGACAGAAAAAGAGAGAGGGGGGCGCTAGACAAGGAATGACAAACCGTGTTGTGAAGGGTACATACAGTTAGACTCATTAGAAGCCATTCTGTCAAATTAAAACTTCATCCAAATAGGCAACTTTCCGGGAACTTAACAATTTTGACAAGGATGAGGAATGTAAGCAGCGTTTCTTTACTGTCTGGTGAAAACTGTGCATTGCCAAAATAAATTGTTTTTAGAAAGAAAAAAAGAATCTTTTTCTGGTTTGATGACAATACTTTATGATGGCTGCCAGGAGCATCCCAGAATTATCTGAAGCTATGTTCTCCAACCCTGTTGTCTTTCACTTAAAGCGAAAACGGATTTCCACATGATAAAAATTATGAATTTAAGGGTACAAAAATCCTCTGTGTTGATGTAATGATGTGTGAGGCTGTTTGTCTATTGTCTGACAATACACATATGAAGGAAAATGTATGACCAAGGGACATTAGACAAACTCTTTATAGACAGTAAAGATTACATAGCTTCTCATTAATGTAATAAATGTAATGGTAAAATACAGTACTATTTTAAGATTTCATTAACATGATCAACATTTTCACTTTTGACCTGTATTTTTAATATATGAGTTGATGTGGGCAGCTCGTAAAGAATGGTGTAATTCTTCACATCTTCATGTCAAAGAAAGAAGTAAAAACATAATAATAATAAAGATAATTGGAGTTAAACTTTAGCCCATGACAGTAGATGGACACATAAAAAAAGAGAGAGAGAGGTTTAAGTGTTGGAAGATTGATGTTTGCAGGCAGACAGGCGAAACGAAAAGAAAAGACGAGTAGGGAGGTTTTCATCCTAAACGGCGGTTGAAAACACAGGGAAATCAAAGTGCACTGAAGGACCGCAGCAAAGAGATTGAAATTAAATGAAAAACTGAATGGCATAGACAGTTTTGACATGGAGAAAGAGCAGCTCTGGACCAGCAAAAATACAATCTCCACTCCACCGTGGAGGAAAAGTGGCTGTTTGTGTGTACATGAATAAACACTATCCTATGTCAGGCTATTGTGCAAAGACATACTTATTAATTCACAAGCCTTCATGGAGGCACCGTCTCATGAAAATCTCCTTCTCTTTTACAAGTCTAACTGTTTTTAATGAACAAACTACATGTTTTATTTTTCATTTTAAATGATGAATGAGTTGCAGGACTGTGGCACCAATTAAAACAAAATGTTTTAAAAGTAATTAGAAAACTAAAAAGTTTCGTTTTCTTTAGATTGTGTCGTGTTTCTCTTGTGTGGGTGAAAGTTAAAGCTATTAAAGTATTTTCTCTTAATCTGAAGGCACTTCTTGAGAACAAAGGGAACTGTAACTGGAGGTAAACAATGACATTGCTGGATGCAGGAAGGTAGCAAATAAAGAAAAAAACAAAACATCTGCTCACTCGTCTTGTCTAAGCGTGTCCATTTGACATTGGTAATATGTTTTCTTGATCACTTGATTACTGCATTTTTTTACTTTTTTAAGATATTTGCCAGAACTGGTCTACTTGTTGTAACAAAGAAAGTGAGACCTTAAAAGAGTGACTCACACATAACAGACTTTGCCTCGGTATTTCATGACTCATTTGTGAGCCGTATTGCTCTCATTTCAAGTAACTGGATATAGACAGATATAGCAGGAGCAGTCCCAATCACAAAATTACTAAATCCACTCAAAGCTGAGAGCAGATTGAAAAGAGCTATGAAATATCGACATAACTCCAAAGTGGTCAATAACTCTAAAGCTTCAGACAATACTCTTCATAATATGAAGGCTATCAATAGCACCATTCTGTGACTAATATATCATTACTGTGGTTGTGACAAAGATGGGGGGCTTCACTCAGTCGGTAAAAAGTTCCGGTGGAAGACCAAACTTCACGAGTCAGAATGAGTCAAAAGAAGCAGGTCTGAGTTGAACATAATGAGGATGAAGTTGTAGAGAGCCTAACACAACAAACAGATCGATGCCACCGCTGCAGCTACAACTAATGGTTGCACTGTAGTTTGACCGCTATACCTCAGGACAACAAAGACAACTGGGGAGATAACGGTTCATTTGTAACGGAACAAACACAATCAAATGTGTACAGTATATGTATGTGATCACGAGTTCTGTGATACAATTGATTACGTTGTTGGTGTCTCACCGTGGTAGCTTAAGACAAAGAAGCCGGCTCCAGAGAAGTCAGAGTGGAATTTGATGAGGATGATGTTGGAGGTCGAGTAGACAGACTCCAGAGCTGTGTTCCCACTGAACTGGCCAATCTGAGGAGATGATTGGTCTGGACCATCCCTACAGGGAAACAAATGCAGAAAAACACACACACACACACACGCACACACACACACACACACACACACACACACACACACACACACACACACACACACAGCTTGTGTTACAAAGGGGGTACACTTAGAGACTAAAGACCCATAAAGGAATGGGTTTCTTTATAGAACAATGAGAAAGAAAAGTCAACCTAAAACATAATTTAAATAAGTTATTGCAGTCATCTTTGACAGTTAAATGACTATCTGTGATCAGGAAATGGTTTCCCTGAGGCTAGAAACAATGATAGAAGAGACTTCACGATATTTATGAGACAAAACCTTGGAGCTGCTCCATTGACTGCGTTTGGAGTCGGACATTGTGTGACAAAGCGCCTGCGCCTAGAGTGATTGTGCATTAGCTATAGCGATCCAAAACTACACTGTCACAAAGCCCATTTCGAGATGAAAGTGCACAAACTCAGATTCCAGTTCACTTACAAAAGAGCATCTTCTCTTTGTCCCTTGATAACAACACACTTTAAAGCCCTGGCTCTCTTATTCTTGCTTTGGGATGCACAAGTTCATAAATATTGATTGATCTGTCATCAGATCATAAGAATAACAAATGTGGATCCTGTAGGAGACTTGGCTTTAGTCTGGCCACTAATATAGGCCTGGCATTCATGAAAAGTTACACAATTACCACAGAAGGCAGACAGGAAGTTATCTGTTAACTGGCGGGTCAGGCTCCCTCTGCAATGTCATGAGCATATTTCATCTTTAATGCCAGACCCACCAGCTGTCAGACTGGAACTAACCAATAGCGGGGTCATTATCAGTGATTAAGAAGTATCATCATGAAGTTAAATGAAATGATTATTTCCTGCTGTTAAGTGTTTTTGAATGAGGCCAATTATACCTGTCAGGTTATGTAAGGAATCATCTTCTTCTCTGATTCAGAGTTGTTTCACTCATTGCTTTCCATTGCTGGTTATTGCTGACGCTAACGCTCACTAATATTTATGAGCATGTAATGGTGACATATACAGTACAAAGAAGGCTTTGGTGTGTGAGGTAGCACAACACGAGGTAACATCTGTGACATATATGATAATTCTTACGGTGAGATCCTGTAGTAAGCGCCCCAGTATGAGACCAATTAGCAGACTAACCGACTGTCAGGTTGGCTGGCACTGGACTGTGGAGACCGCTGTGAGAATCACACCTTTGCCACCGACACAGTGCTCTCTACAGTAAACCAACTTTGTGGCTCTGTGACTGAGATTGTGAGGTTTTTGTGTGTGTGTGTGTGTGTGGTTGCCGTCTTTGCTTTGTGGCTTTGTGTGAGTTCAGCAGTTTGTTCACTTTTCCAACTGACAGTAGGAACCTGCTGTGCCACCAATTCATGGAATTCACAGAATCGACTGTGGGCGGACGGCACATGGTTCATCAGTGTTGTGGTGTTTGCTGTGGAAAAGGCAGACCGCATGTTGTAATTATGAGCGATACATCTCTACTCTACAATAAAATCTATCCACGAAACACAAAACAAACTGTTGCACTTGATTGCAGTCTCTGAAAAGCTGTTATGTGCATCTAAGAGAAAAAAGTACTCCAATGACAAGGGTGTGTAGATACCCAACATATTTACCATTCGTATGCTTGTGTTATACACTATTTGATGAGGGACACAATCAATTAATCTATCAGTTGATTGGCAGAAAATTAATATGCAGCGGTTTTGGTTCTAATTAACTGTTCAAGTTCAAATTGTTCAAACATTCTCTGGCTCAAACTTTACAAACTCATCATTTAATTTGTGTGACAAAACAAGCAATCTGAAGATTGCATCTTTACTTTTTTGTTTCATTTTATAAACTAAATGATTCATCAACTGATGCTGAAGGTTTATTCAGACCAATTAAGCTAGGCTGAAGTGTGTAGAGAGAGATAACTGGTGAAGAATAATCAGTTAATTGAAAAAATATATAAGATAGAGTACTAGATTAGTTTAGAGAAACTGTTGCATCTGTTGTTTGCTGTTGGTTGACTGACTGTGAGATTGTTGCACCCATAATGTTTCCACAGCATGGTGTTGTTTACCCGACAGATGTTGTAGCCAGACAGTCCGACCTAAACATTCAGACCGTTGTTGGCATAAATGGGTCCTGAGACATTAGACGGTGCATTTAGCCATGAACCATTGCATTTTTTCATTTAAATTAGAAGCTCCTAAAATAAACTTTCCCCAAAGGTAAGGTAGACTTAACTGGAGCCTCTGGCAGATAGCGGTAGCTGTCATTGTAACTGACCTCAGGTCATGTAATGGGATCTTTTCTCCTGGTAGAGAATAAGGGCACTGTTTTTACTTTACAGTGCTCAGTTTCTTGGTGTACCTGTCTTTCTCTAGAGAAAAGAGACTATCAAAGTAATTCTTTTTAGACACTTGTGGGTCATTCAGGTCCTTGTTGGGAAAAAGGTACATTTCATTGCCAGTCTTTGTCAAGAGACAACAATGTTTTTAGTTATAATAATTTTCAAAGTTTCCCTAGGGCTTCGCTAACAGCCAAACCTAGAAATCTGGAAAGGTGACAGTGCAGTATCATGACAGGCTAAGAAAGGTACAAGACAGACATTTGGTCCGTCTGTGTAGGTCTAAAAATACATAATTTGCAAGGGAATGTATCAGCAGCACACCATGTCTTACCCTGCTGTTGTGTTTTGCCTGCCGAGCCCTGCCTCCCCATGTCTGTATGCCAGGTGACATTTCTAAACTGTTGATACTGCACCTTGCTGTCTATTTATAGGAAACTGGCTTTAGCTATAGGGAAGGGGCAGAAACATGGCAACCATAGAAATAGACTGCACAGTCTATTTATGGTTCTGCTGCCACGCTGTACCTGCAGAAAACTATGTAACATTGTGTCTAAGCATCATTTAAAGACCTGCAATGACAAAACGTCTGCTGTTGCCAGTGGCTGCTATCCTCAAAAAGAATACTGAAGAGAGAAGACAAGGCACGGGCAGGTAGTGAGAGAAAGATGGATTGTTTATAAAACATATAAAACCGACTGAGAGTCTGAGATAGTGAAACAAACAGAGGGAAGGAGAGACTTACGGGTAAAGAGAGACGGGTAAAACATGACAAGAAGGAAATTATGTCAGAGTAACTTTATATTCAAGGCGTGATGCCTGTAGTCATAGGAACCCTTGCAGGAATTTAGCCAATTAGTGGTCAGCTCTGAAAAGATGTTAAGGAGCATGACATCCTATGTGAGAGAAATCTGTGTGTGTGTGTGTGTGTGTGTGTGTGTGTGTGTGTGTGTGTGTGTGCGTGTGTGTGTATGTGTGTGTGGGGGGGGGTTGAAGTTCTCTGAATATGTGGTACAAATTAAATAGCTATTCAGTCAAATAAAAAAGAACACTTCTTAGTGAAATACATCTTGATGAAGCAGGAAAAGATCAATAAGAAGTGGTGCATAACAAGGTCTAACAGTGTCAGTCAAGAAGTGGAGTAAAGATGAGTTAAATAACACCTACCAGACGGTGATGTAGTCATATATGGGCTCAGTACTCAGCACAGTGAAATTGATGTAAATCCCATGTCCAGGAGGAACTCGAACACTCCACACACAGTCCTGGAAGTTGGGGTATTCCTCGGGGTGACCAGGAGAGTAAATGGTTCCATTTAACGATGTGATGTTGCCACCACAGAGAGCTATGAGATGGAATATTAAGAAAATTACCTTTAATACATTACCAGAAAATGAGTATTACCACTGTGAAGCTTTAGTAATTGTCTGGATGACTGAGTGAGGATACGTCTCTATCAGTCACATAATGACCACTGGATAACTCCTTAATACCTTTAATGAATTGTCATTATACAGTAGTTTTATTTCAGTCCTGCAGTGCAGGTAATCCTCTAGAGTGTCCATGTTGCTCTATAGACTGAATTTTTACACTTTTCTAAATTAAGGGTCTTGAAAGCTTAAGTCTAGCCTTAAAATAATAAAAAATTATAATAATTGGATTACTGTGTGGCTACATGTACTGCTGGAAATAACAACATGCCTGACACCTCTTCTTATTCCTCGTATTTCTTCCACTTTGCTCTCAGTGCAACATTCTAAATCAGGAAATATTTAGGAAAATATTGTGCTTAGTTTTAGAAAGTAGTGTTGGCAGGTACGAATTAAAGTAATGAATACATTAAATAGTTACAGCTTGGAGTACGCAACTCAGTAATAATAGAATAATATTTCAACAGAGTCAGGAAAACAACTATAATACACATCATAACCAATACACACACAGTCGAGAAATATTATTAAAAGCATTAGATGCTTTGATGATGACCAGGGGGACACGCAGACCCTAAAAAACTCTGAGATCCCAGCAGCATACATGTACAGTACATCCTCATGTTGCAAACTATTATAAAACATACATGATGTTTGTCAGAGAAAAATAGATTTTCCAGATTAGCAGAAATAACAGCAATGAAATGACTAACAGTTTGTATTTCCCTCACAATACAGCAGGGGGCAATTTCACATCTAGCTGCTAACATATAAAAACTCTTAGTCCAAAGGATAATATTAAACAGACACAGTCATTGTGACGTAGTAACAGGTGTCAGGATGACCTGCTTTATTACCTTCACATCGTGGTAATGGGTGATTCCAGTTCCTGCTGATTCCGTGTAAACACGTGAGGGAAGCCTCTCCAATCAGTGAATATCCAGGCAGACATTCAAATGACACTGTCATCCCAACACTGAAATCTGTGCCAATCACAATGCCATTTCGAAATGGCCGAGGGTCTGGGCAGCTCTGGAGCTGGTAGGCTTGAGAGACAATCACGCAAATTAGTCAAGGGAGTCGTATCAATACCAGACCGTAGATCAACTCACTGTTTAAACAACACACAAAACTAGTAAATAATCAAGATAGCAAAAAGCATCAAAATGTGAAAGTAACCATTCAAATAAAACCAAGCAGTCAATCAGGAGTCAAAAGTACAATAAAGATGATTAAGATACTATTAAAAATAACTGAATTTATACTTTATTTAATCTTTACTGGTCAATGCTGCAAAGTAAATTGAAGCGCCTGACCACCAGCTGTAGCTGTCAAATGGACTGCACTCTGCTCCAAACTACTCTGAGTACATTAAATGATTTTTCTCCTCCTGCTTAAAGTTAGTCAGAACCTATTTTCATTTTTAAAAAATAACTCATAATTCCTCTGTCGTGTTTAAAATGAAGACCAACTGCAATCTACATTTGAAATTCCAAATAATGAAATATAATATCCCGCAGAGAAACTGGCAAAAAAGAACAGCTGCAGACTTCTCGATATGAATTCTGATTACTAACTTTTTGACAAAGATATCAAACACCAATGAAGCGTGTACCTGTTCTTTTAATGTTGCCAAAATACTCTCAAATTAAATCCGACAGTCTGCCATTTCAGCCTTTTAGTAACAGTGACATTTTACAGCCAAAGTTACAGGAGTCAGTGGTTCTCATGACTGAAGACAGACATGTGACTGGAAGCCAAACATTAGCGGTAATAATAGTGCTGTTTTAAAACACCCTAGCGGTGCTCCTGTCATGAGATAAAGGGTGTTATTCATCAGCCACTTTGCAGCCAATTAACAGTAATGGAATTAGCTGTAACAAATTAGGCTATCTACAAGATAGATAAATAAATATGGGACCGCTCAGAACATTTTTGGTGTTAGATGGAATAAATATAAAGCTCATCTCATCACTGAAATTAATCCAGAAATGAGGACTGCACCTTATAATTTTTGGCTGAGCTTTGTATATATCTAACCAAGTCTCCACCTTGGCAACCATTGCTGTTTTCAGAAAAAGCACAGCCAGACGTCTGCTCCTTTTCTAAGCAAATGATCAGTGTACACAAGATGTTGGAGAGAAACAACATTTACCTTGATATGTGATGTGGAACCCTGGTTTATTTTGTGAATAGTCACTGTGGAAGAAGAAGCTGGTCTGGTGGGTGGTGCTGAACAGAGACTTGGGGATGACTGGACCGCTGAACCGATCAATGACCGAGCCTGTTTCCAGCGTTCCACTGCGAATCTCTAGGTAATCATGGATCGCTTCAGTGGAGAAGTTCAGAAACTGGAGCTGGATACCTGAGAGAAAATACATAACTTATGACATTCACGGCAATCAGCAAAGCTTGACAGACAGAGAAGGCAGCAATAAAAGCATTTGTAGATGCTTCATCTGTAGACACTCGTCAATAAATTGGAAAAAAAGGCCACAGACACTGATTGAGGGAGGAAGTGTGTGAGTAATTGGATAAATCAATCAATAAATAACATAGATATATGTAAGGGGAGATAGAAACAGACAAACACAGCACACAGACTACAACTACTGTTTCAAAGTTGACAGCATTTCTTACCGAAACCGACGGGTAAGTTGACTGTCCAGGTGCAGTCTAATCCACTAGGGTAGTTACCGGGGTAACCAGGACTCAGAATCACTCCACTTACATCTGTCATAGACCCACCACACTGGGCTGTAGACACACACACACATAACACAGAAAAAGAGACAATGGGGAAAGTGTACTTCAGTGTTAAAAGCGACATCAAAAGTAGGAGGCTGACCTCACTGAGTACTTCAGACATACAGCTCTTCTCCATTTTAAGACATCATTTTGAATCAAACATTAATATTCTGAGTCTTTAAATACCCTTCTTGAATAAATTACCATTGTGCATGTAGATGGGTGTCCAGGGCTTGTTTCCTCTAGTTTGACTCAGTGCATGCTGATGATTTGGCACACTCAGCGTGTTTATAGCAGAGTCTGACTTAGATTTGCATCAGTTTAAAAGCTTAATCATATTCCGCACAGAATACTAAATAATCAGATCATCACAGAACAGTAAATTGATCAAACAGCTTATTTTTCCGGAGAGTCAGGGCAGGCCATGGAGACTGTTTGCATCATCTCTGCAGCACTCAAGTTTTGCATATATCTCTCAGTATCTCCAGGCTGGATGACGTGCATTTGTGCGCGTGTGCGTGTCTGTGTGTGTGTAAATATGCACTGTAGGAGAACCCACCAAGACATAGTGGTACAGGGTAGTTCCATCTTCTCACCGGTCCAGGCATGCAGGTGATATGGGCATTGCCCTAGAAATGTAAAAGCAATCATCATATAACAGATCCAAATCACCACACATAAGCTTTGAATAATTTGTTTAAAAGTTTCATTTGATCCACTCAACAGTAATATTAATGCTCTGCGATAATAACTGAAGCTGTGCTGTGTATCAAGCATGGGGAAGGCAAGCCTCCATTAGAGCAGAATCCTGCACAGAAATTGGGCAGACCACACCAGAGCCATACATTATTCAGGAGTTGTGCAAACCACACCAGAGTTGTATGTTTAGTAAAACGCTGGGAAAACCATCCGAGAGTGGGGTTTCCTTCAGATTCACAGCTTAAGTAGTTCTTGGTTTGTGCAGCAAGCAGATAAAAGGGGTGAATTGCGACACATGAGAAAAACCAAGAGGCTTTAATGGTTTACACATACATATCTGGCAGTAGCTTTGCATTAAACAACTGCCACTTGTACACTTGTGTGTTCTATGCATTTCAAATGACTATCTGCCAATTCCTCTCAGTCCCCCAGTAGCAAGTATGAATCTGTGCATACTGTATGTGCACATATAAGTTGAACTTTTACCTGAAGAGAGTATCCTTGTTCACATGAAAACTGTACGACATCTCCCACCATAAATCTGTCCCCTTGTCTTATTCCATAACTTGGAGTCTGTGGCTCTGGACACGACTCCAGACCAATTGCTGATAAGAAATGTCAAATTAAATTTCAGCCATCATAGTATATGGTATATAAAACATATGATTCAGATAAAGCTGTATACAACACAAATATGTTACCTGTATATTCCAGGTGAAAGCCAGCAGCTGAGACACTAATATCAGAGCTGAAGCTGAGATAGAGGTTGTTAGATGTACTATTCAGGAGAGGGGGGATGGTGGTGCCTGAAAGCATGGAGAGAAGAAGAGAGCAGCAGAGGACCATGTTCATTTTTTTATTTTTATTTTTTCCAGGCATGAAAGCAAATGATCTTAGTTATCTGACAGCAACAGAAACAACAAAGGTCTCCCAAACCTACATTTTCACTTTTTTTTTTTTGTGTAGTGTTCTCGAAGGAGGGAGAGAGGAATTACTTTTATATGAGACATCTGTTTTATTTGAAACCACTTTTAAAATGTTGGCTTGACCTACTTAGTGTAAAGTAAAAGACGGTACTGCTCCACTGAAGCAAAGCTGGTACAGTGTAAGTGTAAGTCTGTCAGGGCCCGTTCACAATTATATAATCAATGATGTACCCCCCGATGGTCATGTTCACATCCCAGAGAAAATAAATCTCACAACGAAAAATAAAAAAATGATTTTCCTTAAATAATAAATGATGAATGATGATGAATCATGTACTGCATGGATTTAAGTATAACAGTTGTTTTGGGGTGTATAGCAGTAATAATTAACAGATGTAATTAATTAATTACTTTTTTAAAATTTATTTAAAAATTTTTTTATTTTTTATTATGAACATACAGTATGTCATTGACATGGTCGTTTCATTGCCAACAATATAATCTCCAGTTTGTCATAAAGATGTCAAGCCGTTCCACAGACAACGCACCAGCAGATAATCACAAGCCTTTGCTTCCCTAAAGGTAGTATTACTTTAGTACCCCCGGAAAATGCTGACTCGTCCTTTGGGATTACACGAATGAATGAATCCTGCAGAAACGCTTCACCACAACTGAACACATCTTTTGGTTGAACATGAGTTGCTGGAGCACTGGAGCAGAGGCGCTTCTATTGTAGTCAGTGCTGATATTTGGACCAGCCACATTATCAGTACACTAATACACAACAAGATTCTGTTGAGTTTACTTATTTATTTATTTTTTCCCAACAAGAAAAGATGAGAAGAGAAATGTAGACTTTTTTTCTTCTGTGTGTCTAACAGGAGAATGTTCTTACATAAAGAAAAAATATATATATTTATTATTATTAAAATTTTAGTTGGATATTAGTAGGCTATGAGGATCTACACTGTTAAAACCGGTGGGTAACCTACTGACACATCCTGTGTGCTGCTAGAGATGTGTTTGGATTGAAAGACATAACTGTCATACTGTATAAAAAAATAAAACAGTAGTAAAATTATTTTTTTTCATACCATATTAGGCTTCAGCATAGTAATTATACCTCTTATACGTTTAATCATTGTAATTAGTTGTAAATATCAATGAAACCATAATTACAATGAGTTAGGACTTGCAGTAAAGTTGCTTTTCTAATTATAGTTGATGTAAAGTTATAGCTAATGGCATTGTGCAGTAAATTAGAGTATTAAGGAATGTGAATGTTTTGGAGTTGTGTTTTTGACTCAGCATGTCATAGGGTTCTTAGGAAATATCTATTCCCAGTAAAGAATTAAAGTGTCAGAGGATCAATTAAATATGTTTTGACAAAAAACTCATTTTCACTATCAAATTAATTACTGCTATGAAAATCATCACAGTTCAATTCTAAACTGCGGGATACACCATATTTCTAGTATATTATGCTGTAATACGGGATAATTGCGTAAGTTTCAAATTTGCCAATTTGTTGCAATTTGTCTCACACTTAATCTCGGTCATTTGTCAAATTACTTTTTGGCAAGAATAGCCATGATATGTGTAACACTATCATAAACACTGAAAAAAAAAAGGTTTACCAGAGTAGCTGCCCAGTCTTGGAGCGTGGTTGTCGGCACCATCGTAAAAATCCAAAGAGTCCCAGTTATGCTCAGTGGCAAAACTCACAACTTGTATCTGGAGAGGCAGATAAAGAGGAAGAGAAAGACGCAATTTAATCCTGTTAGTTCTTTTTCATTGTCTGCAATAAAAGTGCCTAAATCGTCATTCAAGCCGCATAAATGCAAGTATGTGTAATGAAATGTAGCTGAGTCAATCTTCCAGGCAGATCACAATGCAAGAAATTATAAAAACTATAATATAAAAAATAATATAGTGTATATTATGTTATAAATAGACACACAAAATACTAGATACTGTACATGTGATTACATATAGTCCAACAGTGAACAAAATTCAAAGTATGAAAACAAATATAAAACATAAAATGTGCTGAAACTGACAAACAAATGATACAGAACACACATACATGATGTGTAAAACTTAAAGAAATACTAAATGCTCCGATGTGTCTGTCAAACATTTTAACAGACTCCATTTTGTGTCAGAGGCATCTTTGCCTTTGTATTTGTCCGTGAGAGCGGTTTAGCTTACATGCAATCAGGCATTATCTCGCACGATTAGATCCTATCTAGTTATCTCTGGATGGTCCCTCTCTCACAAACCATCCATCCATTCATCCTTCTAATAATATCTTATCTCTTTTGACATCCTGCCTGCTCAGCTTTTAAGCCAATGATACATAGGTCAGCCAGGAAGCAGCGTGTGACGGGTACTACCTGTATTCCAGCCCCTTCTGGAACAGAGACCTTCCAGACACAGTTTTGGTTGTTGTCGTAGGGCTCCGGATATCCAGGTGACAGGATGGTCCCACGGCGAAAGGTCAAAACACCCCCACAGGGAACTGAAAGAGAGCAGGGAGGAGAAAAAAATCAGAGGTTAAAACAACACTTTGTCTGAAAGTAACATGAACAGAGAAAGTCAGCTGTACCATCTTTTTCCCTGTAGAGGAGACCAAAGAGCCTGAGGCCTAGGCAACAGCTTAGGCATAATAAGTCTGGTGGTCAGGCCATGTTGAAATGATATGTGCATTTGTTTTTAAATTTTTTTTTTTTTTTTTTTTTTTGGCTGATAATACATCTTATGAAATAGTTGCATCCTGAATAGGGAAATGTCTGTGTGCCTAATATCTCGATTTATAATTACCTATGCATGTTGGCAGGGTGTCATTCCATTGTGCCAGGTTGTCTGGTACACTGTCACACCGTATGGCAGTGGAGCCATGGAGGACATAACCAGGGTTGCACTCGAACTGCACCAAGGACCCGACTGCAAAGTCATTCCCGAGACGCTTCCCAAAGCGAGGCTCAGGGACTGAACTGCACTGGGTGGAGCTGGTCCTCGGTACCGCTGCAGAAATAAGGACGAAGCACAAGCATTTGTCAATATAGATAAGGATACCAAATGTACAGTCAGTGCTGCCGAGGTTGGCCATGACACTATTGAAAAAGATATTTTAAATCTCAATGTGGCTTTTGTGGATAAATAAAGGTTAAATACATAAAAAACACAAGTTAAACTGGTGTAGCATGTAAAATTGTCTGTTATACAAAATACAGATAACCTATAATACCTCACAGCTCTGGAGAGTTGAGGTTTATGGGGTAGTAATTGCCACTTTACACACAAACAAAACCTCTCTGCTACTGTGAGAAAACTTTCAACCTGAAGATCACGAGCAAGCCCATAAACCTATAACAATGTTTATTTATTTGAAAATGTGCTATTACTACTAATAACAATCATGAGAATTTAAATAATAACTTGTGATTGGCTGACCTTGGTAGACAAAGTGAAATCCCTTTGCTGTTTCTGGTCCGACTGTGGTAAACTTTATCGTAATCTGGTTTCCTGAGCTCAGAGGAAGAGACTCACCTAGAGAGAGTAAGACAGAGCGACACGAGACAGGATCAGAAAGAAAGACATATGGTTAGGGTCCAGGTTGTTTATTTGTCCATATATCCATATATCTTTATGTCAAACCATGCATCCATCCTCACCAGAGTGTGACCCAGAGAGAGAAGACAGTAGTGTGTTTTGTTGAGTGGGTCCATCGTAGATTTCTACCACATCGTTTAAAGATGTCTGGAACAACACAAACTGACCAAAGAGGACTGGACACAAAAAAGGGATAAATGACACACAAAGAGATGAGTTAACCACACTTGAATGGTGCCAAATTATTATTCCATGCCAGAGTCTGTGCCCGACCTTCCATTGATAAAATTAACCTGCAACACCTAATTTAAATTGTATTAAGCTGCAACGTCAACTTCAATTTGAAGCCAACTATTGGCACAAAATTACATATCAAGACACTTAACAGTCAAAACATCACCTCATTTTCATGCACCAGTCACCCACCCACCCACGCCTGTTGGCCAAGGTGTATCGGTGTTGGCAGCCAACGTGAAATGTTGGCGCTGAAAAAGAAAATGACTTACTTTTGTAAAAATATGCCAGAAGGGTAAGATGTTTTTCTATCTGTCTGCACCACAGTTTTACAAGCAGGCACAAGTGGTGACCTGTCAAACCTATGTCCAAAACCCATGTTTTACTGGAAGGCGAAACGCCTGCTGCAATGGCCAGGAAATGAACCCAGGCATCCCATATAATACCTAGAGATTCCTCTGCTGAACCATGAATTTTACAATGCTGCTGTGGCGGTATGTAGCATTAGAAGGTCCGCTTCAGGCATGTGACCTCATGTTTGCTCAAACTAGCACAATTCTCTTTGTCTTGGTTGATCACTGCGTCTTCAAATCAATCATAGGTCACCTTAAGATGTGAATCCCTAGGTGTTGTAAATGAAAATTTGTTTGTCTACAGCACAAAAAAAATGTCCTTTAGGATTCATTACATTTATTCCAACCAGCACGCACACGCACACACACACGCACATGCACGCACACACACGCACACACACACACACACACACACACACACACACATCATCTCTCCATCTCTCTCTCTGTCTCTCTCTCTAAAGGCTGAGTGAGGTGTAAAGGATTAAATCTGAACATTGCCAAGGATATTCGACTATAAGAAGGTCACTTGTCATTTTCTACAAGGCTGTTTCTCTCTGTTGAGTTATTTGAAAGCATGATCGGCATTTTGCTAAAACATCGTTACAAAACATCAGCTTTCATGTGAAATCGTGTTAAATGTTAAAATGATGACAAGCAATACCAATCAGAAACAAAAGAGTGGATTTTCAATTGAACCTGAAGAACGAGTTTAGCTCTGTAAGGCAGATGAATCTCCTACTTATAGCCATGTCATGGTCGTACATGGGGATGTGTATAAGGGCATGCTGTTGAGTGGTCATAAAGAATGACCAGATTCTGCCTGTCAGCAGTAATACTTAAAAGCTCCCACCGTGTATAGATTTTAAGGGAATCAGAGTGATTAAGGTTTCCATCATTCCTCGCTGAAATATCGACATACTGCAGAGCAGGTGGAGGAGTTCGCAGCTGAAACTGTTTCAAAACAGCACAGATTTCAAGCAGGAGGACACACATGCACCAACATCCACACACAGACTCATTAATGCACACTGGGGATAGCTTTTTCTTACTCATACTGAGAAAACATATATACATTCTAACACAATAAGACTCACACAAACAAAGCCACACACACTCGCGTACACACAGATACTATAACAGCAGTGTTGTCCTACACTGTCAGACACATGGCTTGTTGGTAATAAAAAAACCCTGCACTGCAGTCACGTACACCCAGCAGACCTGTTCAGTCGTTCAACATGCCCAGCAAAGTTTAAATCAATCCCCTGGACTTGTTATTAAATGATTGAACTGTTTCACTGTTCATTTGAAAGGCTTCTCCAGCTCTTGACATCAGATGGAGAAAACCTGGGCATCGATCCCTGTGGAGTCACCATGCCTCCCAGTGAGCAGGCTGAGTGGGTGTCCTCAGCCATGTCCTCATTCAACAGGAGGTATGGCATCGCTGCAGGGATGAATGCCAAGGGTTTTCCCCACCTGGTGTAAAACTGAAGGGGCCCATTTGTATGAATGGTGAGACATCAGTAACCATTTAATAACCAGCACAGTGGTGTTGTTTCAACTTCTCTGATCATCAAAAAGTTATGGAACCTTGAGAATGTAACCTTCACTTCCTGAGTGACAGCTGCTAAACAGATCTGGGCATGGAGTAAAGCTCCAGCATTGCAACCTAACAAAACAATCGCTGTCTCTCGCTCTGTAGGGGAGGTTCAGGGAAGGTGTCTGTGGGTCTTATACAATATGTAGGCCAACCAAATGTTAGCTCCTCGCAGTCAAAATTTCTACATGGAGCTGACACTCTAAAAGCTGCTTTGCAAATATAATAAGACAGCAACCATAAACAGCCTCAGGGAAAGCTGCTATTTATTCATAACACCACAGGGCATAATTGAACATCATATCCACCAATTACTGATTGTTTGAAAAAGCTCAAGATAAACGGAGTCTGTCTTTCTAATGAACAGCCAAGCAATAATTTAGATGTCCATATGTGATGTCTTATCACTATTACTAGACACAAATAAAAATTAATTTGCACAACTTGAAAATTAAATGATATTGATACTTTCACTTACTAACATTTTCCAAAGCTTTCAGCGGTATCTGCTGATAAAAACATTGAAAAACTATTTCTAATCTGAAAAAAAAAAAGTATATGCTTATTTGTTTTTGCCAATATAAAGAACTCCTACGAGTACTACTAAAATAGCCCCAGTCAACCAATCCATCACCATGCCAACTGAGCCAATTGCTCATGAAGACATGTAAATAAGACAAAAAAAATTACTACATTACTAACATTACTGAAATATGTTGCTGAAACTCTATTTTCCGACAGACAATATTGCACCCCTTCCAGAGAGAACTAAATGTATGTGAGAAAGTGTGGGAGGAGACTCGCATTTCTTCGAATGTCCCCAGATTCCCAACACAGCCTCATTTAATGTGAAGAGTCTTCTACAATATTCACATCTTTATGATGTGTCACTTAAGGACCGCTGATCAAACGTGGCAAGATAAAAAGAGTCTCATCTTTAAATGTCACTTCAATGATGAAAGCCTGACCTGGAGTCAAATAAATGGCCAGCAGGCATCTTTTGATCATGTGTAATATTGCTACTAGTATTTTTAGTGGTTTAAAGTCCCAAAGGACTTCAGGAGGCTCCTCATTACAAAAAATTCAAACAAGTTTTAATGTCACACTTTTATAGAGCAAAAGAACAATAGGAGAATATATGTCAAATAATTTGTGATCACAGGTTTTACTCTCAACTCTCGCTTTACCTATACTTACCTACAGTTCACAGCACTATGGACTTGTATTTGAAATCTTTTTTTAAGAATAAAGAATACATTTGCGTTTGTATTGCAGTTTTCACTCTAGTGCACCCAGGAGAATCACACAGGTACTTGAAGTAATTTTGTGAAATATTATATAACAACTGACTGCACTGGCATGTCTACACCATCTATGTGTATGAGTGGAAGAACTCACCAAACTCTCGAGGCACTGCTATAGAGTAGACACAGGTCTGTCCAGAGGTATAATTTCTGGGGAAGTTTGGAGATAAAACAGTCCCTTCTGATCCTGTAGAACGACTTCCACAGGGCGCTGGAGACAGAACATACGTGTGTGCACAAGGGCAGGCAGGGAGGCACATAATCACACAAGCAGAAAATAATAAAGTGGTGAACTAAAATATGTTCTAGCCATGTGTGTGCAGCAGTGTTTTAGGGTGTTACCTTGACAACTAGGCAATGCCCTGTTCCATCCAGGTCTGCCATCATCTCCCATACTGCAGGTAAGTGTAGAATAGCCCTAAAGACGAAAAAACAACATTTTTTACTGTAAGAAAAACAACAACAACAAAACAACCAATCAATCACCCATTCAGCCGATCAACCAAGCAAGTATTCACCCGCCAATCCTTCCACTCTTTCTTTGTACCTGCAAAACGTATCCAGCCTCACAATAGAAGGTGACAGTAGAGCCAAGCTTATAATCGGATCCCAGCCTGGTCCCATTCAGAACCACACCTGGGTCGAAGCATGATTCTCTCAGCTTGGCTGGACAGAGAGAAAGGGAACCGGTAAGTAAGTGAGAGAGAGGCGTGAGGCAAAGAAAAAGTGACAGGCACACATAAATAATAAGTCACATTAATAATAACTAAGTCCCTAGCCATAATCAAATGAGGCAGGCATTTCGTTGGCCTTTATAACAGTCTGTTTGACTTAACTGCCTTTGCCAAAGACGGAGCAAGAACCATAACTTCATCCCCTGCTACATGAACCTTGTAAATTATAGCTCTGGCCCCCCTCCTAAAAGATTAGCAGCCACCCTGCATCAACTTAAGACTTAATTCCTGAGTCCACATGAAGCCAGTATTAATTCTTTTTTGCAAGTGAATTAAACTTATCCCTCTAAGAGACAATTTCAACATGATTCAACAATGATTTTATAGTGAGAACAATCATTCTTTTTCATCTTAAAATCACCATGGTCTCATCAGTGTAATTGGAAATATATTTGTATTAGGTGTTTTGGGATCATGCAGCAGTCTTTTTGTTCAATGTGAACATTAAATATTTCTCAACACATTTAGAAATCAGTGACATTAAGGGTGAAAACCTTAAGAAATAGATTTCCAAGTTACCTTGTTTATGCAAAACAGATAACCTAGAAAAAACATCCCTGGTGCAATTGCATCAAGCAGAGTGTATTAAAATGTTTTTTGAACAAATGACATTTACACGGTGGCTATGAAATGCTCCCAGTTGGAATGTGAGCCTGCTTAATGTTTTTTCATCAGAAAAATCATACATGTGTTGAGTCTATTTCCAGGGGGCATCTAGTTCAAAATATAAATAATTACGTACTGAATGCAGGATAAATGATTTGATGCTGCTTTCACTTAGGTGTTTGTTATCATATTGTAGATGCGTTTACTTAACACATCAGAGTTAAATTTGTCTGTAATTTGTGAAGTATCCCCGCTGTAAATAAAATAAAACATTTGAATCTACCCAGGAATGCAAAATATGTATTTTTGCTGCTTGTGGTCTACCTTTGAGTAATTTAGTACAACACAGAACACTACACAGTATACGAGGAGAGTAATATTATTAGCAGAACATGTTACCTTTGTATTCCAGGTGAAAGCCAGTGTAAGAGACAGACCCATCACTGCGGAATGCTAAATGCATGGTATTTGAACTGCTCTCTATCCGCTCTGGAAGTTTGCTGTCCTGAAAGCTTCCAATTAGAGGACTGTTGCTATCTGGACCATCGTAAATGTACAGGAAGTCGTAGTTTGGCTCAATATTGAAACTAGAAACAGATAAAGAAAAAGAGAACAGTCAACACTGAGATTTTCAGACTGAGTTTCCTCCACGATCTTTGGTTGTTTTTCATACTAGATAATGCAGAAAGTTCATGAGAGTGTTGTATGCTTAGCAGCTTTAAAAAGCATTTCAGAACATTGAATGGTAGAGGCAAAACATTTTAAGAAAACAATTTGATGGTCTGAAGCTGCTATTGACTGTTTTTAATCAAAGCATAGAGTGTGTTGCAAACACATAAGTCTGGCACATACAAGCTCTTTATCATCTGATATTGAGTTTTCTTTCACCAGCCCTAAAGAGTCTAAAATATGGTAGACAGACAATAATTCTTGCCAGAGGATGAACCCCAATGATTTTGGTGATCTACTAACTTCTCCTCAAGCTCCAAAAAGTTGAATTTTCTACAACAACTGAGAATAGTTTCTTATCAATTAGAGCTATATCTGAAAAAGCACATTTCTTCTCAGCCAACCTGTCTTGGATAATTTAATATTTTACTGTAGAATTCGCAATGAAACAGGTTACCCAATGAAGGCCAGCGACAGGACGTAGTCAGAGTTGACAGCAATGAGCCAATCACAGTCCTTGGAGTGAGGGTAGGGGTGTGGGTAGTTAGGAGACAGTATAAATCCATTAGAGCCAGTGAGGTTTCCTCCACATGGAGCTGTGATGGGAACAAAAGTAAAGGCATACATTCATTTGAATAAAGTCTTCTCTCAAATACAACAGGATGAAAAAATATTTTTTAATTCAGCGGTATGGAGAGAGGTGAGACATGAAATACTGTATATATCAAGTTTGGATTACTAAACGTTAGATTTTTTACACAGCCCTCCTATAAGTCACCCACAGACATGTCCTTGAGCAAGGTACTGAGCACTAAACAAGTGTATTTTGTATGCAATGCATCTATTATACGTCACTATAAATATATGGAAGCTGGATTTTTCACCTATGCAGACAGGCGGGCTGGGCTGCCAGTAGTATCTGTTATCCACTTGTATACAGGTGATTTTGTCATCCCCCTGGAGCTCGTATCCTGGGTCACACTGAAAGGACACTGAATCCCCTGGCTCACGGCCATCTCCACTACGACTGCCATTCATTGGTACACCAGGGTCCCTGCAGGCTGTTGCCACTGAGCCTGGACGGGAGAGACAGAGAGGGCAGGGAGAGAGAAGAGGGAACAGAGGAGAAAGAGCAATTACAAAAATCTGCGTCACGCTAGATATCTAGAGCTATTAAGCTAATGCATTAACTCAGTGCATAAAATCAGCATTAATCAATTAACTGTCCTGTGTTATAAAATAAATGTTAAGATCATTTCTGGTTGGCAAAGTAAAGATGTGGTTCTTGATTATGTGAAATGTTGAAATTAAAGACATATGTAATTAGCAAAGTATAGAATAGAACAGTAACAGGTAAACTCATCTCATCAAACTTTCCTCATGGTAATAATTTGAAGTAGTTCTGGCTGGGCGTTACTTACTAGAGAACTGAATAGCGAATCCTGACTTGCTGATGTAAAAATCAGTCTCAAACTGAACAGTGACGGTGTTCAGGGTGGAGTGGATTCCCTCAGGTAGCAGAGATCCACTGAGCTCTGCCAAAGACATTTCGTTCTCAGGTGGTCCGTCCCAAACCTTCAGCATGTCGTGGCTGGCCTCCGTGTCAAAGGACAAGAACTGAAGACTGTGTAAAAAAAAGTTTTAGCAACAGTGTAAATATTATCTCTTGTCTGTGTCTGTATGATAATATCTGTTTATAATATCACTGTAAACTGTTCAGTATAGATTAGGCCCTTGTATCATAACTTTCACACTCAACATAACCAAATCAGCTATTCTAACTAACGAAGAGGAAATGATTTTTCAGCGGAAAATACTGAAGTACAGTAGGCACTAAGATTAATGATACTGTTATTTAAGTGTTACTACTGGGGAGGGTTTGGGTGGCCCACATTACCTCACAATGTTTCCTGAGTCCACCTCGATGGTCCAGGTGCAGCGCAGATTGTTATCGTAAGGAAAGGGGTATCCAGGGGAAAGGATCCTCCCTGAAGACTCACCCTTAAAACGGCCACCACACTCCGCTACAGGTATCACACACACACACATATACACACACACACACACACACACAGGTAAGAGATATTAAACTCTATACAGATGTCCCTGTACTACATCTCTATCTGTCTGATTAGCACAATTGTGATGTTATATCACGCAAACAAATAGGCAATTAGTGAGTGTGTATGTGTGTATTTAAGTTCTGTGGCAATTGTTTATCAAGGCAATCAGATCCACTAGGTGCACCGCAGTAGCCAGTGAGCAGTGATTAAACGATCACCACGAAGACAAATAGATTAAGAAAGAAGTGAGCGTGCTCTGTGTCCCTCTGTCTCGTTCACTCTTTCTCATGCGGAGAAAGAGAAGAAGAAGAAGAAGTGGAGACAAAGTGCTGATCCTGCATTCATCCCAAAAGAAACCACCACACATTATATAACAGAAAATAATTCCCCCTTCTCTCTTTGTCTCTCTCGGTTATATATTTTCACAATCTTCATCCCCTCTGCCTTCTCTCCCTCCCCATGTTCCACCTCCCTCAGGCTCCCCTCCCTTCACCGCTCGAATATATTATCTCGAGTAATAGGAGCAATATTAAGAGTTGGGTGAAGGAAAAAAAGAGACGGGAAGAGGCAAAAGAGAGAGAAAAGGGAAAGAACCAATGGGGTAAAGAAGGAAACACTATGAGTAATAATAAGAAGCAATATAATATTAAGACTGCAGGTTAGCTGAGGTCATGATGTGTCACTGCTAAAATATAAAGTCAAGGAATATCAGCCAGTGGTTTTATGAGTCTTTCATTATTGATAGTGAGAAGGAGTGAGACTTATTAAGCTGAATCCAAAATCAGAAAGTTCAGAGGCAGCGATGAAGGAAGAAAGGTCCTTAAAACATTGGGCACGCTGTCATGCTTATGGCTCCCATCTGGGGCACAGCTGCAGCAGCCATTTTGTGTGTCATTCTGTAATGGCTTAGCATTTGTTTGGGTTTAATTAGAGAATGTAATCATTCAACCAAATACCTACTGGGAAGGAATGAATATGTCTCCAAATACTGCAAGCAAATACTATTCAAACCAGAGCATCAAAGCTTTTTACGCACTACATACCAACATCCTGATGAATGTGTGTGTTTGTGTATGAATGTGAGTTCTGGAGCCCTTATACAGCACAGCCAGTGAAAGAACATTATTGGCTTGTTGACATCAATATTCAGAGCTCTGGTTTGTATTTTCCCATCAGTTTGAAGCCCTGAAAAAATGAATTAAAATGGCAATGATGCTATAATGGAACATTTGGAAATATGTCAATTTGCTTCCCAGTGGGTTTTACTGTTTCACTAAAATGACCTGTGATTTGATACAGTGCTCTGTAGCAAAACCAAATTGATTAAAATGTGCTTAGGAAACCATTTTAACAAGCAGATTTGTCACTTAGCCCTTTATAGGGTAAGACAAATAATAAATAGAGGCTAAAAACAAGCAGAGAAACAAAACAAGGTTGGATTGTGTGTGTGTGTGTGTGTGTACATGTGTGTGTGGGCATGTTTGAGTAGACAGCAGCGCATTGGGGGATCAAGAGGGCAGTCTCCAAGAACAGAGAGCAAATCACCCACTGCAGGAAAGGAAATGGATCAATTGGGCAGAGCGAGTCCAGGTGGTAAACTGTCCTGAATAAAAAGGCTTTTCATTGAGACTTTAAAGCTACTTCAGTGTGTGATCTCATGAGAAAATCAAGACAGCGATTCTAAAGGAAATTGGCCTCCACCTGCTTTCTTTTCAGATTATTGAATGAATGTCCTGTGAGCAGAGACTTTGCATAAAGCAAGCAACACTTCCTATTACTCATGGTGTATATGCACTAGCTGAGTTCTAATTGAGATATTCCTGCTTGAGAACAGCAAAAGAAAAAACACTGAAAAGAGACAAAAAGGTCTACTTATGTTAATATTTACTGAATATGTCCTGCTCTAGATTTCTGCCTTGTGCAAATGTTAAAAAAAATCTCTGTTTTATAATGATGCCATTACCTTTGACAGGTCTTGGGTAACAGAGCAGCTATTCCACAAATACATGTATTGGTTGGCAGAAGTGCTATGATGAACCACAGGGCACAAAATGCAGGTAACCTTTCCCTTATTAAAGCTTTTTAAAGAGCGGTATTCAAGGTTCAGCCCATAATAGTGTGTGTACATGCCTCTGTGTGTCTGTATACTATGCTATCTTCGTGTGACCCCTCTTCAAAGTGTAAATGGCTTCATTTAAGTGAGAGTCGTACCGATACATGAAGGCAGAGGGTTATCCCAAGCCCTCCTTTCTCCTGTCATACACTTCAGAGTGGAAGCTCCGTGCAGAGTGTATCCAGGCTCGCATCTGTATGTGATGCTGCTACCAGAGAAATGACCTTGGTCGTTGACCTTGAAGCCGAACTGAGGCACACCTGGGTCCTCACAATGAGACAACTCAAAACCTAGAGAGAAAGAAAGGGCGAGAAAGATCTTTACAGTGTGTCCTTTTTAAAGTGCTTGCTAAGGGACATCTAACACCTAGTGGAGAAAACAGAATTAGTGTTGTTTAGATGCACAGCAATGCTCCACTAATATCTGGCACACTCAAGTATTCTGTTTATGAGCTTGCACACATCCTGTTAAGCTCTCATTCTGATTTAATAAAAAAAACAAACACAAAAAAAAAAAACAGGAAAAGATACACAAGACATACCAATATTACTGTAAGAGAGATATTACCGCATGTATACACCATATCCAATTTAATGTTGTTTTTCACAGTCTGTCTAAGCTCAGTTTCCATGGTAATATTCAGAATATTCTGTTTATTCATGTGCACAATTTTGGAAAGCGTGATATGAAGAGTTATATAAATAGCTTATCCTTATAAGACCTTAACCAGGATTTGATCTACGGTATTACCTGGAAGACGAGGCGCGCCGATTTAAGTTATCTCCTGGAAGACTGCCGTGGGTGCATGTCTAAATCCTTAAAAATGGCTATTTGCAAAGCTGTACTTTCACCATTTGGCAATCTGCCATCATCCTGATGTCTATAGTGTGAATAGTTGCCCATCTGAAACTGCTCTCTGTATGTTAGTCATATATAAGAAATAAACCATCATGCATTATTCATTGAATCACACATCTGAATTTTATTGAATGCCAGCCTTTATATCAAACATAACTACAAACATAGTGAGGCATACAGTAGTGTTTCATTACTACACACAGAAAATGCTGCTGCAATGTTCTCTAAACTAATGTTTTTTGTTTGTATGGCAAACTAATTTCTATTTGCATCAGTATGAGGCAGAGGTGCAGGGGAGTAAGTAATGATCCGCTCTCACACAGCAGAGAAAATGCAACTTTAAAGCTCTATGCAAATCATCCTGTATGACTCCATTCGAACAATTAGATTTTCTAATTCCGACTGTGCATCTAAGAGGGCACTGCCGAACGTGGGCGTGCTTTTGGTGAACATCGATGCACCTTTAACATGATCCTACGCAGAAATCAGAGTTCTCTGAAAGCTTTGTTAATCAAATGTGGCAAGCTTCTTGTGATCATCTCAGTGGTTGAATTTACAATCAGTTCTGTGATGGCTTCACAAATGAGAACATTTAGAGTTCAATTGATTCAGTAGGTATAGGTTACATTTGTCAGGAATTAGTACAGCTGTCACATGGCATCTAATTACTGAATTGATGTGACTTCCATACTGACTAGCTTACTGCTTTTGTGCTGCCACTTTCCTTTTCTAGATTTACGTAATTTAACAACATATAACAGGCTCCAGTTAAAAGTTCAGGATTTAAAAATACTTATTAATAACTGTGTGCATGTGTAAGGTTTTACTTCTTAGCTGTGTGCACTTACTTGAGTAGACCAGTTTGAATCCTTCCCCTGTACTTTCTGAATCACTATAAAATTCCAGCCAGAGATGATTTGAAGTGGAGATCAACGTCAGACCCAACATAGACGATCCCGTGAATGCTCCAAGAACATGGGCTGTGTTGTCTTTGCCGTCATAAATCTGCAATAACAACAGGAACAATGCACTCAAGATGCAAATACAACATATTGACCAATCAGTGATAGTCACGTTTTATTTTAACATGCATGAATTCAGTGTTGTAGATCATCTCTGACAGGTTTTAGGGAGAGGAAGTCTGAAAGAATGACGGAGGAATCACCAAATGTGTTTACCTTGAGTATATCCCCTTGTGCAAGATGAAAGGTTCTAGCAGAGATGTTGATTCCTTTCCCAGCCTGCACCTGAAGTCAACACAAAATCCATATTAGATTTAACGACCAACAAATAACATGTACTTACAAACATTTGAAGGTAGTAATTAACTTCCATAATGATTTTTTTTCCCACTTCATAGAGCAAAATGTAGAGTCGCTGTTATATTTAGGATGTGCAGATTTGTTACCTGGATGCTGTAGATGCACTCGTGGTTGTTGTCATAGTTCATTGGATAGTTTGGAGAGAGAAGGATCCCTTCATTGTTTATAACTGAAGAACCACACTCCGCTGATGAGGAATTCAGAGACGAGAATTAAAACATGCAGACACACACACACATATACAGAGGGTTTGGTTTCTAAATACTTTTAGCATGGTGTGGTGAGAGCATATGGGAAAATAAACATTTGTGATGCCACAGATAAAGTTGTTTTTCCCTTCTTAAGAACTGTTCAGCCCTACAGCATAAAGGTTTTAGTCCATAGTACGAGCAGAGAGCACAGGCTGTCCTGAGAGTGAAACGATTTTTTCATCCTACAGAAGATGGTGATTCTTTTTTTCTATAAATGGGTGAATACTTTTAATGTGTGCTTGTGTGTCTGTGTGCGTGTAATTTAATAACCCTTTCAAACAGCTGTATAGTCACCCATCTACTTGCGCTGAGGAGTAGGGGCAGGTAGTAAAACTCAGAAACTCATTTACCTAAAGATACCTGCTCTCTGCACTTTTCACATGTGCCCTCTATCTACAATATCCATGTCCCTTTTCTCTCTTATTCCCTTCCTCTCTCCCCCTCTCTGTGTCTCTACTGGTGTAATAGTCATATTACAGCTGTCATATCGTCAATAAATCACGCTGCTACAGTTTCCATTTAGAAAATTACCTCTCCACCCTCTCCCTCTTTCCTCTTTAACTCCCTCGCTCTTTCTCCCTCTCTATGAATAGTGCCTCCTTTACCCTCCTCTACTTCAATCAACCTTCCTCTTCTGTGTCTCCCGAGTTTGCTCTTCCCTCCTCCTCTCCCTCCTCTTTTTCCCTGTTCCTCTTTTCTCTTTTCCCTCCTGCTACTGTGTCCCTGAGCAAAAATGCTAACTGGAAGATAATGTCCAGAAATAATATTAAAGTAGAAAAAATAAACTAAAGGCAAAGACACCTCTTTGGTACTTCTCCAACTCCCTTTTGGACAGTACTTTATGAAAGTAATCTCTTGGTTAATAAAAACCACCAGAAAGGTGTTCTCATCGTCTCTTTCCTCTCCTCTTCACTCCACCTTTGTGATGTGCACCACATCATGCAGCAATGCAACACAACACACAAGAACTAAATATAGCAAACTGCACTCCACCAAAGAACACCGGCACGCAAACACCACTCCCACCTCTTTGCATTATCAGTCTTTGCACGTTGATGACAAAGAGCCAAAGACGTACACACTGGCCCTGCAAACATCACGCAAAGCTGAAAATAAGATTGGTGCGTGAAATGTTCTCACCAGCAATCTAAAATTAAAAAGTTATATTCTGTTTCTGCTCTTTTACTAGAACTGGGTGGTTAATGTCTGTCTTTCTGCCCCTGCATAGTCCCACGCTTCTCATGACATTGCTGAAAGCAATCCTGTAAAGGAGTGCAGAAACGTTCAGTGTAGACGCTTTTGCTTTTAATATAAGCTATCTATTGATTCTACATCTGCTCAAATCTCATTCTACACATTTCTTGCTTACATTACAAAAACCCTGAAGTTATGAGCACACGGCATTGATCCTCATGTGTAAATTCATGTTGTGCATCAGGCTTATTCTTGGTATTGAGAGGCAGTAGGTAAGTCCTTCTGTGCCCAGGGAAGAAATGTAAGACTGGAGTCTTTATCAAGGATTATGACTGAAGTACTGCAAATACACCCATGTTATGTATTTATTAATATTTTTACATATATGTATTTAGAGCTAAGAAAGCCAGGGCTCATGCATTACATTGCATTGAATGTGCATGGTGCTTTTAAAGTGTACATGACTCTAAACTTGAACCTGAATAGGAAGGAAACCCAACATAATCGTAGAAGGAGTAAGCAAGCAGTGCCGAGATTTAAAACCATGACTCCTTGATTCTATTTTCTCTCTTATTTGATGGAGCTAGATTAGGGTCAAAAGTTTTGATCTGAAAAACCTTCAAGCTTTGATTTTGAATTTTGAAAAATACACCAATGTATTCAAAATAAAAATAAGTGTACAGATATTTTTTTCAGGTTAAATAAAATTATGATCAACTCTAGTAATTCTTTTGAATCAATTATTTATTTGAATTTTTCACTTTCATGTGTTGCTTTCAGTTGCATGTTTTATCTTTTCAGTTTCAGATCTGTCTGATCAGTTTCAGTTTTGACCCAGATCTACTGTGGGGGGCGTGGCATCAACTGAGAGGGGTGCGGAATCATGACGGACAGCTCTACCAAAAGGCTAGACACCTTCCCCTATCACGTTGCCTTCAGGGAATGTAGGATCTAAAACGATTCGGCTACACCACGATTGACAGTGAAAAAACTGCTGTCAGTGACTAACTTCCACTTGCACACCATGCATGAATATTCTGCACGGCTAAAATTGTTTTCATTTCCAATTCTTCAATACGTGGTCAGTTCATGCAAATATAGCCTTTTTGATTTTTGCTGTAAAAATAAAATCATAATATTACCACATACCAACACATCTTGGTAAAGGAGCGCTCCACATTCTCCGTCCTCCTCCAAGACAGATTAACTCTGGCGCCCCCTCTAGGCGGTATCCCATATTGCAGGAAAAAGACAAAGTGTCTCCAATGCCAAAACTGTAGCCGTTTCTCCTGCCAAACCGTGGCATCCCAGGGTCCTCACATGGCTCCAACGTATACTCTACAGAAAATAAATTAAATATGTATTTATGACACAGACGCGAAAAAAAAAAAAACCCAAAATACACCACAATGGTTCAGCACAATTTGCCCCTTGTATCCTTTTGGCTTGAATACCAGTGAAGGACTCAGTTTTGCTGAGTGTTGCATAAGAGTAAGTGAGATGATGAGATTAGAGTGTAAATTACAGTGTCCTCTACAAATGGTGTTAAATTACTAAATCAATACTCATCACTCTCATAGTCCGGGAAAATACACCCAAATAAAACACATCCATCTATCAATGTATAAATATGACAATTAGTCCAAAAGTTGTGAGCCTGAGTTGCACTTGCTGATTTCGTGTTTAGCATGGTGCAGAAGGAGATTTATTTTCAGCGGGTTGAGACTGATGATGTGATGTGTATGTCAGTGTGCTGTGGGATGACACAGCCTGTTGAGCATGCTAGGATTGGCAAGTCACATCTCTGGTGACACCCCCCATGTGTTACATTCTGAGTACAAGCTTATGCCATCTGGGACACAGTGAAACATCCCTCACTGTAGACTCAGATTCAAGTGCTCCTTTATTTAGAGTCAATAAGAGAATTCATGAGGGGCAGATGTAGCCTTGGACTTGTCCCCTTAACCCCTTCCTTAAATTTGGAATGACAGTGGTGGTGAAGTAACACAAGTTTGGGTAGGTAAAGCACTTGTGATTCTTTCTCCTCTCTTAATTTTTTTTTTCTTCAGCTGCTCACAATGTTTTATGGGTAGTTCTTGAGGCCAGTGGTGAAATATCTCTGTTTATAGTGAGAGTGAGAGCTAAAGTTTCACTTAAAACAGCAACAGTTTTGTGTTGGGAACTGTGCCATGTAGGCATACGTCAAAAGTGGCACAAGAGGGCACAGGGCTAATTTCTGTGAAGTCAACAAAATGCCCCTAGGACTCCCTGTAAAGCAGTATTGAGACCACCAAACTATTCCTATTTCTGAACTGCCATTTCAAACTAAACAAAACAAAGTTTTAGTATAGTGTTTGCCAGGAAGCTTGGATGTATATAGTATTCCTGACGCTTTTCAGTCATAGCTGCTGTTGGCTACACTCCACTGAAACAGCTCTTGTCAAAATCTCCAATGACATCTTGATACACAGTGATGCAGCTTGGTTTTGCTGGATCTCAGTGCAGCTCTCGACACTGTTGATCATGCTGACTGATGTAAGAGATGACTTATGTAGGCAGTGGGTGGATATCTCTGGGTGAGCCCTGCAGACCGTTGTGAATCTGACTTGCAGAGTCCCCCAGGTTCTGGGCCTCTTTTCTTTTCTTTTTTTGCATTGTATATGCTTCCCTTTGTGGATTGTTGTCATTCTTAGCTTTGAAGAGTAGCCCCACAGTATATATTTGTACAGAGAAACCATAGCTGCACTCTATATGTTGAAACTAAGTTTCTTGAAGCACTGACAGCAACCAACATCAGAGCTGGATGATGTGGTATGGTATGCTGTGTAGGACTTGTGAGCACACTCAGCTGTAGTACGACATCCTAAAGACCAGACCAGCATCGTGTTATCAAGCGCCAAGGGTATGCCTCCCTTTGGGGTGGAAAGAATTTCACTTCCACATAACATGAGAAACTACTGTGAAACTAGAAACACATCAAATGCTTTGACATCTACAGAATGTTCGTATGTGCCGGTTTGGTCCATCTTAGGTTGTGAAAAAAGCATGTTGTCACCATATATTTGTAGCCCCAGTAAGAATTTAAGACAGGGTTCAGTTTTTTTCTAGTTCCAGGTTTACAAATCAATTAATCATTGATGGAATAATTGAACGGAAAATAGTCTTAGACCATTTAACCCTTTAAATCTGTCTGTGTGTGGCTCTTTCATTATCTGCCAGTTAATCCATTTCAAGATCCTTCTGATCACTTCAGAGGGACATGAGATCACAAAGTACATTAGTGAGCTACTTTAACCTTAATCATGGTCTGATCGGACCTTGTCGGCTGTACCACACTTTGTGTTTGGAACTAAAGAAGATTGTGCTTTAATGTTTGTGGCCTAACAGACCTTGAGACCTGTGGATGCCTTTGAAAAGCAACTCAAGGTTAACCTCTTTGTTTAATGTCCTACACTTGTATGGTGTCTATATTTTATGTCAGTTTGTTTTAATCTACTTTTAGTATTTGAAGTGTCTTGTGTGCTATATAAATGAACTTTACAACATTTCTTTAGTAACTTTACTATCTGAAGTGAAGCTCAGACTAAATTTACCAGAATACATTTGAGGAGACTGTAAATGTCTTTATTCTGGTAGAAATATTGTTCTGTTCTCTTCCATTTAAAGAGAAGATATTATTTAACTGTAGTGTCTTGGATCTTCCTATCATGAGTTTCTAAGCTGATTCTGTGTTGCTCAACTTACTGAATTGACTAGACTGAGGGTAAATTAAATCTAGACCTTGTTGGAGAATAATAGTATGACTATATTCAAGTAAATTACCAGAGAAAGTTATGTTGAAGCCCTCATATGAAATGGAAAAGTCAGAGATAAATCGTAGCTGGGCTTTGAAGTTGCCATAGAGACCAGCATTGATGTTGCTAGGCAACTCGTTGCCGGTCAGGCGAGCCAGTGGTTGCAGGAAACTCCCATTCTCAGTAACCAAGAGGTAGTCATGTTGGTCCTCCAGATGAAACGAATTGAACTGAAACTGGACTCCTGTTAGACACACACAGAGATGAGTAGACAGACATAACAGAAAAAGACTTTTTAGAAGTTCATTTCATTCTTAACTCATCAATAAAGCTCAATTTATAATAATTAGAAATCATTTCACAGTGTGATTACTGGAGATACATAAAAAAATACATAAAACATGCTTACTTCTCTACCAACTTCTCTTCATACATGCACTGCAGCCATAAATTTGAATGTATATATGTCCCGGTGAATATACTATATACCATAGAAAACTGAAAGTTTGTGGCTGTAGCATACAGTAGCAGTAGCTGCACTACACTAGTGTGTGCTACTTGCTGCTGTCTCTCACTCTGTCTCTCTCTATTAAGAAGTGTGAATCTGTGTGTGTCTCTTGCCTTTCCCGTGGCTGACTTCAACAGTCCAGGTACAGTTGAGAGATGAAGGGTAGCTGTCTGGATAGCCGGGACTAAGGATGGTTCCCCAGGGACCTCTAACATCCCCGCCACATAGAGCTGGATAGATTGAGGGAGACAGAGTGGGAGAGAGAGAAAGAGAGAGGGGCAGAGAGAGATAGAGAGATGCACGGAGACAGGGGACGGAGGCAGAGAGAAGGTTAGCATCAGATTGCTGATTGTTAAAACAGATAATGTTTCCCCATGGACCTTTAATACCACATCTATAGTACACACACACACGCATACCCACACACAAATGCTACAAGAGAGGAAGAGCTCGACAGAGACAGATACATAGAGCGAGAGAAAGAGAGATTCTCTAAAACTTGTGGGTAGAAAGGTCTGCATGCACCAACAGCTGCAGAATTTGTGTTTTTCTGATTTATTCCTCCCACTGTTGCACAGACATAAAATAATGACATAAATAATGTAAAATCCACCACATACTGGAATTATAAATAATGGATTATTTGCTGTTGATATAGTTTAATGTCCCTGAAACTAACCAACACCACATGATTAACTGCAGAGATGATTATGGCCATTTGTCATATATGTTGACATAATAATAATAATAATAATGCTGAGAGATTAACTAAAACTACAAAATGCACATTTTTTTCTGTTTAAGGAAACATATCAGTTTAATTGCCAGTATTTGAATTATTCAAGCTTGTTTTTTTTTGTTTTTTTGTGTTTTCACTTTGTTGGAGTGTGTTGTATACAGATGACAGCTCTTCAACAATAGGTCAGCATATGTGGCAGCAATAACATTGCATGTTGATTGTATGACACACTTGTATTCTGGGTGTGCAGCAGTGCTTTTGATGGGCCTCTAAAAGTACTTCTACTTGTAGATGCACTCGCACATGTGGTGCATGAATAGCTTGTACTACATGTACTAAAACGATAGCGCCTTTCTCTAGCACAACACAAGGTACACTTAAGCTCCTCTGCTTGGCCATAATTAGCTCAACCTTTAAGATCGATGTTGCTAATTAAGTATCTTCCGGATTGCAGTGACCGATCACA
The DNA here is from genome assembly GCF_000972845.2 of Larimichthys crocea. NCBI lineage: Eukaryota > Metazoa > Chordata > Actinopteri > Sciaenidae > Larimichthys > Larimichthys crocea. Next base: position 1,406,500 of record NC_040023.1, on the reverse strand, counting down.
ACTTCCAGAGCACGATCAAATCTGATCATATTTTGCTGGCATTTAGTAAATGCATATTTGAAGTCTAACTAGGTTGTTTTTCCTCACAGCAATAATAGGTTCTCTATAAAACAACAAACTCAAAGTCAATCAAAATATATGCAGTGGATTTGTTGTGAGCCAAAGAATGTGAGAAAAACAGTTAATGGAGTAATTGGAGTTTCTGACTAAAATGCAAAGTTGCTTGTTATATAACAAGTGACCATCTGGACAATAAGTGTACTCTCTTCTGAAGTGTGGGATAATTGAAACCTGTTAGCAAGATTTTGTTGTTTTGGGATTCACAGTGTCTGAGCTATCTGAAATATCTTGTCTCCAAATTGTTTTGAGGCGTGAAATAAAAATCCCAAGAAAAACAATGCTTGAATATTATTTGAGCTACTTTTCCACAACATTAATGCTGTGCAGTATCTGCATAGTGTGCACGAACCATAAAATGTCTTTTGTTTCTGAAATATTCTTATTGTTAATACAGTTTGATTCAAAGCAGTGATATTCAGAGCAGTGAAGCAGTGCAAATATTTCTTAGAGACTACTTAAAGCATTTTGAACCTCTCAGTACAGCCTCACAATGACCCTGCAAGTTCTGCTCACGGTTCAGCTGTGCACATTGTTATGCAGCAAGAGACCGGTGCTCGCGCTGAGATCCTCAGAGTTGAGACCAGGTCCTCGGAAAAGTTCGGAAAAATCTGTTGCTCAGTCTATGCATACTAATGCACGCAATGTGTTGCAAGGTGCCTCATTTCTGCTCGCTCTAGTCGGTCCATCTTACAGTTGGCCGACTGGCCTGTCATTTTCTCTTACAATAAACCTAGAAAATGCTTAACGTTACTTCAAAAGTGCAACCTGGGAGAAGGTCAAACTTCTGCTTCTGAAAGAGTTCTGCTGAAGTTTCCATGAGAAGAACAATTAACCAGTTCAATGAGAGCTCAGAAGTATCAAATCGGACAACTGCAATACAGACTACAATCTACAGAGAACTGCCACAAGGGTGTCCTCCACTACAACCGCATAAGACAGGCAAGTCAGACATTAAAAATGTTGCTCAAACCAAAAGTATCAGTAACTTCACTCTCAACCAAAATGATTTTTACAACATCAGCATCCCCCAAAACAAGGGCGAGGAGTGAGAATATTTCCAAACTAAACAAGCGCAGAGACACATACACACACATTGTACACACACATTGTACACAGCCTGACACAAACAGTCATGCACAAAAGCGTGCATGCGCACACTCACAGCGCTATTAATTATTAATACTTTTCTGCCAGGAAATTCTTAATGTTGAATGCTGAGCTATGTGAGGAGTTTGAAACACTGCATTACATCTCTATCTCTGCCAGTTTCTCCGTCTCCATCTCTTTCTTTTAGATCTTCCACTTCCATTCTGCCTTTTCTCCACCTCTTTCCATTCCTTTCATTTCAAAGTTGGCTCCAGTGATTCCACCAGAACGTCAATCTTTGGACTTCAAAAAGATGTTGACAAAGGTATCTGAATGATATTTTTCCTCATTTAAATTCACACAATCACTAAAGGAATCATCCAGCTGAAGTCTGGCTTATCGTGGTCGTTCTGTAGACATCTATACATCTATAAATCTTTTCAGTATTAACAACATTTGATTTCTGCAACATTTCCCAGGGCTGAGTTGGCTGCCTTTGGTGCAAGCACTAGTTGTCAATCATCAGGGTAGGCCATTTCTCACAAACCGCAACAGCAAATAGTTCCTATATTTTTATGTTTACATCCTGTGTAAACACAGTCTAATGGCATTCAGCCCGCAAATTCCAGGCAGCACGCTTGATGTTTATATGCCCAAACTGCTTCCTCTAAAAAAAAAAAAACACTGCCAGTGCTGGGAACTGTGGAATTCAAATGTGGTTAACAAGCGAATGAGCCAACAAGCCGAACCAAGCAAATCGCCACAAAACTGAGCAGCAGTGCTGCATCTCTCCTTCCACCCTCTTCTCCTGCTCCCCCATGATTGCAATGAAAGAGAGGGAGAGAAAGGGAGAGAGAGAGAGAGAGAGAGAGAGAGAGAGGGAGAGAAAGAGAGACAGAGAGGGAGAGAAAGAGAGAGAGAGAGAGAGAGAGAGGGAGAGACAGACAGACAGAGACAGAGAGGGAGAGAAAGAGAGAGAGAGAGAGAGAGAGAGAAAGAGAGACAGAGAGGGAGAGAAAGAGAGAGAGAGAGAGAGAGAGAGAGAGAGGGAGAGGAAGAGAAAGAGAGAGATACACCCTCCTCCCCTGTGCTACTCCTGAGCCCCCCGCTCCTTGATTTGAGAGAGAAGAGAGAGGAGGTGACAGCCAACACAGGCTCTCGTCAACCTTACCTCAAACCTTCCTGTGTTCACGGTTCACACAGGAGAGGAGGTGACAGGAGGCTCATGGATAAAAGCACCATGCACACACACATGCAGGCACAAGCACACATGTATGTGCTGACACACACACACACACACACACACACACACACACACACACACACACACACACACACACACACACATACACAGAGAGTACGTGCCCACAGACCTCTAATCTTCTCCTGAAATCATCCCCTATCAGCCACAGCAGCCTTCACTGCAAATTGCCCCTGCATACGCCCAAGTGTGGGTGGGTGGGTGGCTGTGTGTCTATATGTGATTCAACCTGTGGTTTTGTCACAGAACAACATGCTCTGTGTGACTCAGATCCACATATAGAGAAGACAGGATCCACTGCTGATCTTTTCCACATACCTCAGCTTTTTTAACAGAATAACTAGATCATTTATTTTTGTCCAAAGCTTCAGTATCAGGACAGTCAGGTTGACCTTGTGCAACTGTAATTCCGTATTGGCACCGACACTGCATACTGTACAAACACTGTCATAATGTCTCTGCACCAACATCTAGAGGACATGTTGTGTTGCATTTAACGTCGTTGAGGTGAAGAAAGTGATTTCAGAATAATTGATGTCTGTTTTTGCTCATTTTGGGTGTCAGGATAGTGTGACATATCAACATAAATGATCTACAAAGGCTGACAAGTCTTTTTTAAGTCCATACATCACATGATAGTTTGGGGGTAATGTTATGTTAAATTGCCACATTTCATTAACAACTAAAGAAAATGTTGTCTAAACATAATTTAGATCAATGCTACAACAAAATTAGGTGTAATAAAGATCAACAGATACCGGAAGGAGGGCACATTACTTCTATTTATTATTTATTTTTTAAAAGAGGTAACTGTTAGGCATTTACCATCACATGTAGGTAAGGGGTGACTCCACCAGTGGTTCTTCTCACATACAAGTGGTTCCTCATGACTCAGTCTGTAGCCAGAATCACAACCAAATGACACTGTGGACCCGATGGAGAAATCCTGCCCATAGCGAATACCATTGACAGGGATACCAGGGTCCAGGCATGAGTAGCTGTCCACAGTAACACCTAGAGAAAAAAACAAAGGATTGGGTGTCCTGATGGCTGCTGCTGCTGATGTATTCAGATAAAGACTTGCCTTTTATCTTTAGTTTTGCTGATCTTCATAATCTAAACCTCACAGATGGTTTGAATCTCCACATTAAACACCATGCTGTGCAACCATGGTTGTTTGTTTTTCACAGGTAATGACTGCATGAGGCCAGCTTGTGAAACTGTCTGGTGGTCTACTACTCTGCATGTGTATTATCTGATCTGTATAACTTATAGCATGGAGGACAACAATTTGTATCTATGAATGCACAACCATGTGTACTGTACATGCATAAACATGCTGTAATAGTGTCTGACTTACTTTCATATAATATTTTGAAGCCAGCATTTGAGCGACTGTTATCGGTGGTAAACAGCAGATAAAGAAAGTTGCTGCTGCTGAACAGGAATTGGGGGACCTGGGTACCATTAAAGGAGCCAACCAGAGGAGACAGGAGGTTCGGCCCATCATGGATCTCCAGAAAGTCATAACCCAACTCTGTCTGGAACCTGTGAGACATCAATATGAAAACATCACAATGCTGTTAATCATTTTTGATTGTAATAAAAGCCTTCAGATTTATTTTAAAACAATTAGGACATCACACAGCTCGGAAAAGGCTCAAGCTTGATTCCTACCTAAACGTTAAAGTGAGAGCTTGTCAAGCCAACATAATGCTGTTGCTGGCCAAATGGCCCTTAGAACCTGCTAAATTTCATTGGAAAGCTTATCACAGCCATCAAAATCATTCTGTAAATGTCTGTTTTTTGTTCTTTAATTCAATTAAAATACTGCAGAAAGACAGGGGGAAGTTTAACAAGTCTGATCTGTCAAGCCCTTTATAAGTTGTTGAGCCAATAATGTTAAATGCATTTTACAATGAAATAAAGTTGAAACAGAAACGCAAACCAATGAAAAATGGTTTTTACAGGATTATCTAAAGTCCCCCTTCTCGGTCTAGTTTAGTTCACAGCTCAGAGAACACATAAAATAAACCAAAATATGACCCAGCCTTCCTGATCAATATACAACTCCCAATATTAATTATACAGCCTATGAAATTTAAGAGATTATTATATTCCTGGTGGATCCCCATAAACTCTAAAGTCTTGTAAATCTTTGCTTGTCAGAAGTAATTGATGAATCTGCACAGTTCTGCCTGTTCAGGGCCCTGAGAGTCTTCATAATAATACTGATTTAAAGAATTATGCCACCCACCTGTCAAATGTGATTTTGATGGAGCGTCCAGGCTCTGATTCAATCACCCACTCACAGCTGAGGGAATCTTTGTAGTAACCAGGCCACCCAGGAGACAAAATCACTCCACTTGGGGCTGAATAGTGGCCTCCACATGGGGCTGGGGGAGGAGAGGGGACAGAAAAAGAAAAGTGAGAGAAGATATAAAGGACAAGAGATGTTTTATATCAAGAGCACCCAAGGTCTAGTCTGAGTTGAGGTCAAGTCCAAGTCGATATGTAGTGAGTGAATACTGATACCAGATATCATTCAGTCAGTGTTCTCGTCTGAAAGCTGGTTTGCTGGAACAATAAAGGCTGAAAACTAGCTTCAGATTTAACAATTGTAGATCATAGTCACTTTAGATAACTAGCTATACTTCCAGCTGTTTTTGCCACTTGGGGACAGAGTTGTAAACGCAATATTGACAAATATAATGTCCAGACATGGAGCAGCAGCAGCTTTAGTTTGCGGACACTACATAGGTCCAATATTTACTGTCCTTTAGCTTAGTTTTGGTCTCCAAAAACCCCTGAAGAAAATATCTGGCTCTTTAGCTCATAACATTATATGTCTGCCATAGAACAGAAACATAACATTGCAATAAAAAATGTATACACAAGCAATAACAGGATCATGAAGAAGCAAGCACATTTGTAGTAATCACTCATAACCATAAATGTGAGAGCTTTTAGCAGAATGTTATCTATTATCACAAAGTTACATTGGCCTGAAGCTATTGTTTTACAGTCTTCCTTTAAATGTAATCTTGTTTAAAGTTTCACTTTGTGTCTTAAGTCAATTTGTTCTGGGTTGTACCTGCTGAATGCAAGTAAGTTGATTTTCCATCCTAACAGTCATGGATACACATTAGCTACAAAGGATGTGGGGACAATATTTCACCTGGAGCACAATTAACACAAGCTTTTTTTGTACCACGCTTCCATCAACAGAAGCTGTGTTAGAAATATCTTAAATTAATTATATGTGCTGCTGGTGTTACAGCCTAATTACTTATACAATGTTTGATACAATTATTAACATGCAAAAACTGCATGTCATCTTTTCTGTACTTTAATACAAGCTGCTGATTAGACTTAGTGTTAATGTCACCTTGACAAATTATTACATTTCTAAATGGTGGTATAATTACTATTTAGCGAGACATTAATATAATAGTAATAATAATAATAATAATTGTCAAACAAATGCAGTCAAAGTGGACTGGTATGATCACTATTAAGCGGACCTCACTTGACTTTTCAAAGGGGTGCTCACGCTGTCTTGTGACTTTTATAACACACCATTATGATAATTAGATGTAACATATTCATATACGTGTGATTAACTTTACATTTGAGTTAAAGGTCACCTGCATAGATCTTTCTCACTTTATAAGAAATTATTTTATATTATTAAATACATGTGCAGCCATACTGTGGCTGTGGCCGCAGAGTATTAATAGTTCTTTCCCTGGGTATTTAACTGGCCAACTCTGTATCTTTTCCCTCTGACGAGCTCACAACAGATTTTTTCTTTATGCTGCAGTAATAACGATATCTTGGATGACATATTGTTCCTGTGTTAACAGTTTAATCAGCAATCAAGTCAATATTTACCTTCACATTTAGGAATGGGCCCACTCCACATGACTTTTCCTCGTTCTAACTGACAGGAGATTGTCTCGGTTCCCTGGGTTTTGATGAAACCGTCCTCACAGACCACAGAGATGGAGCTGCCAAGCTGGAAACTGTCTCCAAAGCGGCGAGCGTTGATGGGAATGCCAGGGTCTGGGCATTCATTATGGCCAAATGCTGGGTTAAAAAGTAACAAGAAGACACAGATATGATGAGGAATATATTGGAGACTACTCCCACAGAGAGAGAGGAAGAGAGACACATACATGAAAAATGACAGGAATAACAGGAAACCAGTACTTAACAGGCACTCACAGGTTACGTTTTTGCTCATCATTTTGATTACATTTCTGAGAACCAATCATATAGATATATGGCTGCAACGTGATGTTCAGTGTTGGCCAGAAAAATGTCCAAAAATGTCTCCTGTAATCGGTCTATTCTACAGCATATTCCTGCTCTGTCTGTCTATAACTCTGCTTGTATCCTCATTTCTCATGCTACAGTATATTTGCACTGATTGGTTCAGATCTAAGCAATTTAACTTCTGATAAAACTCATGTGAGCATGTCTGCTTCAGGATATGGTCTGGCTCATCAGATTTAAAGGTTGTAAAACCTTAAAACCGACAACATGTTTTGCCAGCTGAAGCAATATGGGGTGGTCAGGTGAAAGATTTTAAAATGACAAACGCAGTGACCACAAAAAAAAAAAAAAAAACGTCAAGAGACATAGAATTGTGAGAGCTGAAATCACATCGTGTGGCAACTTGTGGACAGAACACTTCAACATTTTAGGAAATGGGTCTGTTTGACATCAAACTCACAATTGGATGGAAGATCAATATCAATTTCTATTTCTGTTTGTCTGGTATGGAGACGTCTTTAGTCTAAATTAGCTCAAAGACTGCACGCAGGGGCTAACAGTTCGCCACCATCAAAAATGAACAAATATCCCTTCTAACAAATCCAAAACGATCTTATTTACTGTACATGTTGTATCCTGTTGTCTAACAAGGCAGTTGTTAATACATCTAAGAGTCACCCGGGGTTTGATCAATGACAAAAATCTGTACAGCTTACAACTTTACAATAAAGACAGATCTTCTGATATGTTATCTTCTACAAAACACTTTTGGTTTCTATTTTGACATGGGTTGAAGACACAAGGAATTATGTTTTTTAAAAAGCCAATTCTGGAGTCTTTGGAAGGTGTATTGTTTTACTTTTGACAGAACTAGGTTTCCTCTTGTTTCTAGTCTGTGCTAGGCAAGGCTAAATTCTGACATCCTGAACTGCTCTCTGTACAAGACAAAGATGGTATCAATCTTCTCATCTGACTCAAACAAGCCACAAAGTTCCCAAAAGGTGCTTATTTGCCTCTGCCTTTGTTCTGCAACCTACACCTCTATTCTTAGCTGCTGCACTGGCCAGACGACCCTTCTTGGATCAATGAAGTTTGTCTTTCCCGGAACACCTCTCAGTGTGCAGTCTGATCTGACTTTTAGTGAATTAAAAAAAAGCTTCTAAACCTGAGGGGTAAAAAATAGCACCTGCTCTTTCTCAGTGATTGTTGTGACGAAAATGAAGCACATAGCTGATTTTTAGGCCACGAAATGTTTTCAAGATTGGATATGGATGGAATGGATATACTGTTTGAGAACAAAGCCACCTCACATCTAATGCAATCTCGACAGGTCTTGGCTGAAAGTCATGCATAAAATTCATATACAGTCATATGAGGAGTGCTGTTTTATAGCTTCAAAACAGAACAATGCCTCAGCTTCTCCTGCATTGTTATGCTGCAAAAGAAAATGAATATGACCAAAATGATCTTTTTCTTGTCATAAACATGTATCAAATTCATGTTTTAAACTCTGATTTTAGTCATATGTTATATATTATCAATATATTATTGTCTCACCTTGTTAACAGCACAGGAGTGATTTTCTTTCTGTTTTAAATATGAAAGTAGAATAAAATAAATTAAAAAAAAAGAAGAATTGACATACTGCTGTATGTGATATTAAATCCTCGTCCTGACATGGAGTGATCGGCCTGAAACTCCAGCCTCAGTGTGTTGGTGTTAGATGTCAGATGGGAAGGACTCTCAGCCCCAGAGAACCTTCCGATGACGAGGGCATCATTTGTTTCGCCATCTTTCACCGTTAGGGAATCATAGGGTGCCTCGAGGTCAAAGTCATTAAATGCCAAGTGGATTCTGGAGCCTGGATCTGATTGGATGAGCCAGACACAGTTCATGTTGTTCCCATAGCCTTCTGGGTAATCTGGAGAGAGGACAGTTCCTGAGGGAGCTGTGAAGTTTGACATGCAGGGGACTGTGGGAGAAAGAGTAGTACATGAAGGCAGACAGAGACAGACAGACGGACAGAGACGGGGGTGGGTAAATCAAAATTTAGGAAAGGAAAAGGAGGGGAGGCAAAGAGATGCAGAGAGAGAATATTTCTGTTAAATATTCATTGCCACAGCATCATCGGTCATCATCTGCTCCAGGCCACAATAAACTCTGTACTGTCACCATGGTGACAGGTCAGAATGAATGTTATCAATATCACAGCAGAGCACATGCACATGTTTTTCCCACCCATCTGCAGCCACATCCAGAACTGCTAGAAATGATTTGAATACTTACATATGCATATGGGGATGTTCGCTGACCACTGATTGTTGTCTTGGCAAGAGATCGTTTTCTCTCCAATCAACTCAAAGCCAAACTGGCACTCAAACCTCAGGATTCCTCCGTTTGAGAAGCTGTCCCCTTCTCTTATTCCATAGAGAGGAGTTCCGGGGTCACCACAACTTTCTTTATCTATTTCTGTAAAGACACAGTGTCAGACGGAGACATTTTAACATCTTTCATCCACTGATGTCCAAAAACAATTAAAACACACATCAATAAGACCAATAGTTAGACTAGTGGACATACTATTTCATTAACTTGAGCACTATTTCTTTTTAGTCAAATATATAATGTCCAGCTGCCATTAATAATAAATTGAACACCAAATCTGTATTAATCTGCAGCAGAAAATAGTACAGAGCAATTTACTTTGGCTAAAATCTACCCAGCTATTTTAAGAATAATTTCTACTGTTTTTGAAAATAAAACTAGATTTTCATGACCCATTTTTTAAAATGTAAATCTTTCGTAAGAACTAATGGGCTTGGGGCTGAGATACACATTGCTGTTTTTTTTAATGGGATTTGTTTACAAAGAGAAAAATAAAGAATATTGTTATTTAATATTTAGTCTCATCATTTAACATGGATCTTGACCTAAACCAGCTTTATTTAACTCTTAATATCTGAGCTAATGGTAATGATAATGTCTGACATCTACAGGAGCAAAGCATAATGGTTAGGGCTGTCAATCGATTAAAAAAAATTAACTAATTAATTGCAAAAATTTCTGTAATTAATCGCGATTAATCGCGATTAATCTATCAATAAATATATCAATACATTAAATGCATTTTTCTGAGACTGAAGCTTATAATGAATATTTATTTATGTAAAATGATCAGATTAATGTAAAATAAACACAGAGAAAGTATATTTAAATTCATTCATGTTACTGGCTTAAGGTGCACATATGCACAGTGCAAACAGAAAAAAAGCCAGAATGAGGAAATATACTGACGAGTGCCACACTCCTGTAGTGTAGACAGGGTGTTTTGCTTTGAGGTGATATGTTAAAGTCGTGTTACTTCTGTGGAATTTAAATTCGGATTTGCAAACTGTGCAAATTAGCTTGTTTTTGTCCAACAAGCCGTCGGGCAACTTTTTAAAATGAAATGTTCCCCATAAAAATCCGTCCTTATCCATCTTTCCGCCATAGACTCTCCTTTAGTTAGGATAGATCATAGACATATACATAGACGCCGCATTGAGCAGGTTGGTCCGTTGTTGCGATACGTTAACATGTCCGCCATATTGGATGTGGCAGATTTGCCCGTAAACTAATACAAGCAGGGCCGGTTTTAGCTATGGGCAATGTGGGCGACCGGCCAGGGCGCAGTCTCCGTGAGGGCTTTAAGTTAATGCCTCTTATACACCCATTCACACACACACACTATCTGGGAATATCTGGGAAACAAAGCTCTACTTTGCCACATCCAAAATGGCGGACGCCACCGGAAGTAAACAAAACCGCGTTAATTGCGTTAATTTTTTTTAACGCGTTAATTCTTTAAAATTAATCGACGAAATTAACGCGTTAATTTTGACAGCACTAATAATGATGTAAAGTGCATAGAATAAAAACCATTAAGCATTTTTTTAAGACTAACTGAGCATAAAGATGCATTATATTAAGTGGACAATATGAGGTAATTGTCAGCACATGTTCAGCACATGTTCAAATTGAAAGTGAGTTTTTTAATTTAAGGAGAGACAATTCACAGTAATTAACATGAGCACTTCAGTCCATCATGTAAATCTGAAATCTTTAGCCATACATGCAAATTTTCATCTGCAGTCCCTGGCAGGTTGATGGCATACAAGAAAACAATGAAAGAAAACATAAAAAAGTGCTTAAGCACAGACTAACAGTAAAACAATGCCATGCTACAAGAGCTGATCATCAATTATTAACAGAAATACATTGCCAACTGGAATACAGAATTTCTTAAAGATGATTGGCTCTTGGTTTGCTGTAACAGGTGAATTTCTTGAACGCTTGTACTTCTTCGTTTACATCGCCTGGAGCTAGTTTGTATCCATCTCCTTTAGTGGTGCCTCTGAGTTTGTAAGTATTCATTCACCCTTTTTATTCACATTCAATCTGACGATTAGGTTAGACAGATCCGACTTTGATTCTATATAAAGGTGCCACTGTGTCACCATAATTGTCTTTACAGTTTTGAGTACAGTATTTCTGGAAATAATTCCCCAGACTTCCTCACCTTTATCCCCCAGCTCCCCTCTCCTATTTTTGGTGTTATTTACAGGAGTGGCCCATGACAGGAAGCAAAGGCGTGTGCTTTGTGTGTGTGTGTGTGTGTGTGTGTGTGTGTGGGGGGGGGGTGCTAGGGCGCGTGTCTGAGTGCGTGTTTGTGATGTATTGCATTAATTTCCATCATGACATCGTCTCTATGAGACGAGCACACTCAACCAATCACAACCTGCCTAACACATAAGCTTGTGCATGAACACACACACACACACACACACACACACACCCACACACACACACACACACACACACACACACACAGCAGAAGAATAGAGAACAAATTACTTTGGAGGGAAAACAGGCGCACCGACAGATCATTCCTATACGACTACTTACACACACACACACACATAAATACTGTACATGTTCATGCACCACACACACACACACACACACACACACACACACACACACACGCCAAACAATCCCATGTGCACAGTGTGTCTCTCCTTTGCTATCTCATACAGAATACACACATTTCTTTCTCTCTCTCACACATACACACGAGTAATCCTTTTGTGTTTGTAACAACAAGGCTGACAAATTCACAAAGGGGATTAGGCTCCTTAAATTGTACTGTATGTGTGTGTAAGTGATGTGTGTGTGTGTGTGTGTGCACCTTCAATAGTATGTTTGTGATTGCACATTCTATTCTGTCCTATAATACTCCATCATGCTTGCACCATATTGTCCATGGGGATACACTTTTAGGCACACAAACACGTAAACTCCACACAAACAAACACATTTACAGGGAGTGCGAATGTACTTCAAATATCTGAGAGAGTAAGGTAATAGATTTTGGGAGCATAATGAGATTGGAGGGGAAAAAAAAGTCTATTGGCTGTTTCTCTTTTGTGACTATTGTGAAATTGATTTTACGGCTAGGTTGCTAATAGTAATTGAATGCCGGATGTATAGCTGCATGCATGTTGTCCAACGTTTATCATATGCTATAAACAGCCTCCTGCAACTTCTCGCTGCTGCTTTCTAATGCGTGTACCCCCTACCAGTGTCTCCAAAACAAAAGCAACATGTGCTAAACATATTAAACTAACTAATAATCCAAGGTAGCCATAATAGCCACATAAGAAGAGGAATTCAGCGGAAAGTCTTCTGCGCGCTCAAAGAATAAAAGAGAAATTCAGCCTGTCTAATTAGCTCATGGTTGTCTGAATCTGTGACCTAAATTGACTTGTTCGCACTGTAGACATTAGTGAGGACGGTCTGTTGAATGAAAATGATCTCATTTATTACACTCACAATACTGACATTTTTTCTGCCCTCTCTCAGGTTCCAAGCCAGGCCACTGAGGAGCTTTTGAGGATTGATTTGATATGAGATGTGTGTGTACAAGAAAGACATCAATTTTCTGTCCTCATTAAAACAAACAATCTGTCAGTTCTTATTGCATAAAGTGCACAAAATGCTTTTTTGCACTTGATGGTGTAACTTATTTGTACCTGTAACTCTTTGTAAATTGGACTTCAGGATCATAGATATAGATAATAATTGGTCTGTTTTCTTTGATCTGGATACATCATTGGGCAGAAATACATCACTCCTGTCTGCCGTAAAAACTCCTCTGCTACCGGCCTAGACTATGTCTCATGACCCTGTAATAGGCTTGTGATTCCAACATTGTCAGTAAGTATCAGTATGTCCCTGTCTTCAATAAGATTCCTGCAATCTATGTGCAGAAAGAGTAGGTGAGAGAGCAGGACATTCATATCTCAGAAGCATTTTTGCAATTTTTGTTCTATTATTATTTGTTCCACGTAAAAACAACATGTGAGAAAATTTTAATACAAAACTAAACACCTGTTGGTGAACACATCATTACCTTATTACACTGTGTTATATCTGCAAAACAAGAGAGTGAAACCAATCAAAGCCTGCCTGGACTAAACGTAAGAAAAGGTTAAAGCAGCATTTTTCCGATTTCATTTCTTCTGCTTATAGTAAGAACAAAGAGTTTAATGAGCTCTAAACCATCTGGAGCTGCTTCCTGATGACTAGAGAGGGACAAAATGGCATCTCTTATGTTCTAAGAAAGTACATTATCAAACCTTGTCCATTAATCCTTTTGAATATTAAGGGGATCTCATTTTTTGGGATATGACCACCAGGCATGCAAACCCATCATAAAGTGACGGTGTTATTGGGGGTGAGGGCTAACGTTAGCATTTGCTAAATCAAACTAACCAACCATATCAGGTTAATTAACAGTCTGGAGCTTGACATACTGTATCATCACATAATACAATAACGGTCAATTTCAAACACTCATTGGATCTACATGAACCACACAAATGACCTATTTTAGATTCAAAACTGTAATTTATGTCTGCATATTAAGAAGCAGGACAATTCCTCAAACGGTCACTGCACTCTTTGAGCAGCCATCATTCATGATTTGAAATGTATGGAATATATTATCGAGTTCTAATGAGAGGAACAATCCATTTTTACATTCATTTACAATGAATTTTTAATGAATGACCTACAGATATAGTATTTCAATATCAGTAACACTGGTGACTGGAAGACGACTGAACATTACATGAGTCAATAATTCATGACCAGAAAATGAAATGCTGTTTACAATTCTGTGATGAAGTAAGTCCTGCCCTTCACAGGTTACCACTGAAATACACATGCATGTATACATATGCACCACACACACACCAAAAAAGTGGCTGGCTACTGAACCACATTTCTGGTTATGTTGTGAATGAATATTTCATGGTGTTTCAGCTGCTCTGAATGAAATTCGTCATTCAGTTGCGATTAACATGTTCCTGTTCAGTATCTGGACCTTACAATGCTGCAACCACATTGAGATCCTGTGGGACCCAACACAAACAGGTGAAGGAAATATTTACAATAATGCTGTTGGAGCAGGAAGTCAGTGTTATTATCACAGGATAAAATTTCATATTTGAAAAAACTCTGTTGTTGTTGAGATTGTAAATGCTTTGTGATTCAGATAGGTATCCAAATATGAAATCAAATAGAGTTCAGTTACAGTTCAGTTCTTTCCTCCTGTGGCTTCCTTTGCCAACTTGTTTTCTTTCTTCTTCTCTCAATCTCTTTAAAACCGCGTAGACACATTGCAACATACAGGGAGACATGAAGAAAACATAGCTGCACACATAGCTGTGAGGTCACTCCGTCCACACATGCACATACCATCAAACTAGGGGTCAACTGTGCCGTAAAAGTCCACCTTGACATCTCTCCCTTCTATAAAATATGTCACATATTAAAACCAATAAAAAGCAGATGAAAAATATAAAATAAAACCTCAAGAGTAAGAGCTGACATTATGACTCACTGATGAGATCCTGATGAAGAGGAGGGGAAAAAAGCCCAGCAGCCCAAACAGTGATGACATACATTTAAAAAAAAAAATATGAATGTTAAATTGAATTCAGGGATGAGAATTTTGTTCCCACTTCTCCCTGAGAAGGCTGTGATATCATGTGCTTGATGTATGAGCCTTGGCTGTAGAGTAATAGCACATAAGCTAATAGCATGCTATAAGATAAACCTAGTAACATTTAGCATGTGGAGCAAACTAGATAACACATGTCACATCTAGTTCCTTTTCAGAACTGGCTGTGAAGCAGGCACTTGACATTTAAGATACACTTTGTAGTCTCTTAGGTCACCGTTACATAACAGAGGATGGTGGGATAATTCGAAAATGATGCACTTAAAGAACAAAAAAAAAAAAGAAAGTCGCTCAAGGGAATGAGTCATCACCAGAAACAAGTCACCATTTATGTGTGTTTCAATGAAAATAGATGAGGCGAGGCCATATTCTGTCACTAAAGGCCATCATATTGGGAAAAAAAAGAAGCAATTATACATGCAGACGTATCTTATAGAAAGATTTATATCAAGCAGCCAAAGTCATATATTTGTTACTTATACATGTAGACCGCCATGTTTTGACTTTGTGTCTGGGAAAAAGTAAACAGCAGCAACAAGGCCATGTTAATGATATGATAGACGACATTTAACACACAACATCTGGGAAACATTGTCCATCAGCTTTGACTATGGTGCATGTAAGGGATGATGTACAGTGAGCCACTGTTGCAAAATAAACCCAGACATGGTGATGCAGGACGTCACCTCGAGAGGGTTAATTTTATCCATATCCATAGCAACAGTCTGCTATGCAGATATAGCAGGTTGTAGAATCGAGAGTTATATAGAGTATATAATAATAAACTATGTTAATGTGCTGTATACATGACACATTATAACAGTGATTATGTGAGCTTATACACACATGTGATGTATGGCATCAGTTATCTACTGCTGACCAGTCCTGACTGGTTTGATGGCCCTTGTGACTTGCTCCTAAAAGCTCTTGTCTGGCATCACAAGCACACAGCGCTGTGGACACGACAGTTCAGTCTGATGTACATCTATGGTTGAAATGTGGTCTTAGTGAGCAGCGGGTGAGAGAGGGCATTTGAGCAGCTGTGCTGGAATCAGCTGCTACTTCTAAATGGAACAGAGGGTTTATTCAGTGTGGAGTGTTGATCCCTGCATCAATCCATTTGGCAGCCTCTGCATTTCAATTATTATTAAAATCCCACTCTGTGACGGCCCTAAAAAATAAGATGAGCTGGTGATGGAATACCGGTGCAGCCTGTCAGAAACATACAAACACTTTGAACAGGTTTTGCAACCAAATCACTGATTACGAAAAAAAATAGGAGAAGAGGAGCTGAAACAGGTGCTGCTGTGTATCCCTGCTCTAACCTGCTGCTAAACACACACTAACATCCTCTCTGACTCATAGTATGACTGATTTACAAACTTGATGGACTTTATTCAAAAAAGATTTAACTGAAAGCTGTACAGGCCGGCAATAAGGCAGTTCAGTACATTTCTTCTGGCTGCTCTGCATTTTATGAATGTGTATCATTTTATTAAATAATACATATTCACATTCTGAATGTGTTGTTTATTCAAGAAACACAAACATATGTAAAACTCTAAAGTAAATTAGAAGTAATAAATGAGATCTTACTGAGTGACCGTTTTTAACCTCTCTGTGGTGTTTTCTATTTTCAAAACAACCAGAAACCAGTTTTACGTCAGATATCATTCTGTAAATACATATGGCGAAACTTTGACATGCACGGATGCATTAACGCCCACACTATATTCTTTATTTCATAGAAAATGAATCACTGAGACGCTGTTTTATTGCTGCTGAACTTATATTATACTTTGAAGGTGCTTGTACTGTAGGCATTGTATAACTCCACAACCACACGCAAACACATACACACAGAGTTATATTATACTTTAAAACACCCAATGACACCTCTTTATGAATGTGGAGACAGATATATAAGCTTATGAACAATTCATTTATTCATAGAGTAGACAAAAACTCACTGAAACTTTAATGTAAATGATGGCAATAATGTTGCAGTGCTCTCTTAAATCTATAGCTGTGACAAGCTGCTATTCAGAGTAGACTGAAAGATTGTTGTACAGGCAGTCTGGACCACCATGTGGGTGTGTGTTTGTGTGTTTGATTTATATGCCTAGCAACAGGGAGTGGAGTCAAAGTGTTGCCAGGTTGGTGACCTTGGCTTTAATAATAGATGAATGGTGACAAGAAAAAGAGAGGGATCGGGAGAGAGAGAGCATTAGACAGAAGTAAGCAGAAACAGTGACGCGGGACTGGTCTGCTGAAAGACAACACAAGAGAAGAGAGAGGGGGTTCTGATACAGAAAATGGGTTCAGAGAGAGGCAAAGGGAGAGGAAAAGAAACCAAAGAACAGTGCATTAGACAGCAACTGACAGAAAATGCTGTGATGGTAGAAGAAGTGAAAGACAGAAAGGGAGACAGAGAGATGGCTAATCAGGAAAACTGATGGAGGGAGAGAGAGAGAGAGAGAGAGAGAAAGAGAGAAAGAGAAAGAGAGAGAGAGAGAGAGAGAGAGAGAGAGAGAGAGAGAGAGAATGTGGGGAGACAGAGGTGAGTGACTTGTTGGTAGAGCTTCGTTGGATTACTGATAGAAGACCTGTCTAACACACACACACACACACACACACACACACATGCATTGTGTAGTGCATCGATGACTTTGCAGCAAGGCTAGAGTTATTGATAATGTTTATATTTCATAGCCAAGGTCTATAAGAATACACACACACACACACACACAAACACACACACACAAAGTGTGTGTGTCTCTCCCTTTGTCTTTCCCAAAAACACCACATACATTTCACGCAGCCACCCACCAATACCAGAGGCACCCACCTTTATAGTAAATTTTGTGGGTGATGGAGCCAACACTCAGAGACAAACACATTTATCATCCATTCAGCATTGGAAGACTTTTTAAGGTATGTGGGTTTAAGTGAGAGACAATTTTTGAAATATCTCTTAAATTACAGACAGTATTTAGTATGTATTGGACAGTATGGACTGCAAGTGCTTTAGAAACTTGCCAGTGCTCTCTTGTTTAAAAAAATATGCAATGGCATCACTGCAGCAAACATAGCTTTAGTATTTCTGTCTTGAAATGTCTTGTTACTCATCAGTGGACAAATAGTTATATGTCATTATATTTTTGACAAGCTAATATTGGCCCGAAATATCATCCAACTGGTGCATTAAACACCTAGACACCATTTACTGGCATGTAATTATGGTTGTAGGATAAATACAGCATAAATGTATACTCCATTGTTAAAAGTATATTGAATATACCTACTGCAGTGAATACAGAGAGCTAAACCCTGCATATAAAAGAACATCAGACCATCACACTCGTACAATGGAGTGTTATTATAAGCATGGATGCATTTAAATGGTGGTTCTCTCCATTAATTTTTCTATCGATCTCTGAGGGGAAATTACTCAGGAGAAATGAGGGTATGTGCAGCTATTGTGCAGCCCCTAAGCAGATGTCCTTTGTGATTTCAAGTTGGTCTGGCACCCTGGAAACTTTAAAGATGCAGTTTTATTGAATAATGTGTTTTAAATTATTACAGTGTTTGGGGCTCATACAACTACAAAATAACTCAAATATGATGACTATGTTTTTAAGAGGTTTTTAAGACAAGGTGTGAGTTTTTAAATTATGTTTTGTTTGAAGAAGTACAGAATCAAAGCTGTAGGATTTAATAATACATTATACAACACTGATGATTCAGTTTGCTTGTTCATGTAATCACCATTCAAGCACCGTATCATTTGAACTTCACATTGAAATTCAAGGAGTATAAAGGGCAAAGATATATCAAAACAATGTGTCATTGTCCCACGACTTTTAGAACTCTCTGCATTATCAGACTTGGTACTGTGACCTCATTATGACAATAAATCCTCAGATGATGGCGCCCAAATGAGGCACACAAAGTTCATTTCTGCAGCAAAGCTCTCCTCTCTGTGCTTCATGGACTGTAATCAAATTTGCACTCAATCAAATGGAGAACTTTGGAAAGGTTAATATTTTTGGTATGACAGGAGCTGCATTGACATAACATAGAAAAACAGTTTTTAATTGATATTAAGATAAAGGTCAGGTTAGGAGAAACAATTATTCTTTAAAGAAATAAACCAGAAACTTAATACTAAAAGTTGGAGGACGTGCCCTAAACTATACTGCATAGTTTACCTATAGTTTATTACTCCAGTGAAGTGAAAGTAAACATAGACATAGACATCTAACTTAATTTGCATTCCAAATGTCAGTAGCAGTAGGATCACCCTTAGACTAATATGATTGGTAGACATGCATGCAGGTTGATCCCTGCTTTTAATGGCATCCTCACAGACACAAATCATCTGCAAACAAAACCATCTGTGAAGCTCAACTGATTGACGGTGGCCTGTGATGATCTGCAGACATTCTGTGAGTTAAGACAAGACAGCACTACATCCATACCATACATACACACAGACACTACCCTGAGGTGAGCACATCCAAACAATCAATGAAGCAGTAGTTGTTACAGGATAACAGCACCACTTTGAATTTCCCCTCAGAATCTCTCGAGTCCTTTGCTTTAAAGACTTCATTATTAGGCGACCTGACTGACTAATATTGTTGTTCTGTTTTATCTCTATCTCTGCTTAAATGTTTGTCTTGTGACATGCTAAATCGTGCTATAACACTAACAAAATTAGAGAAGTGTGAGAAGTCAATGAATTTACTACGGAATGTAATTCAAAAAGCAATATCTTAAGTTTCCCCCAGGAGCAGGGCTGTGAATCGATTTTGGAGTAGTGGCTGCATGGGGTATTGCAACTTGTGTGTTCATTTCTGGAGCACTGAGAAAGCAGCGGCTATTAAATGGTGATTTTTTCAATTTTATTTCACCCCCTAAAATCATATTTCGAGCAGGTTGGTCTATTTGGAAGGTCTAGAAGAGCTGTATATGTAAATTATTTTATTCCATTCATGTGTTCTTGTAACCAATGGATAGAAAGCTGGGCTTCACACACACGTAATTAATAGACTTGTTCTCTCAGTCACAGAAAACACATGCTTATTTCTTACCTTTGTAGTTGATCTTGAATCCTATTGATCCAACACTTTCATCTGACTGAAGGTGAAGCCACATTTGGTGGGTCATACTGACTATCAGGTCAGGAACAAAGCTACCTGATAGGCTGGGACAGAAAATGCATAACTATTAAATCACTGTCATAATTATATATTTTAATATTTTTTTATCACTGCCACCAGACATAATTAAATTTTGAAGTGCTGCTCTGAGTGCGAACAAATCGCTGAATTGTACTGCACTGAAGTTGAATGTTTTGGTTTGCTTTGGTCGTACAGAATACTCCTGCAGGAAAGCAAATTGCTCCGACTGTATTCGTACCATCCAATGCCAGCTGCTTTTAGGCATTAAAGTTAAAAGTGACCAACTCCAAAGTGAACTGAAATCATCCACTTTATAAAGGCGTTGCATCTGTTATCCTTTAGGGCTGTTTGAAAATCAAGTACAGCTCAATCTTTCTGAGTAAAGCACACATAATGCAGACTGCTTTTTTTTACGATCTGGCTAATTGAGAAAAAAAAAGAATTTAATAATTGAAATTTATGTAGAACACGATAACTCGGTGTTTGAGAATATCGCTGCTGCTCGTGAGGGCAGCTGGGTTTTATGAAAACATGATGTGTGTTCACAATCTGCTTCAAGAAAGAAAATGCAGTTATGGCTGCACTTTTTGGAAAAATGATTACATTCATCTTTCAGGAGTTTATCTCTTGACATTACTTTGGTGAAACTGTTTTGTTGCAATGATCTGCCTGCAGATCCTGCTCTGTATGTACACCATTAAACATATCAGTGATACTTATTTGCTTCAGAAACCTTTTCCTCAAAACTCTTTTTACAAGCAACTATTACGCTATTCTCTGTGACAACCACCACCACTCATGTTGGCATTAATAGAAGGATGATACAGTGTCGGATTTCACACCTGTGATTTCTAGACGAATAATGCAGCAAAGATTATGTCTAAAACCCAAAGTCACAAGTTTGTCTCTGAGGGGTTTATACTATACAGATTATGATTTGGTGTAGGAAAAAAAACTAAACAGGAAGAAAAGAAAAAAAACGCAGGAAATAAATGAGATTATATAAAATGATAGTGTTATACTTACACCTGTAGTATAGTTGTCGGATCTCCCACCTCCCCTCCATCTCCTATAGTCAGAGTGTCATAGGCTATCTCCAGGTCAAACTCTTCAAAGTTGATCTGGATGACCTAAACACACAAAAACACAGACACATACAGCATATGTCAGCTTTAAGTCACTTCAAGCTCAACCCACTCAAAGGCCAAAAAAAAAAAAAGAGAATTCTGAACTATATGTTAATATTTATTAATAGCGGGTTACAGTTAAGGGGATGTAGAACTATGTCTACAATGGAGTATTTACTTTTTCCTCTTAAAATCGCAGCTTCGTTATAATATTACAACTTTTGTATTCCCCAAAATTTGAGATTTGCCACTAACACTCCATTGTAGATGTCAGTTTAGTTTGGCACATTTTCTTGACAGAAGCTTCTTGTGGGCTAAACAGGCTGATGTTAATGCTTCTTTGAAAATGAACTAAAATATGAAACAAACAACAAAAATTTACAATTAAAAATGGAAGATATGGGGAAAAAACATCAGAGATGGCATGAATAATGCCATACTATATCCAACTATATCCATACATGTCATTGACCCCAGTCATAACAAGCATATGCTTCAGCTGTTTAGATTTTCACCTATGGCCATATCAAAGACACACACCCCTCTTGTGGAATTACCAAAGGTGAATTTTCAAACTAGGAAAAGATGAGGAACATCTCCTCCTGCACTGAACTTGAAGCTGGGAGAATCAGTGCACAGCTCAAAACTCTGATCAGGAATTATTAAACCAACACTTTCTGTTTCATCTAAGACCAGAGAGAAACACATTTGGCAGAGGAGAAGAGAGAAAAGGAGAGGGGAAGGAAGAGAGAGAAAGAAAGGATGAGATGGACAGAGAAGAGAGTAGATAAAGTGGAGGAATAAGATGGAGGCAGATGGAAGAAGGGAGGAGAGGGTGGGGAGGCAACAGAGAGGAACAGGGTGGGGGTGGGGGGGTAATAATGAGCACATCTTTGATGCTAGCAATGTACAGTGTTAGAATATTTCAAACTAGAATTCTGACTTGGCCCTCAGGGGAAGACTGAAACCTCACTCAGCCTATCCTTCCACCTCTTCCTCTTTCCTTGTGAGGAATTTTCAGATTTCCAGATTCAATATTCTGCCCTGGGACTTCAAAAACACCCAAGATATAACACAGGTCTGAGTCTCCTGCATGCTCATGTGTTAGCAGTGACCATATTTACATGCATAACCATATCTTATTATTTCTGTGCTTCTGTGTTTGCAGTCTGTATTCAAGCATTCTGTTTGAGTCAGACATCATAAACATAGTATGACTGTTATAAGAATTAGGATTGTACTGGGCCGCAGATGTTTTAACCTTATTAGGGAGTATGTGTGTGTATTTTTGTCTTTTGCATATCTCGTATACTTCCCTTATCCCTTATCTAATTAAAAATTGTTCAAGGACAAGAGAGACGGGTTACGGGAAGTATCATTTTGGACAAAGAAACATAATTCTCATTATTAAGGGGAAAACCAAAAAAGGGAACTGTTAGTGGGAAGATGTCCGAGACAGCCCATGTTGAGAAAGAATTGTATAAGAACCACCTGACAGAGCTCCTCAGAGAGCCTTTTCTCTGTAACCCTCTTGTGTGTTGCACTGTTAAATGCTCCTTCTTGTACAAGAATATTAAATTCAACTTAAACTTTGATACTCTGAATCCAGTCGTCCTTATTCAAAGGTTCTTCTTTGAATAACAATGTAACAATGACCTTAACCATTCAGTCTGTGAGGGAAGATGGTACAAATGAATAACCGAGCACACAGTGGCCATGTCTCTCTACTCACCTGTTGGTGCCGTGGCCTGATTTGCTTTTGTTCACTGGCGTAATTATTTATTCCTTTTGTGATTCAAAAAGCTTAGTTGATGCTTGATTTTGCTTGTGGCAGCAGAAGCAGACTTACTTTGTATGGCATTATAACTGATGCAGCCATACCTAAATAAAATCAAGCTGGAGAGCAACATCACCAGCCTCACCTGATGTGAGTGGAAAGGAGTTAAATTGGGGGGGGGGCTGCAAAGATGAAGCAATGATCTGCCCATTGCACACAATGCTGACTCAGTCTTATCAGCATGTAAGGCAGCAGATTGGATTAAAGCATCACCTACCCTGCTAAACTCTCTGGCAAGCACACACATGCACAAAGACGCAGCAGCACTCAAGCACACATCGGCACAAACAGACACACACACACACACACACACACACACACACACACACACACACACACACACACACACACACACACACACACACAGAAACACATTCACTTATGCAGACAAGCACGGCTTTGTGGAGATTATGTGTCTTCTGATCACATAGTCACCATTTTCACACTTCTCACAATATTTCTATAAAGTAGGCTTTCAATACGATGGCTGCAAATAATGCACCTGCACATCATCAGTACATGTATATGTAAAGAATGTCTTCCACAAGCATGAACACATACTGTATTTGAAGGGTCAACCTTTGCAGTTATCATAGTGCAAATACCATGTTGCAGATATTGCACATTTCGTGTTGCAGCTGCAGGTAATGCAAATGTGCACCAGATTATATAAAGCACAGCTACAGAATGCTGGTTTGTACAGGTATTTATTTATTTATTTATTTATTATTTACACAGGTGAGTTTATCTTCTGATATAGTTTATCTTCTCAGGCTGCAAAGTTGCCGTTACATGTCAAAACAATTACCTCTGTATTTGTACCTTCTTTGTGTCAGCGAGGTTTTATGAGTGCAAGTTTTGCACCGACCCTACATTTACTGAAGAATTAGTAAAAATCCATATTCAGTGACAGCACTGTGCTATTACAGCTGCCATTCATCTGCATGTTTGAAAAGAGACTCAACATTTTTTTTTGAAAGCAGAAAATGAACTTTGAACTTCAAAATGATTTTAAAAAAAGGAGCCTTGACACAACAGGGTGAAGACCGGAAAGACATGAAAACATTCAAAAGAATCTGCTGAATAAATGAAATGGAAGTGGAACAGTTACTGGGTGAGTGGCAGAGGATGTTAACTAGAAATAATGGCTGTTTGTGGTTGAGTTAGTTGGCTTTGAGAGAGCGTGCAGCTGTCTTTGGTGCTGTGGTGGAAACAGACCAGACAAACTTGTCTATCTATCTCAGCGTTTACGTCCTTTACTGAACACCCTAATGCCACATCAGCACAGTTCACACAGCATTAAACACAGCGAGAGTATAACTACATTACACTGAGCCTATGTGTATCTATGTGTGTGCCTATGTGTGTGTCTATGAATGCTGCACTGAAGTCAACTTAGATTGGAACCTCATTACTGACAGTGTGTGATTTAGTGTTTATGGGTGCGTTCTGTATCTCTTTCAGCGAACTGTGTATGTGTGTGTTTGCATGTGAGATAGATGAAACTGAATACTCTACATATTTCTCCTCTCTTCTAATAGGTTGGTGTTCATGAAAACATCCATCTCCCTCTTTCTCTCTCTCTCCCTCGGTCTCTCCAGCCTCTCTCTCTCTTGCTGTCACTGTCGCCATCTCTCTCTTTCTAATTGGCTGCTGCATTCCTTCTTTCCATCCATCTATGGCTTCTAGCCAATGAGGCGACAGAATTGGATTTCTGCTTGATAAAGCACTTCCTTTGGTTGTCGTGGAGACAATGAGGTGTAGGAGGCTCCTCCCTACCCATACCATAATAAGACCTAGGGATACCTTGAAGATACAGTTACTGTAGAAGTATCTGAAACACCTGGAGTCAGTGATGTAAGGGGACTCAGACAGGGCCGGGCAATAATAGATTGTCTGTGACAGTATTACAGTAAACCCTCTGCCATCCGCTCCCCTTGAATGTGCTTCTGCCTAGACTGTATAAATTGTGCCATTGCCAGAAGAGCCAGCCTTTAGCTGATGAAGACTGATGGCCAGAGCATGTTGCAACTTAGTGTTTTTCCCTTTACTTTGGTTTCACTGAGCTGAATCCATTAGGTGTCTCCTTTTTAGATACCAACTCTGAAAAGGAACCTGTGGTAAAGGCTATGCACGGCTTTTACAGCTGGTATGCAGCTACTGTACTGAAAAATGTACTTGAATTACAGTGCTTTTTGCTAAATGTTTAACATTTCTGAATCCGAGCCTAAAAAAAGAGCTACGCTGTTCGTGTTGTCAAGACGATGCAGGAGCAGGCCATTTGACTAACAGCAAGCAAAAGAAGCCAGTGCAGTGATTTTTTTTTGTCTTTCTGCCCCGTGGCTTCAGTGTGCATGCCTGATTTCTGTAGGCCTACAGGGCACTGTAAATTAGCACAAAGAAAGCCTACCCCAAAAGAGCAACTTTCCCTTCTAACTGAGTGCCCTCGTGTTACTTCTCCTCTGTGTTTGTCATAGTGGTGTTGACTAAATATGCGGCATGGCAGCACTGCAGTAGTCTTCTTGTATCCATGGATTATGCATCACACTGTGCATGCAAATGCTCATGAAGTGACGCAAAGCCGGTTCATACTTATTGCTGTCGATTCATATACCAGAGCATGATCTATCATTTGCATGAGCTCACTGTGCATCCAGCTGTATTAATGAACTAAAGAAATAGAAGACATGAAGTTGCCACAACTTTCATTTTATCTAATGGATCATAAACAGATGATTTGAAGAAAGTGCATTGGCTTGATATCATCAGATGGAAACATGGAAACAGCAAAAGAATAAACTAAATGATGGGGAAAATGAAGAGAAGAGAAGAGAAGAGAAGAGAAGAGAAGAGAAGAGAAGAGAAGAGAAGAGAAGAGAAGAGAAGAGAAGAGAAGAGAAGAAATCCAGTAATGGCCATCCCAGCATGCCACCCCCAAGGTTAAATGAGAACAGGAGAGAATGAATTGGCTCTAAAGGCTCATTCTGCCAAAACTAAATGAAGCAATAACATCAGAGAGCTATAGAACCCCATTAACACTTAACCTGAGAGAGGGAACAGGAGGGTGGGCAGACAGAGGAGGCAGAGAGGGATAGAGGGAATAGGGCTGAGAAAGACAGAAAAAGAGAAGGAGAGGGGGAGCTATAGAAACCCTGTGTCTCCTTACCTTCAAAGTGTAAGGAGATAGTGAGAAATCTAGAATATGCGTGAAAATGGGTGCAATGGAGAGAGCGATACGAGTGAAACAGAAAAACAGATTTTTCCCCTCAAGTGCCCTCCCTCTCCCCTTTCTTGTATCCTCCTTTTCTCCATAGTAATTTGATGGTTTCAGGCTGAGCTCTTTAATGAAGAATCTGGGTAATTCTGAGGACAGAGCCTCTGGGAGTGAGGAAGGAGGAGGGATGGGCAGTCTAAAAAAGAAGGATGAGACAGAAAGAATGAGAGAAAGGGAGTAAAGGATGGAATAAGGAAAGACGTGTACAAGCGGTACAAAAAAAAAAAAAAAAGATGTTCTGCCAGTGGGAGAAGGAGGCTCTATTGGGACTATTCCCTTAATCTAAATGTGTTGTGGTGCTTGCACCATCGCCAACTTCTCCCTCCTCAGCCTCACACTCTCTATTTCCTTGGTCTCAGTGTGTGTGTCTTGTTGCGTTCTCTCCTCAGGAGATCAACTGCCCACTCACTCTAAGCTGCCTCTCAGTCCCTCGTCAGCCTCCTAATTGAGGACAGGTTTTTACTGCAGTTCGCCAGATCATCAGTGCTCCCGTTCTGTACTTGCCTGTTACCCGATGTTTACCTGCCAATTCCCCACTGTTTGTTTGCCTCCGCCACCTGCCCAACATAAGCCTCCTTTTGAACTAGTAAATTACCTGTGACTCCACTAGTGTCTTGGAATCTGACAATTTCCTATTGCCCACTAATCACTTTAAGCATGACAGAATAAAAGTTTATGAACCAACATGAATGCTGAAATGTTGTCAACACTAAATGTGAGCAAAGCTTTGACTGGAAGCTGACCAGTGTCTGTATACCAAACCCTGTATTTCTGCAACCTTGAAATTGATCATTACAAAGTCAACATGGTGACATATGGTGAGGCCATAAATGTGATTTATTTTCCAATAGATTAAGCCTTGATATCCATTTCTCTATTTATTAAATGTGTACTGATATTGGTTTAGTTCTTCTCAGAATAATAAAACATGGGTTGCCCCTTTAACTCATAACATGTCACTAATGTATTTCTAAATGAATTTTTGAAAAACATACTTCAAAATGGTTGATTAATGCTTTTGGCTTCCCCAACTTTAAACATCCTTCTTAAGATTCTGCCAAAAAGCCACAGGAAAGAAATGACACTTATCTGATGGCAGTAAGACAAGTCTGACAGAACCGAAGATGCTAATCCATGCGCAAGAGCTAGATTTGCATAGTGACTTGCTTTCCCCCATGCGCCTCTTCATAGGTGTCCCCCATGAATACAACAACTTGTCAAGACAGATGAAAAATGAATGAAAACGGCTGATGATTTGGAGTTATACTAAATGATCTGTCACTCTCATCTCAGGATATTTAGTTTCTCTTCGACTTATGCCATGCACTGAATTTAGTCATTCTTTTGTACTGTCTCGTGTGCACTTCTGCCACTGAAAAAATAATTGCCACAGTTTCAAGAGAGAAAACTAGACTACTCTTAATAAGTGTTTAAGACTTTTTTTTTTTTTAAAGACTTTTTATCTACAGTTTTCCACACTAGTGTATAATTGGATAAGGTAACAGAGACAAGTGCAGTATGTTATCATAATATCAACTAAGGGCAGCGCTTGGTGTTAGCTGTTTGGGTCTCTGTGGTTCTTTTCATGGGATTATTATTTAGTAGTAGAGAGGAAATGTGGTGAGAGAGCAAGGAGGACAAATGGACTTGAACCAGTTATGCTGTGGTTTATGTGATACGCATCTTAGCCCCTAGGGCAATGCATCTTTGTTTGTTCTATATGGATGTCCATCCTCCTCAGGTCAGGTACAAATTTACAGACACAGGAAGACCTGCAGTTTGATGTAGTGTCCCACAAGAAATACTGTACAGGACAATGTGGTACATGACACGTCTATGATTCAGTGCGGCACATGACATATGTGATTCAGTATAGTGCATGACATGGACATGAAAAAATATGGAACATTAAAGTATATAATAAGGTAAAGATACAGGACTATAAAACTGATAGCCTCAGTTGATGTGGTTTTTAAATGTTGGCAATGTCCATAATCATACATAATACATAAACATTCATTTTCAACACACTAACACATAGCCATGTATGCACCCTGTAGGGTACAGATCGAAAGGCATTAGTACTATAGCCTTCAACAGTCACATACACATTGTAGCCTTCAACAGAGAATGTATTGCTCTAGGCCATAAACCACAGGCCTTGGGCACTGACAGAGAGTTGTGTGTGAGAGTAGAGGAGAGGGGGGACAAAGGTTTTGAGCAAGTGCAAAGCAACAAAATATATGTGTGTGTGTCTCTGTCTGCGTGTATTTTCATAGGTGTTAAATCAGCGGAGTGTATTTGAACACACATATATGTAAAAGTGTGTCTGTGTGTATGCGCATCCCTATGGTGCTGACGCAGGTGTTGCCACTGACGACAGAGCGGTCACCACAGTGACCCTGAGTGGAATAAGGAGGTGTCTCCTGAATACCAATCAGATTTCCCTTGGGACGTAAAGCGACCAATCGCAGCTATCCGTCTAACCTCCAGCCTATCGTCTGCACCTTAGTAGGATTAACCAATCACATAAAATTAGACACTGATATGCTCTGAATAGCATATAATTTACAGGGCCTCTGACATGAATTATTATCAAGACATTTCAATTACGTAAAAATGCAGCTAAATGAACTTTGTAAATGCCTGTGAGAACCGCTGTTATATCAATTAAAAATCACATTGAATGCATAAAATTCAAATGGAGGAAGGCCTGCGAGCTAATGCAGAGAGACAACTTAAGCTATACTCACATATGGGATCCTGGGATACCGTCTCACTGCAGCATACTGTATATCTGACATACCTTTTACAATAAGACAGACTAATGCATGAAATGCACTTCCCACTCCTGCCCCTGCCAATGCTGTGCTAGCTTATTTAACATTTTATAAGCCGCACTTCCACCCAATGATTCACCTGTAGGCTTTAAGTTCTTCTTTTGGACAGAGTTATCGTCACCCCCCCCAAACTTCTGTGTTTAGTTTGGGTATGCTTGTGGGGAGTAATGAGATTACAGCCTACATGCAAAAATCTCAACCCTGTGCATAATCCAAATATTAAATGCACATAGGCTGTGGAGTATATAAAGCACTATGCACCAAAGCAGAGGTATGCACAAGCCAATGTGGCCTACTTTAAGAGCTTTACTTTACAATCAAAGTCACGATTTGACTGTTAATGATTGGTCTATCTTGACATAAGGCTGTAATCTGGAGCAATAAACAGATCAAATAGTCATATTCCACTAAGTTTCAGAATGATTAAGAGCAATGTGTGTTAATTAACAACAGCAATTTCAATTCAAGAGTCTGACAGAAACAGACAGAGAGATAAAGAGACCAAGAGAGTGAGGGGGAGGTTTACCTTATTGGGATTTGAAGCAGTAATTATCCACACACACTGCGCGTTGCTCTCATATTGAATTGGGAAGTTAGGAGACGTAAAAGTTCCTGACGGCCCCTGAAGATTGCTGCCACATGTCTTCACTGTGAAGAGGAAACAAAAACAATGTTGTTATTAGTAGCGACTGTAGAATTATCAGTGGTAATAGCAACTGCAATTGTTGCACAACAACAGAGAGACAATGACGTTTAGAATTAAACAATTAGGTGATGCTTAGCCAGAGATTCTCAGTAAAACCCACAAAATACAGAACAATGCCATTGTTATTATGCAGGACGAGTACTTGTGAATCAGTGTTGTAAAAACAATTAAAAGTGACACTAATACAATGCTAAGAGAAGAGAAGAGAAGAGAAGAGAAGAGAAGAGAAGAGAAGAGAAGTCATGTGCAGACAAGAACAGAAAAAGGAGCAGAAGGTCAGAAAGATGTTATTGATACTGTCAGCGACATCTCCCTCGATAGCAGTACTTAATTGGAAGCTATTGGCTGTGAAATACCACAGGATTAGCTCCTATTGACTGATAGACACACTCACCAGCAATTTACTCTCAGAATCTATTGAAAGTCAACAACTTCCAACTACTAGCTAGGTAATAATTACATTCCATCTTTTAAAAAAAGTAGAACAGACACAAAACATAATACATTATACATTGTTTCAGCTTTACAATGGCTTTTATCTTTGGAGCAGGTAAGCTGGATTTGATTGACCAGTGTTATAAGTGCACAGCTATGTGGGTTGAGAGGATTCTCTTTGTGAATCCATAGAAGGATACTACTATATGTCAACAGTTGTACTGGGAAGTCACAGAAACTCACAGACAGTAACTCTGAAGCTACAGTCAGTGGGGTGTTAAAAATGACACATGCTAGTTGTTCGATAAACCAACCAAGCCTTTATTAGGCTGTGTGCTCTGACTGGATGTGATAGAGAACCTGCTTGTCTGTCCTTGGGTCGTCCTGTTAGAGTTGGGAGGTAATTTTCTGGTTGGTTTGAAGCAGTGTTTGTTCCTTAATTAGTTTGTTCAGCGGCAGGCCGCAGGAACACGTACAGTTAACATCCGCGCAGGCAGGCAGGCGCACACACACACACACACACACACACACACACACACACACACAACCGAACAGTCACAGTTCACATGTATGTTGCACGCACACACAATTAACAACGTGACAGCAGACCTGTGTGTGAAAATACATTCACAAGGACATGACTCCAAACATAACTCGTGCTTTGTCACCATGCATACACAATTCATATTTTCATGTACTCACACAAACACACTCCTGGCTGCTATTGTGACTTAGAATACAGGCAGGGGACAAGTAAAAGAATCATACCACAGTCTGTTTGAGTGTGTATTTCTTTGAGTGTGTAATGGGGTGTGTCCATGAGGTGCTGTAAGAGTGTCAGAACAAGTGCAAGATCCCTTAGAGACCTATATCTCCCCTGTCTGTCTCACTGTCTGTGTGTCTGTGTTTCCCTGTGTCTCTGTCTTCTGGATGGCTGCCTGAGTTCCCCCTGACTGAACCCAGTTGATGTTTGTTTCTCTAATTCTCAATGCATCTTCAGTTGACCTTCTCTTGTGTACAGCTCACTGCAATTTATAAATTGATAGATACATAGAGGTGTAATGTGTGTGTGGTTCACGTGAGACATGATTTACCTGCATGTCTCAGAGAGTGTGTGTATGTGTGTGCGTTGACAGCTCAATCAGCGTGGCCTAAACGAATGGCCGGCCCATCATCGTGCCAACAGCAGAATGGGCACGGTGTTGCTATAGCGATAGAGGAGAGAGTTATCACCAGAATTACCAGAGGAGCTAACATCTCATAATTTATGTTAAACTCTATCCGTCTCTTGGTTCGCATATGGTTGTCTCTCTTTCTGTCTTACCTCTTTTTTTACTTTTCTTACACTATCTTGGTCCATCTATTAACCATTGTATGTAGTTCATGATTTCCATTACACTTTATCTTTTGCGATTTAGAGTCTGTCTCATTCCTTTCTGCCTGTGTCGTCTGTATCTTTCACTCATCAGATGTGCATTGTAACTATGGTGTATTTGCTCAAATACTGCAATTAAGTACAATTTTGAGGTACTTGCTATTTTTATTTTCTTTATATGTGCTACTTACAGTAGCTATTTTACTCACTGTGCAGCAGCAATAAAATGCCACAATGCATCTTAAGTATTACCGGTGGCAGGTAGTGTATGTAACATGGGCCTACTGTAGATCTTTTTTCCACTAAAAATATATGTACACTGCAGCGCAAAATGAGCTTGATGAAAGTTTACAGGCTGGAAAAACAAAACAATGAGCTAAAACTTTCTTTGGAGGTGCACAGCTGTGTACTTAAGAGTGACACCTTCTACAGTACACTTGGTCATTTGATCCACTGCTAGTAATATAAACATAGTGCAGCTTTAAGTAAGATTTAGTATGCAGTACTTTTATTTGACTTTACTTTTATTTTCATAATGGATGTCTCACTCTCTTTGACAGGCTCTCTGTCTCTATCTCTTTTTCTCCCTCTCATCATTATTATACTGGCACACAGTATAGAGGGCTTGAAGCCAAAAGGGCCACACTATCATTGAAGCGATAATGAATTCTAGACCAAATTAAAAATTTTGATGAGGTCTATGTGGTACTAAAAGCATATTGTTGGAATCACAAGCGAGATTAACTGAATGCTTTCGACAGGAACCGCAGTGAGCATATGTGAGTGTGTGTGTGCATGTGTGACAACACATCCTCTTTTGAGTTTATATATTCAGATCAACTGGATTCCCCCGGGATTCTCACTTTCACTCTCTTACTCTAACACACACAAACATGCACTCTCACAGCCGGCGGGATGCGGACCAAAATTAAAGGATGTTTCAGGCGAGCATCACATTGCCAAAGCCTCTACTGTAGCGCCAATGCCCTTGCTCACTGTTCTCCAAAGTTTTGTTTTATGGCTTCAGAGCATAACTGATGCACCCCATAAGCACTGGGAAGGTTGCTGGGAGAAATGTTTTTTTTTCTAGTGTGAATTTTATCACATTTTATCGCAATGTTTTGACTTGGTTCTCCATTCTAGCATGGCAGAAACTCATAAGTGTTTCCCTCAGTCTGACTCAAGGTCTATAACTCTGCAGCTTTCTCAGCAGGATGGCCTTTGCGGTTAGTGAGTCGTCCCCCCAGCGGAGGGCTCAGGTTCAATCATCCACACAGCAATACCTGCTGAGGCATACCAAGGACACTTAACCCCTACCTGTTCCAGATTACATGCCTGACCCTGCACCCCAACCAGAGAGCATAAAGAGAATTGGGGGGGAGGTAAATCAAATAGAAAATAAAATCGCATCATACGGATGAGTTTTCAAAAGTACACTATTCATGGGCAGTTTGGAAATGCCATGCTACTGGACCAGCAACGTCCTCTTGGTACAAATAAATTGTTGGCTCCTGTGCTGGTCTGTGAACTGCTTTTGGATGTTATGAAAACTTTATAGTTATTGCAAATTTTATCAACACATTTTTCACAATGGTTTAGCTACTGCCCTCTATGAAGTAAACATTATCCTGTGGGACATTCCAGCTATCAAAGAAAACACTGAAGTATTTTCTGAGCTTATAAACTCAGAAATTGTGTGCGTTGGTGACATTGTACAAAATCCACCAGTCCACCACGAAATGCCTTCGAGCTACATACAAGATGATTTTTAAAAATGGTTAACTTCCTTACGACAGTAATTTCTTCATCAAGAGGAACTTGATTAAAGTATATTAATTATTAAAGGAACATCTCCGTAATAGGAAATTTCTCATTAAAGTAACTTTGACAAGGAGGAAGTGTAACCAACTACACAAGTAAGCCAAAATGAAAACCTCATAACATCATTTTTGACAGGAAGGGTTAGGGGATGTCTTCTATTTTTGTGTTCATAACAAGGATACAAATATTACTTGTCAGGTTATCGTGTTCAATTTTAATTACAGACACACCTTGTCTGAAATGTGTTTGACAGTCAAGTTTGGATGAATATTACAATGTCAGAAAACGTACACGAGTCAAACACGCGTCAGCAAACTTTTTATGAAGTTCACGTGTTTGATGTCGAACGTTAGATAACGATGTTGAGTCAGATCAGAGATCAGCAGCTTCTGCGGGAAAGCTGTACTGGCTGTTTTAACAGGCTGCCTAGAGGAGCAGATAGATTGACCAATGGACACAGAGAATGATTGATGACATCATTAAGCTGGAACACAGCGTTCCAATAGCCCTCGCTCCAGTTAGAGCTTTAATGGGTACACACACACACACACCTACAGAGACATTTAGTGCAGTTGTTATGGTCGTATACACAGAGTGTTTTTCCGTTTTTCTTTTTGTTTCCTGTGTGAAGACAACATATGTGCATGTGTGTGTCTGTGTGTATTGGGTTACCTTTCGTTGAGTCAGTATATTCAGTCAGATCAACTGAACTCCCCTGGAGTTCACACAGAGAGAGAGAGAGAGAGAGAGAGAGAGAGAGAGAGAGAGAGAGTTGGCTCAGTGGCCTTGCCATCTGTCCATTAATCAAGGTGCCACATGGACTCTCTCTCTCTGTCTCTCTCTCATAAAGTGTTGTAGGAGTGGACAGAAGGACGTTGCGGTTTGATTGTTGCTGTTTTGTGGTTGATTATTTAGTTTTGTTATTGTTTGATTATATCTAATAAAATGATTACTACTCAGTGTCACTCTCTCTCTCTCTTTTTTTTTTTTATATTTAGCTGTCCCTTTCTATTGGGTCACTGTTGTGATATAAAGGGCAGATTTTCAAGATAAATTCTCTTTATTTTCTCTCTAATGTTCATAAAGACACATTTAGCTGTATTTAAGTGTTTTGACAGAAGTGACCCTTTAATAAGTCAGCTGGCTTGATGCTTCCTGACAGATTGCCTCTCTCTCAATGTTATTCATGAGTTTCCACTTTAGCTATTGGCTGGTCTGGATGTAAAGGTCAAATTTGAGCTGTGTTCATCTAGACACAGCCTTTCCCTCATTCCATTTTTGTTTAACAGAATGAAACAAAGCAGGCTAAATAAGAAACACAATGTTTTCTCGCTTAATCAAATTTGTAAAGCAAAACAATCATGGCTGCTCTGCTCTCTTGTATAGCATACCTCATTCTGAAATTCTATTTTCATGACTCTGCAAAGCCAAAGTGAAGCTGCAAACAGCCTTGTTTGGTCTGTTTGGTAATTGTGTGGCTTAAAATAAACCCATTTGTGCCAAGGTGGATAGGGTGGCGTAGATCAGGTTGTGTTTATGCAGATACAGCACAATTCTTTTGTTGGCCTACATATTTTGGAATGGAATTGTATTTTCACCAGCTCAGACCTCCTCTACAAACATTGTGGGTACATTAATTATATTTTCTATCAACATAGGTACTCAACCCCCTCTGCTTTCTACACAGTGGAAGTGGTAAGCCGCAAGTACCGTGTTTATACAATGAGAATGCCCTTTAGTAAACAGAAATAGAGTTGACTGACAATAATTCTATAAAATGATTTTTGTACTTTCTACAACAGTTAGTTCCAGTTAACTAATTCAATTGGACAAGATTCCTTTCACTTCCTTTTGAGTGATCCACGTGAGTGAGATACAAAGCATAACAGCACTGGGAGTTTGAACTACATACGCCGCATTGATGGTTGTCATCTATCTTAGATTGTAACAAACTTTGCACCACAAAGATGAACATAACACGTAGTAAAGAACACACATAAGGGTCAATTATTTACTGTCAACTGGTGGCAACTAGGATTGCCTAAAGTATTGATGCTATGATTCTTGATTGATTTTTGACACTGTGTGTTTAAAAAGATACAATCTCCATTAATTATATATTCAATGGTATCTAAAGTACTAAAATCTTTTAAAAGAACAGATCTAGAATCAGAATGCCATCCATGATTGACTAACTAGTGGACAATCTCCATCTCGCTCTTCTCCTCCCATGTGGTCTGCTGATCATGTGTGTGTGTGTGTGTGTGTGTGTGTGTGTGTGTGTTTGGTTATATATCAGTGACTTGTTCTGTGTCAGCACTGTGTGCATGTTGTTAATTAAAAAAAAAAAATCAATAAATACATTTTTAAAAAATCCTATTTTGTGTGCCTCTTTACTTTTTTGCTGTGCTATTGAACATGCTATCAAGTATCATTTTGTAATATGAATACTGCATTGAAGTTTTAAATTCTGGTATTGTGACAGCCTTATTAGAAACTGAATATGATCAGTAACTAATACACACATTACTAAACCATTAATCAAACCAATAACCAACAGCAGTCAATGTCAGACAACATATTCATACTTTGACAGTTACCTAGGGTTTCTGTAGTGGTGACAAAACTTTAAGATATATTTATATTATCATTTTAAAATAAACTAAAGCTGCCTGTGCTGTCCCGGGAAACTGTTACGTTAAATAGAACTCCTGTTGTAAATATGACATATTAACAATTCGTCACATGTGACTCCAGATAAAAAACACCACATGTCGACATGTTCTAGCTGATTCTGTATCAGTATAATCCATAAAGATAAACTGTATTCCAGTAAAAACATTTTGGATTTTGGGGCCTCAACAACTTAAGAACTTATGGACTCCAGCCTTGTGCTAATGAGCGAATCACCGCCATGGTGATTACAGTAAAAGCACTCTTACTGCAGTTGTAGCCTAACTGGACAGATACCTCTCTCAAAAAACTTCAGTGTCTGGAAAACTAACTTTAAAATATTGAATGGCAGGCAGGTTCTCTCTGAGAGGCCACAACGTGCTGCTTACACAGAGGAAGAGATGAACTGATATGACTGGCCATTACTGAAGCCCACCATCTCTGCACCCATTGACACTATATTATCCTACTAACAATGTAATCCTGCTGTAGCTCCTCTTCCAGATTGTGCTGTGTTTGCCAAGCTTGAGCTTGATGCTCTTTTCACTAAAATTGCAGAAATGAATTGGTCACACTGTGTAAAGGAGCCAGATGTGTCAGATGCCCAGAAAATCCCTACACTTCTTGGTTGGACATGTCTACATGATGTCAGTATTATATCCAGATTGCTGACTGGTAAAAGAGTGAGTCCAGCCAAGAAGGTAGAAAATAAAATAGATATTTCTAGACAATAGCAAAGTTTATTCTACTCACAGTCTATTAGCCTTAGAAAAGTCTTTCTCTCTTGCCTCTAGGGCATTTTTGTTTATTTATTTTTGCCCCTAAGGGGCATAGGTTTAAAAATAGAGGAGTTGTCTCTATACTCTTCTCTGTGCTTTTTAGCTAAGCCACTGCCACCAAAATACCCTATTTCATATTTGCAATGTTTACAGTTAGTACATACTGCTGTGGGTTTTCTATTCTTTGTTTTGAGTGATCCTGGCATATAGCTCAAATAAAGCCTCAGCATTTCGTGTCAAAAAGATATGATTCCAGTGTTACATATATTTTGTCCTTCAAGCAACCTCAGTGTGTTTATTCAGGGATTTACAGGAGTTTTGGAGATGGATGTATTTCTACTTTACCAAAATAGGACAGCGGTATACTGCACAGCAATGATAGAGTAGTAAGAGGAAAACACAGATTTCAATCCCAACAATATTACTATTTAAACAAGCATCAGTTGTGGATAATTTAATAGCATTCATGTTTGGAGGTAGATTTGTCAGAGATCATGTCATAAATAATAACGATTAGTTCCTTCTGTTTGCCTTCTAGTGTAGGACAACATAACCGAGTTTGTGCAGCTTGTATTAGGGGAGTGTGCTGGAGTAACAGTGCCCTCCATTGTGAGATGCTTAAAATAACAAAGATCAACTAACACAGAATCACTAGTTACTTAGCAACAACCATGAAGCAGGATGGTGCACTTTGTCATAGCTTTGTCAAAAAGTTGCTCAGTGAACAATAGTCCGTGCTGGGAATACCAGCGGCTGTGTTTAACAATGCACACCTGCTACTCAGCAGCTACATTAGCGTTGAGAAAGTTTCTCTCCCTGCCCACATACTTTTCCTTCAAAGATCCCTGCTGACTGCAGTCTGATGGCTCTGTTTCCCAGTGATTGCGGTCATTCATTCAAACAATTCACTACTTCAGGGGACAACATCAGTGACTTTTAATGTCATTGGCAGTCTCCCTTTGGGGAGGCTTAGCCCGTTGTCACATGCAGGTAAATGCAGGACTTGATTGGCTTAATGTCAGTTGCTATATTTAATTGCTCATTATAAAGTATTTAGTGATGATGAATCCCTAACAGCCATTTACAATCTTAAAGAGCCAATCAAAGGGCATCAGCACTATAATATCTCTGATAATGAGCAGGATAATAAGGTTGATTGGCAGGGACCAATCAGAGCCCAAACGAGACAGTCATATACTAACAGTACTGGCCAGGTTATATCCCATCTGCTTAGAAGGATGTGTTCTGTCATGCTAACAAAAAGCTTAATGAAGGTCAGTCCCCTTGGGTGTCTGGTTCACACGAGTAGCCTGAGGTGGCAGCCGAACTGGTTGTGGTTAGTCTGTGTCCTTTATCCAGAGGGCAATAGCGCAGGACCCGCGGCTGACTAGCATCTGCCCTGCTCAGGTAATGAATCCCTGCAGACTCCCAGGGTGCCACACTGCAGCTGACCTTGCACTTTGACCTCCCAGTGGAAAAGAGCCAGTAGAAAGAATATACCACATCATAAAATCATCGTCCAGGTCTGGCTAGATGCAGTGTTTTAGTAAGATTCCCTCGACAGTGACACTAAAAGTTGCAAATTTAACATTTCTATCTATGAGTTATAGTTGAAAACCACCAGGGTTACATAACTCAGTAACTTTTTTAGCTGGTGTTCATATGCTAATATACTGTGATGGATCTAGTGAGTTTACTATCACAGATTCCACCATTTAGGCAGAAAGAGTAGGTGTGACATTTTTTCTCTGCTTTCTCTTGCCTCCTCCCTTCTTCTGTTCCCCTGCCCCCACTCTCCCTGCCCCTACTTTTCCCTATATCTCAGTGATTATTAGTTACTGTGGGTGTTAAAGTACAGTACTCTTGTTCTTTCTCACAAACACACATGTACACGCTTAGACCCATACCCGGTGAATATTGGTTTTTATGTTAAAGTATGTGTCTCCAGCCACAGTCTGAAGCCTAGTGAAGGGAGACATGACAAATTACTTTGGCATTTAACATGACAGACGCCCTCTCTCTCTCTCTCTCTCTCTGCATGCACATGTGTGCATGTGTGTGTGTGTGTGTGTGTGTTGCAAGTCTGAGACTAAATCGGCGGCAGATGGGAAACCGGAACCTGTAAGGGAAGCTGAAAAATGAATGTCTGAAACGTGTTAATTATCAGAACACTTAGAGAAATGATGAAAACCGCCCACCTGTGCCGAGGATAAAACATTCTGATCTGTAGTCATTTTTGTCACTGCGCTGTATGTATGATCAGAATACAGAAGTTTCAATTTGTTTAGCATATTGAGCAATAATGATCGGACCTGGTGCTTGTTTACACTATATTGTATTTATGATAGAGGGTGTAATTTTAGGCCCTGAACAATCACTATCATAACTCCCCTGATGAAAGCATACAATCGCAGCATGTTGGTGAGGCGCTACTGCAAACATTGGATTATGGAGTGCTTTTGTTTCATAATTTTATAGCCAGGGCTTGAAACTGAATTGGGATTTTCTCCATGATAAACTCAGCACTGATCAACACAAACCCATGCTGAGGAGAGGCCAAGGCTACACACCAGCAACATTTTGAGGCAGTGAACAATTGTGAATTGTGTTTGAGTGTT
This sequence comes from Larimichthys crocea, assembly GCF_000972845.2. Taxonomy (NCBI): domain Eukaryota; kingdom Metazoa; phylum Chordata; class Actinopteri; family Sciaenidae; genus Larimichthys; species Larimichthys crocea. The sequence goes on along the minus strand of NC_040023.1, from coordinate 1,367,019 downwards.
CTCTAACCTTCACATGTGTGATTACTGCTTTGTCCTCCATATGTCTGTCACTGTGATGTCAGTAATTTGTATTCTTGTGCAGATGCGTGTTGAGAGCCATTTCCTACCTTTACAGACAGGTCTGTGGTCACTCCAGGCAGCGAAGACCTCAGCCACTCTCTGGCAGCTGATGGTTTTACTGCCCTGAAGAACATAGTCTTCTCCGCAACTGAACTGCACCACACTGCCAATGCTACACACAGACACACATAATCACACACAGAGGTAAGGGAAGGAGTCAGTGGGACTGAATTCAGATGTGTCATTGAAAGTCTGTGTGTGTTTCTTGTATGTGTATGTGTACATATTACCTGAAATCATTGCCATGGCGTTTTCCATTCTCTGGCTCTCCTGGGTCAGGGCAGGAGTTAGACGCCTGTCTCACACCACCTTCATTTACTACACAAAGAGACAGACAGGTGGAGAGCCAGGAGCAGACAAGTTAGAAAGAGACACAGACCAGACTTACAGTAAAGCTACACTGGAGCCCTTAAAGACAGTAATTCATCTACAGATTGATGGTTCATGTTTTCATAACCAATCATTATTATGATACGTATATATTGATGTAAACTTTGTAGTCTTTGTAACAAAATTGCTGCCAAATTAATACCACAGAATGCTTCAGTGTGCTCCGGCATGACCCTAAAACTGCCTGTGGCTGTCATTCTATTGACAGCATTCAGCACAAGACTTCTCCAGGTAATTTCCAGCTCTCCACTTAGTTTCGGTTTTGGAAGCCTGCCTGCCTCTTCACTTATTCACTTTAGAGGCAGCGCGAAACAGGTGGAAGGAGAAACCAGGAAACAGAGAGGACGGGTTAGATGATTAGGTAGTCAGACAGAGATGACACAGCACTCCAGATACAATCTGAATACAATTCTCACAGAAACAGAAACGGCTAATCTCAACAGTAACACTCCAAACATCACATTGATGAAACAGAGACAACAGACAGAACTGCACAAATACTTGAGACTGTGACATCACAACAGATCTGACATGCATCTGACATAACGTATCTCTACTCTGTCTCCAATTACAATACTGCTTGAGAATAGATGTATGTACCTTTCTGACATTTGTTTTAAGACTTTGTCTCTTTCATTGTCTGCCTTGCTTGTTTTCTTGGTTTCCTAGTCTTTTCCTGTCACTGGGTCTCCAATGTCTCCTTTTCCATATAAATACTCTCACAGTTATATTCCACTGGCTTTGCTCAAAAGATACTCCAGTATAGAATGTTTCTTTCCATAAGCCCAACCATTCAGAGTCTGTTCCCTCTCTTGAGCATTTAAAAGTTTTAAAACTTTCAAGAGACCTAGATGTATGTGTGTGTGTGTGTGTGTGTGTGTGTGTGTGTGTGGGATGAGCTTAGGAAAAAAAAACTCTTCCCACGAAAAGCCAAAGAAACATAGCTTTCAGGTACTGTATGTGACAGAATGCAAAACACAAACAACTTCATTCCAATTCAGAAGCTTTCCATTTCAAAACTTTCAGAATTCAAAACAAACTGTACATTAAAACAATTTTTTTCCCCCCAATGCTGAAAAGGATCCATTATGTGGCCCAGAGCTGTTTCTAGTAGGTCAGAACACAACAAAAGTATTAGCAGTAATACAGTATCTTAATAAGCTGGAGTCCATTGGTGACCTATTTTTGCTCAATTTACAGCCGCACGTGCCAAGATCTCTCATATTCCTTAATGAGATCAGGGTAAGAGTAAAATTATTTGAATAATCCTTGAGTTCCCCTCATCTTTCATTCACACCAATGAATATAAAATTAGGCCACTCTGAGGACTTCTATGTGTTTTTTTGGTTTTGTTGTTTTCAGCTGTTCATTCTGCCTTTCTGAATGTTTAGTGTGAGCACGATATTACTAGAGGGACAAACTGTCTTGGTGCATTTATTTATTCCAGCAATACAGCAAACAAAGCGCCCCATGGTTTATTTTGATATTCAAATGCATGGACTGATATTCAAATGAGAGGGACACACAACTAATCATGTACTTTGGTATCATATTCAACTTATTTCTAAAGCGACTATCAAAGGACAATGTGACAGTATTCTGTTGATGACTGATCTCATTATGTTCATTCAGTATGACTGAATTATGTTTGATTGTGGAAGAACATAATTTGGTTTATGCAATTTGATAGGAGGGTACACTATCCGTATGTCTTTGTTGACCTCATTTAAAAGAGATAATACAGAGGAAAATGGGTCTGAATGGGCTGCTGAGTTTGCAAAAAGTCAGTCCCAAGTCAGTAAAATTAATTAATAAATGTTTAAATTACTGAGTGTTAGGCTGCAAATGGTAGTTTTGATCTTCATTCAGATTTTTGAATCCTGATTTCTGTTTAATATTTTAAAAGAGTGCTATTCAAGTCCTCAATTTTTACTACTTTAAAATAAAAGCTAAAAATATTCACTAAGTATGCTGTTTTAGTATTTATTATCTTTTGTGTGTTGGTCTGACTCCTGGTGCAAAACACTGCACCGATATTGATAAAACTGATGAAGTACAATTTTATGTTATTTGAACTGAAATGCAGGTGCCAGTAAACTCAAGGCCATTTCTACTTTCACACATACACATGCACACACCCTGAACCCCAGCTTACCAGACTGACTAACATGCATGTACATGTTGAGTCTGTATCAACAAACCCAGCAGGTGGCTGGTGTGCGTGCATGCGTGCGTGTGTGTGTGTGTGTGTGTGTGTGTGTGTGTGTGTGTGTGTGTGTGTGTGTGTGCGTGTGTGTGTGTGTGTGTGTGTATCTGTTAGAGTAAATAGTTTGTTGCTTTGTTGGAGCGGCTAATTTGACCATCTGGACTATTAACACCATAACAGAGGGACTGGTTACAGTATCAGTACCGTGCGCACACACTCAAACAACAACCCACAAAAGTCACATACCTACACACATATACATACATGCACATATACAAAAACACACATACAGAAACATAAATATATTTAGAAGCACAGACAGACACACACATAAACACACACAGGTTTTGTGCTTCACTGAAGAGTTAAAATAGTCAGAGCAGGGAAAATTAACATCTGAACCAATCAGAGCCAGACTAATTAACATACAAATTCACATCTGTAGAATCAAACCTCAACCATGACTCTCCAACCTGTCAGAGAACCTGATGAATCTGCAATGGGCTGTGTCTCTGTGCTTAGCTCAGCTCAGCTCATACAGTATTTAACAGATTCACAGATACACACAAACACACACACACAAAGTTGACAAGCAAATAAGAAAGAAATACAAGTGAATAAATCAGAAATGTTCAAAAATGCAACATTAGCAAGCATGCAAACCTAATGGACACGTAAGATCTACTTATCTGTATGTATGTGTGTGTCCTTGCATCGATGCATACATGTATGTGTTTACATGTGTCCTTGTAGGTGTGCAAATATGTGCATATGCATGTTCAGTATTTATGCATTAATGCATGAACCTCTGGGTGTACAAACGTAATACATGTGTGCACTGTGTTGTTTGTGATTAAACTAGGTGGGAAACAAATATACATAAATACATAAGTACATAAATATCATCACGTTGTAAGTATAATGTGATGCTTTTATGTGCATGTAATAGAGACAAAGTGAGAGTAGAAGAGCTATAATAAATAGACACAGAAGTGAGAAAGAAATAAAGAGGAAATTGAATGTAAAATAACTCTGGAATATGTCTGCTTTAAGAGGCTACTGGCAGCTTTAATAAGTGAAATTTCAGTGATGAAGGTGCTCCTCTTTTTCTTGGAAGTTTTTCATACTTTTTGTACATGTTCTCTCAATGTCGGAATGTTGAAAAGGCTTTGAATGGAACACAATAATATTCATGTGGCCCTTCTTACATTACCGGGCGTCAGATGACTTATGTGCCATTAGTACCCTTACACTTGAATTTCACTTCAGGGTATTAAAGAACTAGTTTCCAAAGTGACTTATTCTTCTCATTTGTAATTCACAAAGTTAAAGGAAACTGCGGTAGTTCCAAAAGAAGAGCAGTAAATTAGCAAGGAACTTTTCTGTACTTTGAATTAAATGAAACAGAGAGTAGAGCCCTGGATTTTAGAATTGTGGGTAAAGATTTGAATAATAAACCCACGATAGTGTTTTGATTTGCCGCTAACTGTGAGAGGTTATGGATCATCATACTCCAAAACTTAGATGTAGATGTGAAGAGCTGGAGAGATGCATTCACTCCTCAGATTTTAATTTTAACATTGGGCAGTGGTGCCCTAAAATGACCTGAATATAAAGGTCTACAAAAATGTGTGTGATCAGAAGAGAAGAGAGAAAAGAGAGGAATGAGGAAATAAAGGAGAAGAGGCAGGAGGGGGCGGTAAACAATATTACAATAGCTGAGTCACATTCCCTGAACAAGCCCAAAGCAAGCCGAACCAAACCATAATTAAGCTCATCAGAACAAGCTACGATTAAATATATCAAAGCAAGCTATGAAGAAGCATGCATAAACCAAGACACCGTGACGAAAATACATGTACGAAACATCAAACAACAAAAACACAGCAGTCAAGCAGAATGCAAAAGAGAGCTCTTATAAAGGCGGTTGCATTTTCAACACATTTGCGTCTCAAAAAATTGTCACATTTTAACATGTCAATTACAAAATTTAGTTTGGCCCTATGTTTCTATAAAGTGATATTACCACGTTGTCTTAAAAGGTAACACAAGATGTTTCTGTGTCGTCAATGACCAGAGCCACCAAAGTGTTGAAATGAACAACCTTTTTAAGAAAAACAAAAACAAAACAAGTCCAAGCCGAACCAAGCCATCACATGTTAGTTCATTAGCCGTAGTGACATTAAGATGTGAACTCACATATTGAAAACTTGTTGCTGGAGTCTTTGCCAGGGAATAATTTAACGCCCCGCGATTTAAAATCTACTGATCGCTTCACTGCAGAGGAGAACAGAATACAGAAAAGAGAATAAAAATCAGAGAACAGATCGGATAAAGTGGGAAAAAAAAGAAAAATGAGACTTAGCGAGGGATTTTTTTTTTCTTTTAAAAATGGCAGCTTCTTCTCCCTCACAATTCTGAGAGAGAGAAGAGTACAGTGGAAAAGAAAGTTACAAAGGCAAAGTAAATTTTAAAATGGTGGACACAAATAGCAAGACAGCCAGAGAGAGACAGAAGCAGACAGAGGAAAGAAAGTAGGAAAAATGATTTCAACAATAGCACCACTCAGCACCATTTGTCCATAAGAAGCTTCATATTTCTCTCTCTCCGTCACTCAGACACATACATCAGATGTCGAGGTGTTTTGCTGGAAGCCCCATCATATTCTGAACAAAAGCTAGTAAAAGGAAATTGCAGCTTTAATCAAAATGACAATGATGCAGCTCTGTAATCAAAGCATTCAGATAATGGTACGTTAGAAAATAAATGCTTCCTTTAATCAGAGTGAATCAAAGACAAGGAGGATGGAGGGATCTCTGTCAGAATGAGCTGTTTTCTAACATGGGTGACATCATCTCATTACAGGGTGTGTTTGTATGTTACTATAGGTCCGCACGTATGGTTGGAAAGAGACACTATGGAAGACAAAGTGAGTGGGCGAGAGCTGCATTTGAATCCATGCAATTATAATAAAAACAAAACGCCCTGGGGTAATCGAAATCTGACTCCCTCCAGATTAGACTTTTTCTGCTCTACTCTGTCAAAATAAATGAATACAGAACCAACGTAAATGATGAAAACATAAACACAAATATGTCTTGTCCTGAATGACAAAGCACAGTGACAAATCACTTTAATGAACGTCTGATAGAGTGGCTGACAGACGTAGTTCTCATTATGACCTGACTAATCCATTGAATGGTGACAAATGGCAGATGAGTTAATGGGCTCCAATTATCCTAATCGCATCCAGTGGCTACATATATGTACATATATCAGTTACATTAAATTTGACATGGTTAAATTACATGTGTATTTTACACCAACAATTATACTAATGTTCTTACGTCCATGCACGTATGTTAGCGCTCCTCTACTTAAAATGTTGACGTTACAGAATCAATTAATGTGCTAATGATTAATCTAATGAAAAGTGGATGAACATTAGATCCATTCATGCGTTATTGTGTTAACTTACCAGTATGATAATGTACTGTCGTTTTAGTGTGTGTGTGTGTGTGTGTGTGTGTGTGTATGTGTGTATAACATGGGCTAGCGATACCGCCCCCCACCCTATAATACTCAATCTTAATGAAAAATGTGTTACTACGTACTTAATTAATCTTGTAAAATAGATGTTAATACAAAGTCTAAGATGAATAGATTTGCTAAGCAGGGCAGTTTCTTTTGTCTAAATATAGTGTGTAGCCACAGCATTACTGATGTACAGAACTGTATATCATTATGTTGAACTAACACATTAACACTGCCTGTTGAACACACACATCCATTGTACTTATACTTACATTTGTCTTTTAAAGCTGATAAAACATTTCATGAATGAACTGCAAGTGGTACTTGGAATCCTTAATCCTCATATGACAAAAATAACTCTTGTCACGTATCAGCAAACAACATATCATAACATACAAGACCTTCTTCTAACCATAAACAGAACAAATCTATTTTGAGACTCAATGTGTCTCTTTGTGTGAGTCGAGGGGAAATCATGTCCATTTACTGTTGGAATAAGAATTTAAAAAAAAAATCTTGTACTGTAAATATTGTACTTTTGAGGTCCAATGTGATACCTCCTGGTCAGTTTACAAGAATGTTAACATGTATTTATGAACTTAATAGAGTTTAATGAGTGGGTAATGTTTGTTCACATTTGCTATAGACTTACACTGTTAAAGGTTGGGGAAGACTAATCAGGAACAAATATGAATTTCCCTTCATCTTATCTTAAATCATTTTATCTCATGTCATAAATTCTCCATTAATGAGTTTGCTCCAAGCAACTCATGTATCACAACAGTTCATGGCTGCCTCTAAGCACAGTACTCACATAAACCAAATGCAAAAACAGTTTAACTAATTTCACAGAAATCCACCTACACAAAGAATTAAATTTATTACTCCTGACACCGGTGTCATGGCTAGTCAAAATGAGGGGGAACGTGTTTGATATCTGATACAGTATCTGCACTCTCTTAGATAAAAAGCGTCTTTCACTGCATTTCATTATAATGTTTAAGAGCAGAGATTCATACGCCCCCCACTTATGTTTTCAGGTCACTTCAGAAACAATTTGGAACAACTACAGACAGCTGTATTTAAAAATATAGCTCCTAAGGATTGTGGTAGGAGTGCAGTGAATACATTTTCCATCCACTGCATTGCAGACCTGATGAAAGCCTTTGGTCTCTCTCACAATGGGTGGTTTTATTCCCATTTGTGGACATAGAAAAATATTACGTAAATTGTAAAACAGAACAGGACTGAGAAACAACATTATAGTAGAAATTGTGTCAGTGCCTTCGGATTAAACCCATATTTGAAAATGTCCCAAATGACAGATATTAAGACCATTGATGATCAACAGACTTGTTATTTTTGAAGAGGGGAAGCTCTGATCTACATCAAAGTCTTACAATCAGGTCTGAAATGTATTTCCCCTCCCGTTAGGCAGCCAAATCGGGAAATATGGGCCAAGAATAGTTAAAAGTCAAATTTGTTTTTGCCTGTGCAAATTCATTCACACTATAAAGCCCCTGTTAATATGCATCATAAAACCTGTCCTGTGTGAATATGCATCAAAGTTAAATATGCCCATGTTAATATTCTAGCCTATAAGCAGCAGCTCTACTGCAAACAACAGATGGAAGAACATCAGCATTTAAGTAAACCGTATTTATGAACTAAAATATTACATCTTCAACAAAACTATATTTAACTAGCAACAGAATAAATAAGAACCAAATTCAAGTTAAATAATTTAAGTAAGAGAACAGACACTTCTAGATCAATGATACACGCTGAACCATTGTCTTTAACAAAAGCATCTCCTGGAGCCTGATGTAGGCTTGATATTGTACTTTGAAACCAAATCTATTCTCTTTCAGCTAGAGCTGCGCTGTTACCCAAGGAAAGGATCCAGCTCAATGAATCACTTATTTTAGTCATACTTGCTCATACACCTTAATACCGTCTGGATTTCACATTTCTTAAGACTGCTAGTGTGGAACAGTGAAGCGTTCTCTAAGGAGGCAATACGAGCAGACAGGCATCACGCACTTTGATTGAACCCACCAGCTTTTGGGCTGGATGCCCCACACTGGCATTTTAACGTACCCACACGGGGAAACAAAATATCTACTTCTGTCAAAGGTAACACATGACACATGAGGACTAAAATATCATGGAGGAATTTGGAATCGGCTCCAAATGTCTGTGTTATGTTCATAATTGAGCAGTCAAATTGACAAGGTTAACAGGGTGGAAAGAGATTCAGTGAAATAAATAATTGCAATATATCCAGATAGATTTTATGTAGTTGACAAATACTAATGAATCATAAATGAAACAGTATATGTTGTGAGACATACTGAATTTTCAACTAAGCTGTATGAGAAATAAATAGTTTTATTTAAAAATTTTAAAGCAATAGATGTTATCCTAGGTTAAGATAACCGGCAGAGAGTGGTATCTGCTAAAATATAACATTATTTAAATAGGAAGCAATAAATTTCCTGAAGATTACTTATGCTAATAAAAATATTACCTGAAATGAATGGTGTCACATTCAGTATATGCATAAAAGGTCTCTATGACACTTGCTTTTTGGTGTTTATATTTGTAGAAATATTAATGACTGGGTAGACTACAATGCTAATAAATACCTCTGCCTACACAGAGTTAATCACAGGTTTAATATATTCAATTAGTGAGTGCAATAAGTGCGTGAAGAGGCTCGTCAGAATACATCCTCCACATTTGATGAGCTATTTTGTAACCATAGACTGGCGATCATGAAACCTCCAGATTGTGTCCATGTACTGTAAACTAGCTGCATTAATTCAACCGTGTACATTCCTGCTACACTAACTGCAAAAATCCAAGCGCTAACAACAAAAAGAGGGTCAGCAATGAATGTGGGTACTGGTAAAATGCAAGCTCCAAAATAATATAAAAGATAATAAAGAGGTAGTTCATAGATTTATGAGCTCGTATGAACTCCCTGAGGCCTACAGTGTCCATGTACTCAGTTTGACTAATGATTCTTAAGCCAAGGCTGTCAAGGAGAAGGACTTATTTATTTACACATACACTAAATTCTATATTCCACATGTGCTAAATGTTCCATTTTCCTTGGCTGTAATTATCCAGAGCATTTCAAAATGTGTGCACTTGATCATAAGCAGGTTTGAGACATTATGAGAGTCATATCATAGGTAGCATGCAGTCGACAATCTCCAATATGTCAACCTCCCTGAGGGGCACACTGTCTCACTGCTCCGGTTGAATAATGGTTCCGTACCAGTGGTTGACTGGTGTTTCTTTTGTACTGACTGACTTATTTTGTTGCCACAGAATTGGCTGACTGATAATGCCGTCAGTTGTTCATTAAGAGCCAATCACAGCCCTGCAGACACAGAAACTCATGAATACGTAATGAAGAGAGATGATGGAGGGATGTGATTGGTAGGTTCTGCCGCAGGGAAGGAAACAGATTCTTCATACCTGACACACGCATAGACAACAGGCGCACACACCCATTAATATACAAAGAAGCACATGTATTGATAGAATCATTAACTTAAAATAGACACACATAGACACAGACATAACCACAGACAGATTCAGAGCAGAAGACACACCAGCAGTGACGAGAATGAGTTCAGACACACAAACAGACACAAGTCTGTATGTGCACATAGAAACGCATATGTGCAAGGACACAGATAAACTTGCAGCGCGCACACACACTAGCAGGCACACACAGCGGCACAATCCATAAACACACACACATTCACAGCCAGGTGTTGAGGGTGTAGGGCTGGGCATTAGAGCAGAGTACCATGCAGGGAAGAGTGTGGACAGAATATCTAATCAATTTAACTCTCAGCATTTGTTAAATCCCATCCATGCTGAGGATTTTACTTTCCTATTCGGACAGAATCAGTAGAGAAAGAACTGCACACAGAGCCATAAAGAATGAGTAAACAATTGTAAATTATAGAAGACAGGAAGCTTTTGTACCCTGATCTAGAAGGAACGCAATGTCTTTATCTTATCTTTCAATGATAAAATGAAATGTTTCCAGTATGTAAACAGCCTTCAAGTATTTGTCTGCCTGTAATGCATAGTAATTATTGCAGCACACTGCCTGAGCAAGAAAACAGTATTACAGATGCAAACTCACCCTGCATGCACTTCACCCATGAGAGGAGACTGTAACTCAATAGTCTTGTTTCATGGTATCGGCCATACATATTGGCATATCTCATATTAGCCACCAGGGGGCAGAAAGGCCAACTGTACTAACTACAGTAGGCAATGTCTTTGCAGATCTTCTTTACATCTAATTTGAATTAATACAGAGGTTAATTTTGATTCACATTCCAGAGTATGGCTGCTAGAAATTGTTGCATTGTTCCTATTTTCTGTGCATGGGTCATTGTAAAAACAGTCACAGATTAGGGTCAGGGTCAAGATCTCACCACGTACATCAGACAATCAGAAGATGGGTGTGACATTTTCATTATGCTGATGTTGGAGGAAAATAATGCTTTCTAAACATTTTAAATTTTGGATGCTGAAAGAGCCTATTGATTTAGAGATGCTACCTCGAATTCAAACAGGATGAACAACGAAGGTCAGTGAGGGCAGTTGGTCCAACCACTCCCTTTCTTTCTATCACTGGGGATAGTTCCATCATGTTTCATCTTCCTGGATTAGTTACATAACAGTCTGAAAAAACCCACCTGGGTCATTTTCAAAACCCCAGATAGACATTTCCTGCAGGCTCAAAGCAAGATAGTCTCCCGTGTATTACCATAACAATACAGGCTGATTAATTAATGAAGATTACTGATGTAATCAAAGGAAATAGAAAAACAGAAATATATTTGATCCGGCCATCTTAATCCAGCTGAGTTCTTTTTGTTGCCTGTGATTTAGTCTGGAATTGCCACCAACAGCTGTTAACAGATTGACCACTTGGTTAACCTGCTCACTTTTGTCCTAACTGACTAATCAGGCACGTGCAACTAGAGTAAAATCTGTCTGCAAAATCAACATGAATATGGCAACATTGGATGTTTGTCATCTTTTTTTACCGACATGTTGACAGACATGAACTTAAGCTGACCACGGCAGCTGTTCTCTCTGAAGAATGACCCTTCCAACATTTAACAGCTACTGTATTTGAAGCTTAAAAGATCGGGGGAGGCGCTGTAATTTTAAAGCTGAAATATATAACTTTCATTGGTGAAAGGTGTATAGTGAAATTGTTATAGAAGGTTGTGTGGAAGCCTGCCATTTATTTGGATGATTGGAATCTGCCATTGCAAAACCTTGAAAATGCACCTGCTAACACAGTGATACCCCTGGATTTATGCTCGATTTTAAGGTGTGAAAAAAAAGAAAAACATGTTGTGAAATGCTGGGAGCGATCTCCAGAGCACTAACTCTCTGCTTTCAGCAAGTGCTGAATCAGGAGAGGTGCAGGTTGTCAAGCCAATCACCATCAACAAACAATGAAAAGGGTGCCTGTTTTGTGATCACCATACAAATTGATATAGATATTACCGTTTTTTTTCAGCGGTTGCAAACTGAACAAACAGTTCATATCTACAGTAAGAGATCTTTTTGTACCTGTATTGATTGTTGCAGCTATACATGTATTGTGTAATTAATGAAAGACCTCTACATTCATGTATGTAACAGACCAGGACGATATTTGACTACACTACCAGTCAAACCTCGAACTGTAAACTTTCAAGGAATTAGAATAATGCAGAAATATCCTGAAAATGATCTGCAATTTATCCAAATTCATCACTACACATGCATTACAGAATTATTCATTTAAAACATCATTAAAATTCTGCATTATAAAAACAACCTCTGGTGTTTGAGAGAGAATACTGTAGCAATGGTGCAGTAAAAAAGGATCCTCAGACGACCCAGCCATCTTTTAACTCTCCCCCTCCTCCGCGTCTTCTTTGAACACAGATCACACTTTCTTCTAAGTCTATTTAACATGGGCGTTTGACATTCCAGGGAGGTTAAAGTTCATTTTGTGCTTTTAATCATCATGTATTCAGGAAAAGCGGTGGCATCCTGACTTTACAGCATTGCCAGGATCTCTCCAAGCTTACTTTTTCTGTCCCTTTCACCTCCACTTTCTGTAATGTTAATGTTAATTAATAAGAGCTGGACATTATTTCTCAGTGTTGAGACTAAAATTCGTACAGTAAATGGAACCACTGGCAACCATTCAATTGACTGGATGGCTGGCTGACTGACCTGCTAACTGGCTGACTGCCAGACCAAATGGCTGACTGACTGGCTGGCTGACTGGCTGACTGACTAGACACTATAGGCTTTTGCCTGACACTGTTAACCAAGCTACTTACAGTAAGTGCAACAGTAGTAAAATTCAGATTGACCAGTGGATTGACTGGATGACTTCATGAATGACAATTACACTGTAGGAATTTAGCAGGTTTCTTGTGTGTAATGGTGTGCACTGCATCTGTTTCAATAGGCTCCACCTGAAAAATTACATAGCTGTCTGGCTAACTGAATGGTGTTTTTATAAGGATTGGAACTGAGCAAAAATAAAAATTATACTGTGATGAAAGTGTTGCATGAGAGAGTTATGGAAACACATGCAGAATATCAATCGATGACAATGTGTACATTTCCCAGTGACAATGCACATTTAAATCAGATTCATTGGCTGTAGGTTTGAACTGTTATGTAGAAAAAGTATGAGGATGAAATCGATGCCAAATGACAGATGGACTCCACATTGCATTGTTGTACTGTAAGCTGTAAGAAACATGTCAAATGTTATCTCTCCTTATCTAAGGATCAGATTTATTGTAATTTAGGCAGAGCTCTCCACTTTACCCTCAAATTTCAAATGTTTGTTATAGTAAGTTAATTATCATGAAAAAAGACTGCTTGACAGTATCACATCTGTCTTTTGCATCTGATTGTTTCCACACTAAATGATGCTGAATGAACGCCTAATGAATAAAACACTCTCAAAGCAAGACACCATGTTTTTATGGCAGCACCAAAACTAAATCTGCATGTCACACACAGGAAGTAAGCAGCTGATGATCCATGTAAAACACATTGTAATACAAAAACAGCATTGTGCTTATATTTCAGCATAGAGTAGACCTTGTCAGCTTTATTTTATGGTGTAAGATCAGACTCTCATTCTTGTTTGTATTTCCAGTATGACAGTATGGTTTTACTTTAAGTGTCACAAAATAAAAGGCATTTAGGATGAGTTTGTGTTTGACATATTGGCTGTAATCTCAGGGAGTGTTGGCTAGTGTTGCTTGAGTATAAATGATCCCATATCCAAAAGAGAGAGAGTTGTTAGCCTAAACTCAAAAGCTTTCATGATAGGCTTCCACACAACAGGGAACTACTACACCATGGATGGGAAATCCTGTGACCACACAAACTAATGTTTCATTTAATGACGTGCTCCATCTTCCTTCCATCCATTCCTAGCATTTTCCTGTGATTTTGGTTTTGGAAAACTGATCTTGATGATCTTGATAGGCCTGCCATGCTTAGTTATGGTTGCTAAATTATGATTGGCTAATCACTGTTGGGGGGGAAGACATTTGCAAACAATTTCAATTTCTCATATTTTCATCAGATCTATTTTTATTCAGTTTTTAACAACCTCCTTCATATTCTTGTACTTGATGCAAATATTTGTAGTTTGAGGAGCAGTTACCTAAATGACTGTAGCTTACTGGTGGCTGGAGAGCTAACTGTGAGTCACACATGCGTGACTCACTTACTGGCTGGGTATCCGCGGCTTTTCCTTCAGTTCTTGTTATAAATAATTACATAGTGAAAATGTTATTCTTAAACAAAAAAAAATACGACCCTGAAAATGATAAAAGTTGACCTGTTAAAAGGGTAAATTCACTGTAAAATTGTGTTCTCATACATTATTTCTGTAGCCGTTAAAACTCAGTTTATTTGGCAACATGAATCACTGGTTTCTAGCTTTGGGGGAGAGTTGCTCATGTTCTTTTTTTTATTTAACAGGCAAGACGACTGAGAACGCATTCCCACTTCCAGCTGCAGCCTAGGGGTATATTTGCTGGGGGGCGAGACCATACTGTAACACACCCAGTCACATCTGGAAGCTGGCTTGTTCTACCACAGTTTATACAAATGACAACAGCTGGGTTTCAGTGTTTTGCTGAAGGGAACTCTTTTATTCCAATCTGATTTTCCCAGCTTGTCCACAGATTCATACATGCAATCTGTAGTTCCCAAACAAGCTGCTGTAACGCCAACTACCACCAGTAATAGACTGACCAGAATAGTGGTATCTGGCTGGTTAATTTGATTTGTAGAAGTTACATGTATAAAAAACATTAAACTTGTACCATAAACAATCCAGTCTGATTTGTTGTACCAGTGTAAATGCCTTTAGGTCTCAGATGGTAATTACAGTAATGAAGCTTACAGCAAAAAAAAGCAGGAAGACAATTATCCTTCTAATTTGTTCGTCACATTAGGGATCCACCTCAGTTATTATAAAATGATTTTACTGGCAATTGTATGCAGGTTATCCTGTCAACAAATGATAATCCAGGCTGAAGGACATTTCAACTATTTCCCCCTGTTGTGTCCCTCTACTGTCTATGTCACTTGTCCACCCCTCACCCAACCACCTCGTGTGCCAAAGCCCCCCTGACCCTTCTGAAGAGGATGGCAGAATTTTTGCTTGAGGTTTATCTAATTTAAATTGATCTAACTGACAGGGTCAACTCTAAAGATAGAGCATCTACATTTTGTTTACGTGTGGTTGAAACACATCCAATGACTTCATGGTAAAGATATTTTTTTAGGCCTGACAAGGACATCTGAACTGACAACATGGTGCAACATTCAAATTACTTTTTTTTATTTGCATAAAGAAATTTAGATTATTATTATTATATATTTTTTTCAATATACATCAACAATGTCACATGATTTCTTGGAAACCAGCATGTGGCATGTCAACCTACAGTCCACAGAACAGACCTACAGGATACAAGCTGTGCACAAGAGTGTTTTAGTATGCGTGGGTCCCAGGGTGAGACACCACACTTACTTAGCTTGGATACAATCCCCAAATGACATGCTGTGAGTACAAGATGATTAAATGAACTTACAGCAGTTCCCAGGGTGAGACACTACATCAACTCTGATTTCATCTTGGCCTGCAAATGTACTGCATTAAGACCCTATAGTGTCCTTCAAAACACACTCAGAAATCACTTATAAGCTTTTTATATTAAGGTGAACTGAATCTTTAAATGCATTTTGGTGCAAAGGTGAAAAGCATTTCCTACTTTGAGATGTTAACATAGTTGGATAATTACTGAGCTTAAATTAAACATGCTAATGGGCATTTAATGGCTGTACTTGTGTTTAGCCATAAATAAAAAAAGGACCAGAAAGATAGTGTATGACAAACAGTCACAAATTATAGTAACTTGTGAATATTACACTCATTTTAAAGAAATAAAAAATAACAAGGATAGCAATTTTCATTTAAAAATGCTAGCATTTGTAGAACTATCTAGAATATCTATAAATATCAAAAGGGCTGCCTGTTTTGTATGTTATGTATGATTGTAAATGTAAATGTATAATTTTATGTTACTAGGAGTGATTTCTCTCTCTGACAAGGATGCCCTCGGGAGAGATATTTCAATTGAAATGGTTAATTCCTTTAATTAACATCTATCAACACATAGCCTATCCACCATTTTCTGTAACCACTTATCCTCCTCAGGGTCATGGGGGGCTGGAGCCCATCCCCACATAGCCTATGGCATGATTTAAAACCTTGCCATTGTGAATCATTTTGAAGCATCAATTAAGCACCCAAATGGACAATTAACTCTGGAAATTTTGTTTGGCCATACAGAGAGCTCCAGGGTTTGTTGTTCTAAATACACCAATACACTAAAAGGCTTTTCCTGTGTCCAAGAACACAGCCATCCCTTCACACACACACATTCACTTTGTCTTCCTCTAAAGTAGTCTACAACAGCGGGACATTAAAAACTCTTAATGTTCATACTTAAATATTTAGCCAAACCTCACTGCCAAATTACTTTTCTGCTAAAGTCCCCATCTCTCTCTGCCTCATATCCTTTTTCCTTTTCTCTATTTTTCTCCATTGGTCTCTCTTTTTCTTTTAATCTCCTTTCTGGATCTCCTCTCTGTTTCACCACCTCCCCTCTCTCTTTCTCTCTATTGTTCCTTTATGATGTTCTTTGTTTATTTCTGCCTCTGCCCCTGCTTCTCCTCAAACTTGGATATAATTCGTTAAGAGATTATTATCAATTCAGAGTTTCGTCATTTGGGCGGCAGCACAAGGTGGAGGTTTTCATGAGCTGTGTGGCTGACCTATCACACACACACACACACACACACACACACACACACACACACACACACACACACACACACACACACACACACACACACTCTGACCCTGCCATTGTATTTTCGTTGTTCATTTTAGTCTCTCAGAGAGAAATTTGGAATTGTTTTCAGTGTTTTCCACTAAACTAAACTAATCCTGCCTGAGGGGTTTGCCATTACAATTTATTCTCCTGGAGACAAGTAGACTTTAATAGACCAGAACAACATATGGCTTGCAGGGGAGAATTACAGTCAAAGTACAAGTGTAAAAAAAAAAAAAAAAAGGGGAATATCATTGAATAGAACTGTTTATAATAAAGTGGAGTTGATGAACATCCTAAGAATGCTAATTAAAGAGAAAGTAAGTCTGAAGGGGGTACACCATAATAAATGCAGCAGAACAGAGCACAATAAAACTATACTGGATACAAAGTGAATAAAATATAAAATAATATAATCTTCTAAGGTTAATGATTACACCAAACACTTTAAAGAACTGCACATGCAAATGAATATGTTAAGTCTTAAGAATAAGTTTCCTTTTTTCCTCGTTTCATTGGTGTGTAGGTTCCACAAGATATGAACTCAGGAGGAGATCCATCAATCATCTTGTACTATCAGTAGTGGTATTGGCGACATTGCAGTCATAATATTGATAGTATGACTATATTGATTTGTCCTGATCTGCTGTTTTCACTGTTGACACACATTTCTTAACTTACAATGAGG
The DNA here is from genome assembly GCF_000972845.2 of Larimichthys crocea. Taxonomy (NCBI): domain Eukaryota; kingdom Metazoa; phylum Chordata; class Actinopteri; family Sciaenidae; genus Larimichthys; species Larimichthys crocea. Next base: position 1,349,594 of record NC_040023.1, on the reverse strand, counting down.
GTATGAATGAAGGTGGTAGATAATGAACTAAATTCACGTGCATTTCTTAATGAAATCCACAGATGATAAAATCAAACTGCATTCAAAGAATACGTTCATGTAGTGACAGACGTTGTCCTACAATATTAATTTGCAATATTTTTAGGAGAGTGAAGATTCTCATTAGCTGTAACCTTTTCAGCCACCCAAGCTGCCCTTCTGCTAATGTGCAAGAACCAACAAAGTAATGCAGATGACTGACAGCTGACAGGATTTTCGCCAATCAATCACAAGCTTGTTAGGAACTCCACTAATTAATCAACTAACCTATCGCACTGACACCCCTCATTAACATGTTGATTAACCTTTTAAACTAATTAGGATCAATTAAGATCAATTACACCCATTAAAAGCAAATCTCAGGGGGAGTGGTCAGGTTGTCTGTCAATCAAGGAGAATGTCTGAAAGAACCAGAAGCAGAGATGTGGAGAGAGGGTGGTTATGGGTAAGGGAAGAAAATTGGTGAGGAAAGACAGATGAGAGGAGGAAGAGGGAAGAAAAAACTAAAGGAGGGTCAAAGATGTTAAAAGAAAGGAAAGATATGTTGGGGAGAAAAAATGAGGTTTAATAATGACTTTTTAAAACTCTTTTCTAAAATGGACAATAAGCTGTATGTATGTGTACATTAAGAATACTTCATATTCCATCCAAATCTGTGCCTGTTATTTTGTTTGGCATTTTGCCTTTACTAGATAGTTCACAGTGACTCAAAACAGAGCGACACATGTGCCTGCCACACAAGCAACATTTGCAGTGAGGTGTCATCTGGGGTTATATTCAATTTAATAAACTCATCATAACCACAAATTAGGAAATTATGCACAGTTAATATAAAATCACCACTGAATTAATTGCAGTTTCAATTGTTTAATTGGCTTAATTGACCACAGTCCTGCAAGTAGCACTTAGGTCCACTACAGTAAGATGCAGAGGGTCATGAAGAAAGCCTTTTTCAGATCTAAATATGTGATGTCAGTCATCTCAATGAGCACTCAGCGTCCATTAAAGAGCCTGAATCTAAATATAAAACATACTAACTGAACTCTGTCATGTTTTCAAAATTACAAAATGCAATGTCACAGCATGCATATGCACATATATAGATTAGGGCTGTCAATTTAACACGTTCATTTTAATTAAATCATTATAGGACAAATAACTGCGTCCACTAGTGGAATTAGGAAAATTTAGCCCACTTTTCAGCACAGTAGATGGCGATAAGACTCCTTAAACGCTCGTTGCCATCTGCCATTAAATAAAAGAAGAAGAATCAGGCTGCGTGGAAATCCCTCCGCCCACACCTGCTTTGTAAACATGATGGAGGCAGATGAGAAGCGCAACACCTTATGCTGGCTTTAGCAGTCAGCCTCGCCAAGCTACACTTGACCTTGTCGTGTTAAAAGTAGCACCACCATAGTCACTGAGAAACTTTTCTTATGTTTTTGTGTTTTTCTAATGTTTGAATTACTGTTAAAGAGAAACAACAGTGTTAAACAGCGTGTATGTAAATTGCACAGTTGTGTGTGGGCAGAAATAGACACGACACTAAACATCTAAAATATTTCTCTCTTGACAAGAGAACATTGCATTCAAAGACGTGACAGAAATGAAATGTCTTCTGTCTTTTTGAAAACACTGCATGTAAACATTAACATGACGTGTCCAAGTACTGGCAAACTATGCAAAGGTTTCAGGACAGCACATGGCGGCAGTCTCTGGTGGCATTTTGGATGGGTGCACACCTTATTTTTCTTGCCCGACTCTGCTTGGTATTTTGGTGACTTGCTGTGAACTTGAGTGTGCTGAAGTGAGAGGCGAGGCACAGTAGGGAGCGTGTCAGTAATAATCAGGTGTCACAGTGCAATTTTGGTGTCAAGCATGACCGTGATTTACGCTTGTGCTGCCCGCCTACTCAGTCCAGGTTACTGGCGCATGGAGGAAGGTACACAGTACTGTTTCCATGACTTTAGTTTACACTGGTTTAACTTTACAACAATAAACACTAAATTTAGTTTAAAGAGGATTAGAGGAGCTGATTGGTTGACCATAAAACATCTACTAATAGTGTATTTTAATCTCATTTGGTTTACAACTGTCGTGAAGTTGCACCACAAGCCCCTGTCCATGTGTACCTTTTGAGGTTGAATGGACTTGATGCACCATGCACTACAGATTTATAAAAAAGGGCCAACAGTGTTTAAAGTACACATCCTTTTTTTTGATAGAACAAGAGGTGATCTGAGACTAAAACAAAACATGGTAGAGTATGAAAACAAGTGAAGTGTCAAATATAACCCCTATCTGTTGGAGTGTAGCTGTTCCACATATTCAGCTCTCATTATCTCTGTTGGAAGACATAGACGTTGCCAAATGAATTTTCTGATGTTTTCCACCAGTTTGGGTTTGTGTCAAAGAAATCTTACCATACGCCTATGAGCAGTTACCCAGAGAAAAAGAAAGTAAAATAGAGAGAAAGGGAGATGCAGAAAGATGGGGGCAGTGAGAGAAACTGTTGTAGAGAAGAAACGGGAAGACTGCAGTCAACGAGCATAATTAAAAGGAGTTAGAGGCAAGATGATGGGGAAAAACTGTCAGTGAAAAGGAAAAAAGCAGAAACAGAAAAACAAAAAGGCAAAACAAGAAAAGAAAAAGGCAAAAAAGCTAAAACAGAATTTCGAAAATACCCGTCATTAAAAAACACAAAGACATCTGTAGATGCCTAAGTAAATATTTTAAAGATATATATATATATATATATATATATATATATACACACACATACATATACATATCTGTTTGTGCGTGTGTGTGTATACATTAAGATGCTTTTCTCCGTTGATGTAATCACATCTTACCCATCTTACCTTGATAATGTGCACTGAAACCACGGTAACGGTGGTTGCCATCAGTCACAAAATGAAGTCGGAGCCAGTTCTTGTTGCTAACGATGGGAGAAGGGACATTACTGCCTGACAACCTGAAAACAAAGATAGAAAGAAAATTTGTAAGAAACAGAAAAAAAGTCCTGTCACACACACACACACACACACACACACACACACACACACACACACACACACACACACACACACACACACACACACACACACATCTGCCTTTGCCCTTTTATTCAATCTAATCTAACAATAGGTACTTGAGGATCAGGCAGAATGAACAAGTGTGCAAATGTGTCCCCATTCTGAAAGTCTGACATTTGGCTTGTTTAAAGATAGTGAAGTGAAGAACATATATGAGTACATACATACATACTTGTGGGAGCAGAGAAGACATATAACAACGCATAAAACCGTGAAGCCATTCTGTAACAGAATAAAGCCAAGGTCTGTAAAACAAGGTAGTCAAGCTGTAAAAATGTCACTGTGAGAGACACTAAAAATCAGCCTGAGGGTTAGTTTAGTTTACTTAAGAATTCTTTTTCCTTTCCCCATCTTGCTTGTGTACCCTCTGTGTGTGTTTAATGACACAGCCTGGATTACATACAGTGTCAGGGCTTCACCGCCCAGACAACCAGTCTGTTTCTGCAGCTCTACTGAAGTATTTGAGGATTATGCTGCATGCTCAAGGGTGCCTCAACCAGTCTTAATGAAGTTGGAAATAGTATTTCTTACACATCGTTCTCGTAAATATTGCCAGATCTGGCCAGCTGGTTAGGGGATTTGACCCAGCAATTCTGATCAGACTGAGCTCAATTATCATGCCAGCTTCTCAAGCTACAGACAGACGGTGTTGGTTTGGACTACATTATTGTGATTATTATTATTATTCCCAATATGGGACTATACTGGACTATTTACCAATAATATTCCAAATCAGTATATGCAAATGCAACAAGTTTTCAAACAACTACTGGACTGTCAGACTGCAATATACCACCGTATATTAGTTTTTTTTTTTGCATTAAAGCTCACTCATGAACTAATGCTTTGATGGTGCACAGCACTGGTAGATAGGGCCCAATTTGCAACTCGTTCATCAAGTGGGAAGGAGAAGATGGTTGTGGTTGGCAAAGTAAAGAGTGTTAGATCACTGTTAGCGGTCTTAGAAGAGGTGACTGCTTTCCAGTGGACACTTGAAAAACACCCTTGTCCCTGGATAACTATGAATATCTGTAAGTCAGATGCAATCTCGGCTGGCAATAATCTCCATCCATACATCAGTATTTTGACATATGGTGCTTTCATTTTGTAGCGTAACAGGTGCCGTTTCTCTCCCATTAAACTTTCATACTGTAATATCACCTTGGCTGTTACATTTAAGACACAGGTACACACACGTGTTAACAGTGTAGAGTATGAAGTGGACTGCCCTCTCATGTCCACTTGTCTCCTTCTACAAACCCCTGCTGTTAACCTTCACAGTACATTAATATCACCATACACACACATAAATGCATGCTCACATGCCGAACACACACACACGCACATGGATTCTGACATTATAGTGTATATACTACTGTCCAACACCCGTGCCCTCTAATAACAGTGGTTTAAAGTGGAGCACAAGAATGCTGAGGAGGTGTTTTAGAAGGTGTGTCTTTGTGTGTTGGTTTGCATGTGTGTGAGACAGAGAGAGGGTCACCTTGTGCCCTAGATCAGTAGGATTCTCTGATGCCTGCTATTAGTCACACACACACACACACACACACACACACACACACACACACACACACACACACACACACACACACACACACACACACACACACACACACAAGTTAGTTTCAAAGACCCAGATAGATTTACATAGTAAATACAGCAGCGACAAAATACAATAACACAACTGTGAATGTAGGTGAACAACATGAACAAATATGACATAGTAGGCACCTACGTCATGGAACGTTTTTTTCATGCACTCTAAGGAAAAGTAACACTGTCATAGCAGCATACATCCCATACACTTAATCTGTTGCGATCAGTCATTGAAATTGTGAAAAACAGTGAAGATTTTATTTTTGTGGTTTCATTCTGCATTCATTTGTCTTTTTTATATATTATTATGTAAGACAAACAAATCTATTTTTGTGTATTATTGCTTGGATAAATACATGAAGTATCTAAAGAATAACTAAATAAATGATACATACCTACCTCAGTATACATTTCTATTTATAGTACAGTATGCTGTGTTTGAAATGAGGATAAATAATCTAATATACATTTTAAATTGTTGTAAGAGATGTTATTATGTTACTATACTTAGTCTGGTAAATTATTAGATACTTGTCTGCCTCTACTGTGCACAGACCGTAAAAGATTATAATGCATACTTAATATTAATTAACAACAGGCAAAGAAACAAAATGAGCACCAGCTCTCAAGGGATCCACAAGTACCTATATATGCATTGACCTTTTCCAATGAGAACTCTGCCTCATCCTAAATACTGTAACAGACAGGTTGTGTCAAACACACAATGTGCACAATGCACCAGTCCTTCAGGGAATGTACGCTGTATCTTAAGGTAACAGGGGTCACTTTAAAAAGATCTTGCTCTTTCAGCCTCTCTATATAAATGTGTAATCTTTCCATACTTTATTTATTCACACTCTGTGTGTCTAACATGACCATGACAATTACATGTCCTATTATAATTTGATGCGAGCTAAAAGTAAAGAAAGACTGCATGTATCATGTCTTGATACAGTTACGGGTTTAGCTATAGTTCTGTTTGAGGTTGACCTTTCTGCTCCCCTCTTTCGTCTCTACAAACCTCTAACAGCTTCCCTTTCTTTCATCTTCTCCCTCTCGCTTCTTCATCACTCCTCCATGTTTCTTCATATGTATGCATCTCTCTCACATACACATAATAGTCATGTTTACAGATCTTAAATCACTTTCTCCTATGACATCATTACCCAGAGTGCATCATTAGGAGTAGAGTGTGTGCATATTCTATCTGTTCTGATATTAAAATAAGAATTAAATCATAAATCTATACAGAGAGCCTGTGTGTGTGTGGTGTTAAAATATTAAACTACATGCTCAGGACGCACTTAACAACTCTGAGCTGCAGAATGAAGGTATAATTAGAAAATCCTCTCTTGCAGCAGTAGCTGGAAGGTTAGAGAAACAAGCTGGCGACTAAAAAGGTCACTAGTCTGGATCCCCACAGCAGCTGGGAGCACCTCCTCCTCGCTTTTTGTCTCAGCAAGTGCTGTTGAGATGTAGCACAGCCTCTGTGTAGGTCCCAGGCATGAATGTACATGAAGGACCATGTGTTCTTGGCAACTACTTACATGGATAATTAAAGCTTAAAATGAAGCTTCAAGCAGAAAATCTAATACTTCCAAAAAAACATCATCTTCTGTACTGCTGAGAAGCTAGTAGAATTTTCCCCATGTGGACAATTTGTAATGCATTATTAAATCATTCATCTATGCTGATGGCTTCTGTCTGTGACTGGTAAGTGTTCTCCCAAGATATCTGCTATAAAAGCACTTCAGAGCTGCCTGGAGGTATTATAGATCATCTTTGAATGGGCTTCAATGATTTTTTTTTTCAATACCCTGGTCTGAAAGGGTGTCTTACTCAATGACTTGACAGTGACAGAGGCGTAAAATACATTGGTACATTGGGTGAAGCCAGACTTGCTGCTAAGGGCTACTGGTCGCATGCCAAACACTGCAACATAGTTTTGAGGCGGATGGCCAGAAGGTGACATTGTTTATCTAATAATGGTCCAGTCTGAACCTCGTCAAACCAGGAAATATTGATCATCAAATATTGTTATGGAAAAAGGAAATGACGTCGAAATTTGATTGGCAATTTATTTAGCTGTGAAATTGTTGCAATCTGACTTTCATACTATAACCATATTTTCACCCGACTCCACGTACAAGGACTAGTATTACTCAAGGGCCATTTCTTAAACAGGGCTTTCGGCCAGAAAGTCAGGTGACATATGAGGGGTGGCAAAGTCTACATTGGGAGGGCGCAGTGGATGAATGGGTCAAACACAGGACCTTCACCCAGGAACCTGGGGTTTGTGTCCCATGTGAAACCAAAAGTCAGCACTTACTTACTATTTTTAGAGTTAGTTGAGTTATTTTGAGTTTTAAGGATGCATGGAGCTGCTGAATGCACACTGTGTACACAAACTTTAGCAGAATAGCTGAATAGGTCCGTTCCTGATAACGATATATTATATCGTTGTTAGAACGCCCAGGAAGGACGTCCAAGTAACATCCCGGACGTTGACACAACTGTTGGAACTATTTTTGACCTATAAAGTCTTGATCGGACGTTTGAACAACAACTGTTCAACATCTCACCGGTTCCTAAGAAGAGGCAAATTCCTCGAGAACCTTGGTTCTCCACTGTTGTGGATGTAATCGTACAGACGGAATTTCTGCAACATATTAAAGAATTAGATAAATTTAAAAAAAACAAACAAACAAACAAAAAAACAGAAAAGGTATGGGTGAGATAATCCCTTATTCAAAACAAGTGTCATGAAATATACATGAAATATAGTAAACTGGTGTTCTTCTCTGGATAATCATAGAAAATTACTTGCTCTAGTGACATCACCCTCTTGCATAACAACGTTGTATAACACACATGAGATCCTAATGCAGTACTGTCTTTTGGGAGAGAATGTTTTATAATGTTTAAAACCTCAGGAGGCCGTCAGCAATCAGCCATCAAATGGAAATGCCTATTAAAACTATTGTTATCTGAAAATCAGATATTACCGGGTAAATATACTCAGCGTAGGGAAGTTTCATATTTAACTACAACTCAGTGAAGTGGAAAAAATAAATACTGAGATGGTGAGTGCGTGTGTGACCATTTGTGTGTGTGTGCTTACAGGAGAGAGAATATCAAGCGGAGAGTTGCCAGAGGGAGCAAGAGAACATAATTGATTAAATACACTAGACCAAAAGAGCATCTCCCCCTCTCTCCATCTCTCTGTCTACCATCCTACCATCCATCCTCTGTGCCTCTCCTCCTCCACAGAAATGCAAACCTGCTGTTCCACTGGCAGTATTGGAATGAGGGAGAGGGAGGAAATAAAGAAGCATGGGTTGGAAGGAGGGTGGAAGGAGGCGAAGATCGATGGAGGTGCGAGCATACATGGAGGGAAGCAGGGAGGGGGTGAGGAAGACACAGAGTCTGACAGAGGTACATTGGTTTGTTTGTTACCTTGTTAATTATTCATTTTAGCATTTAAGCAGAAAGTAATCATGAAACACAAAGCCAGTGTTACTAGAGAGTGGATTTTAGTGCAGGTAATTTATGAATAAGACATTTAACTCAAAAAGGTAATTTTCTGCCATGTTGAGCACATGACAGGAAATATTATATTATAATCAAATGAAGTTTTAGAAATTGTAGCAGTTCACTAATTTGCTGTGATTGTACACGTTTAACAGAATGCAAAAAAATAGAAAAATCAGCAGAGCAGCAGTGCATTGGTTCCTGTTCATATAGCAACATTCACACATTTTAGATTAGGTGTTGACGCTGCTTCATATCTCAGCTCGGTGAAAATGTGTCGATCTTTTGTTTTGTCATCCATGTTCTTATACTATGATGATATTTGGAGTGTGATCTGCAGATTGTGATAGCACCTCTCACATATTTAACAACTTCAAATTGCGTCGCGATCACAGTTGTACTCAACTCTGTAAGAAATGTAAGATAATAGTAAATAATCTGTTGACTTCATTGTAGAGGAGTGTGTGTCAGTTTGGAGGCGTTACCTCATGTTTTGTCTTATGTAAGAAGCTCTCACAACTTCCAATTTTTTCACAGCACTATGCTGTGACTCCAAACACCTGAATAGAAATGTATTTGAAATGAATAGCACCTTTTTTCATTCTATTTATTTGATCTACACTTTGGTAGAAAATATATTCAGAGTCAACGTCTAACATTTCATGCAGTCCAGCTCTTATATGAACTGTTGCATTGTTCACTGCTTTTTTTAGTATGTAAGTGAAGAAGCAGACAGGAAATGTGAATTGGAAAGGAGCAGTATGACAACATTCAAGACAGACAGAAAAGACAGATGGATACTGGATAATTTGATATTTGTCTAGAGGACTATACATGTGAAGAGTTCACCGCTGTGTGATGAATGGCTTTTTCAGACACATGCAGAATCCTGTCATCGATGGTCATGTGTGTTAGAGCCAACACTAACTTTTGTGTGTTCAAGAATGTCTGTGTGTCTACTTGTGTGTGTGGCAATTCGTAAGACGGTGGGGGAATGCTACTTAATCAGGCAATCTGTCTTAATAGCCTCCTCTAATTAAGACAGGAGGGAACTGCCACACACATACACCTGCAAACACACACGTGAATGCAGAGATAGCGAAAAAAAATTCTCATTCATACGCATGCATGCACACAGATAAATGAGCACACACACACACACACACACACACACACACACACTGCACTGCAGGAGTGTTGGGCTGAATGTAGTCTAGGTGGAGCCATCATCAATCAGTATACAGAGACAGAGAAGTCCTCGCTGTGTGTGTCTGTGTGTGTGCATGCGTCTCTTTAGATACATTGTGTATGTATGTGTTGGAGCTTGTTGTTTATACGTGTGTGTATGTGTTCGTGCTTGTGGGAGCGTGCCTGCTGTGTCACTCTCCATCAATCTCAAGTGGGCAGAGAGTAATCAGTGTTCACAACAGGACCCTGCTCTGTCTCTCCCTCCCCTCCCTTTATCTCATCTAAATTTCTCTCCTCTTTCTTGCTCGCCTCCTCATAGAACAGCAAGGTGGTTTTAAAACAGGCTTGTTGACATGGACAGCTGAGGGCTGAAACAAAACATGAGTGGGTGGCTGCGGACCATATTGGGAGAAATAAAAAAAACACTCTGATGTTCATAATTTATAAATTGAGCAAGTACTGTAGGCATTACCTTTGAGACCATTATAGTTACAAAATCACTTGTACACTCTTGCAGCTGGCTATCATAGCTTGCATTAGATCCCTGAGCTGCAAATGAGCTTTTCCAACTTTGGTTTGGAAGAAAATGACAGGCCCGCTCAGAGCCCTGACCTCAACCCATCAAACACCCTTTTGGATGAAGTAGAATGCCATCAGCAAGCCAGGCCTTATCTCCCAGCATCAGTGTCCATCCCCTCTAATGCTCTTCTTGCTCAATGGGAGAAAATCCCTGTAGAGACTTCCCAAAAGCTTGCAGAAAGCCTGAAACCAGAACAATGAAGGGTGTTATGATTGTGCATAAGAGCACATAGTTTTGGAATGAAATTAACATTTGGGTGTCCACGGGTGCATATCTGAAAAAACCTTCTTAAAATCACGTGGATGGCCTAAAACATTCACTATGACGTTCTAAAAAAACAGAATGAGCATAGCGATATAAATTCAGCTCTGATTGAACTACTTTAAAGAGTTGCTAACAATTTTACTGCTAAATAAATAAAACCTAAACTAAACAATAGACTTTTCCAGGCTGAAACAGCTGAGTTTTGTTTATTATAGAAGGAAGTACCCTGTGTAAAAGATTTTGTACCATCTGTTGGGCAATTTATGCTTGTGATGGTGTAGAGCAAGCAGGTTACAAATCTCACAAGCTTCTTCTATTCTTGATGTGCAGGAAAACACAGTCCCAGCCAAACACACGGATACTGTGTTACACCAAGTATAAAGAAATACTGGCTTTGGCTGGTTACACAGTGCTAAACCAGACTATGATACTGTATTTTGAAGTGTTAACATACTGGTGTCAGTCTTCTACCTGAACCCTAATTGACCCATGGCAAAAACTTTGGCCTCCAACTAGTCTAAATAAAATATCAAAATTATATTTTTTTAAGGTATTTTTGAACCTTTATTGTGTAGTAGCACCTGAAGAGTGGCAGGAAGGCGGAGAGAGAGAGAGGGGTAACATGCAGTAAATGGCCACAGGTCGGATTCTAACATAGGCTACTGTGGTGAGGACTGAGCTTCTGTTGATGAGGTGCACACTATCTACTGAGCTAACTGGCGGTCAGGACAGGTTTGTTTTAAACAAAACTTATATTGGTAATAATTATCATAGTTAGTTCCTTCTTTTAAGAATGACTGAAGAGCATACACTGGTTGATAAAGCCAGTGAATACTCCATAATAGAGTTAACAGCCATTACTTCCCTCTACAGTTTTCTCTCTAGTGTCTCGTTCTTCTCATGTCTTCCAGCGTTCTTCCCTTCCTCACACTCTCTTACTCCAGGGTTTACTCCCCGTCACTCTGTCTGTTCACTCCTTTATTTTAGCCCAGTCTCTACCCAGAAGCCATTGCAATTCTGGGCGTCTCCCTGCCTCTTCTCCAACCATCTTTCCTCTGTGTGCGTGTGTGTGTGTGTGTGTGTGTGTGTGTGTGTGTGTGTGTGTGTGTGTGTGTGTGTGTGTGTGTGTGTGTGTGTAGCCTGCGGGACAGCACAGTAATCAGAGCAGAGACAGGGAATGGGAGAGAAAGTGGGAGAGAAGGGGGACAGAGACAAGGAGAGGGAGCTGGTGTTATTATTATTACATTACATTATATTATAATTTCAGCACCGTAGCTACAGATTATTCAATACACTACGCTTTCCAAGCACATATACAACGACATAACCAGAAACACAGACAGAAACACATGCATACACACACACACACACACACACACACACACACACACACACTGAGTTTAGTTCAGGGAATGACAATGACAGCGTATTTATGATGGTAGAATTAATTTGCTGTGGCTTGGCCCAACTACACAACGTGCTCCAGTGGTGCTTCAAACTCTGGCCTGGTCCCTCGAGTTTGGCTTAGCACCACCTGGAAAGGTTATTTGCTGTGGCAACGGAAAATATCAAATTCCGCTGCCCAGCAACAGTGACCTGCAAAAACACTGCTTCTGCAGTGATGGCATGTGTTCATTGCAATTAATGTCTGACAGTGTTGTTAATACCAAAACAATGTTTCATAAGTCACGGAGTCAACAGAGCTACGGTTTATGCTAAAAATGCCTTTATGCACTGCAGCCAGCACGTATTCAAAATTTCAGTGTTATAGACTTTCACCAAAACATAAACAAGTAAGTAGTCAAACGACTGAGAAATGTGTTTTTGTATGTCTGTAAGTCATTGGATGACAGTTGAAAAATACAAAGATCCAATGTGTACGAGATAAATAAGACTTAGCTCTGTCATGAAGCTCTGTGTAATTAAGTGCAAAAGTTGAAGATGCCTCAAAGCCCTAGAGTGAAGTGACCTATTTTTGTTTTGTTTTTTTATCCTAAATGACTATGTATAACGTGACTTTGTTTGTATAAACACTATAATCTAATTATCATACACTAATCTAATTATAAACCATACTTTGATTCCAAGAGTAATTAAGCTGTTTACTTGCGTAGCAGTGGAGGATTTATCTTAATATACCCATCTTAATGCAATCTTGCATAGTGTGTGTTGATTGAATTAATTGTCATGTGCCTTTTACCTTAAAAGCAAACAATCAGAAACCACCTCCCAGGCGTTCTCAGCAGCTCTGTTGTGACAATTTTGCAGTTTGTCCATATGAGACATTAATACCAGCTGTGAAAAAAAACAGTAGCTCTAAAAATGACACTCTCATATTCTGGGCAAGCTGCTCATCTTGGAAGACCTCACATGGACAGGCTTAGTTGGCGTACGGTGTTTACATCTCTGAGCAGTCTTCTTATAGCAATACTAGTTTGACACTTCTCCACACATCTTAATCCTATAGTGAACACTCTTTATAGCCTAAATTATCTGTCAGATAAAGTTTCTTTTCTTTGTCTATCTCAGTCTGTCCTTCTCTGCCTTACTCAATCTCTCTCAGTGTCTTTGTCTCTTTCTTTCAACAACCTCTTTCCTCACCCATGAGTCCCCCTGATAGCTTTCTCTTCCTGCGTCTTCCCCTCCGTTCCCTTTATTCTTCTTTCCACCTCTCTTCTCCTGTCAACTCTCATCTTGCCGCCCCCTTGTCCCTAATTCTGCACCTCTGCTTTCGTCTCCTCCCCACCTCACCTTCTTACCTCTCATCTCTACTTCTTCTCTCCTGGCTTCTCTTGTCACCCCAATTGCCCTTTCTGCTCCTCTCGTCTACCCATTCCTCTCTTGTCTGCTGTCTCTTTGCCTCTCTTGTCTTCTTCTGCGTGACCTGACACTGCCTTCCTAAAACACCATGACACCTCACTCGCTGTCCGCTCACTTTGCCTCCACTCTCTCCTCTCCTCTATGTTGGCTCCAATAAATAACAGGGTAGGTTCCCAAAAGATTTTAGTAATTTGTTTCAAAGGCTATCAAAGGTGTGGGTTAATATTGTGGTAAATTTGCTTAGACAAGCCTAGACAATAGACTTGTAGACCTAAATTATACTTTGGACCACCAGAAATTGGATTTAAAAATTGATGCCCCCAGAGAAACAGTGTGAAGGTCACTGGAATAACCTATAAACCCAATGTTGCAAATAGAGCCACAGGAAAACAGTCTGCATCATGAACTTGTTTACAAGCTCTCAATGAGAGTCATTTGGCCTATGAATGTGTCTGGTAATGGATTCTCTGGAGTCCTCCCTGACTCTGAAATAAGTGGTTGATGTGATTTGCAGCAGTTCATTTTGGGAAAAAAAAAAAAAAAAGCAACCACAGAAAAAAATCTCACTCCACTGTGATGAAGATAGCCGCTAATTCTGATGCAACAACGCTGGCTACACATTGGCGGAGCAGTGCAGTAGAAATTACAGCCACATTTAACAGAGTTTATCTATCTCAATAAACCTAGAAAATGAGAGTAAAAAACATCATCAAACCTTGGAAGCCGTTTGTAGTTTTTACATTTTACTAGCAAGTCTTTGTAACTGGTGAACATAACATACTACTGTATGTGGCTCAGGATTTCTTAAAGAGTACCTTAACACCAGGCTGTAAAGCAGTATCTAACGGCTATCTCTGGCTGGAAGTCTTAAGTCTCTTTTGCACCTGTAATAACACGCAACAGTGATGTACACATCTATAACACTGAAGCAAGGTGAGAAGTTAAACCACTGGAGGTCAGCAAAAAATAGACCTTTATATGCTGCAATATTTTCAGTGTTTCAGCAAAATACATCTCAGCTGTTGTACTACTGGAAAATTATGCAATTTACAAATGCTGACAGATACCGCTGTCCATCAGCAGGTGTAAACTGGCATTACGGGCATGTAAACTGTTATTTACCGGCCCTGTTAGGCAGACGTCATGTCAGAAAACAACCTTTATAGTAAGTGTGCAGGTTCGCTATTTGTAGCTAAATGATTTTCTCAAGATAATGTTTGGCCTCGTATAGTTATGTGCCAGGTTGAAAATATCCAGATCTATGCACTGCTTCAATTTGGTAGTTTCACCAGCTTACACACACACACACACACACACACACAGGGGCATTTTCCTCTAAATGAAGTTCTGCTTACATTCAGCTTTTTTTCTCATCAAAAAGCTTTGTGTGTATCCTTGAGGCACACATACATTCATTTATAAAACATATGCAGGCCCAACTTATTAAAAAAAAAAAAGAAAGAAAAAATGAAAATGTTAAACCTGCATTGTTTATGCCAATTTCTGCTAGCTTGCCATCCCTGTACTTTGCTGGCACATAGCCACTTCCCTCAGCCAGTTACCATGCCTGTCGAGCAGTCACATGGTGTGAAACCATTGGCACAAAGAGTATCCCATCATCCTGCGTGTACCTGTGCATATGTATTCTCTCACGCTTGAAATACATATAAAAGTGACCCACTCATCAAAATGTAGCCCCAAAGTGCTGCTAGTGTTCAAACGTTTAAATCCTGAACACAAAGGCTCTGCCTGCTCAGCTGTTTCTACAAACAGGGTCACAGTCATTACTGACAGATACTGGGATGTGGACTTTGATTCAAAAGGTCTGGAATTGCTTTGCGTGTATTTAGAAGTTTCCTTGTGTCTTCAGATACATATTTAAAATAATCTGATATGTGTGTTTGTTTGTTGTGTGTGTGAGGAACAGAAAAAGGGTGTATGCTTGTGTTCAAGGTCAACGCTCCATTTCCTATTCGGGATGGTGCTGCTATCCCAGCATCCTCTCTGCCAGCAGCATTGATTAGCACTCGGCAAGCATAACATCACGCACTCGCGCACACACATACACACCCATGCCTGCACACTTAAACTCTCTCTGTCTATGACACGCAGCTTTTTTTGCGTCTCTCAAACAAATGGTAAGAGCTAGAAAATGCTTTACTGTTCAGATTCCTCATGCAGAATCACACACATGCGATGTGTTATGATATTTGTATAGACTAAGAACAGATATGGACAGGACGGGACAGTACAAAGCTGAGCCAAGCGAAAGAACAGACCAGTTTCAACACTGCACAGAATGAGTAAATTTTGATTGATGATGTTGGAGAAATTGGGTTTGTATCTCTGGGACTAACCTGGACTCATTCCAATCGTACAGTACTTAGCTGTTTCTCTCCATTAAATCAAACAAAATCAGCAGGATGGCCATATCTGTCACAATGCAGCCAGTAGACCAGGTACAAGATACTTTCTTACTTTCATCATGTAAAAAAACAAGCCCCTAACCCACACAGAACAAAGTGAGTGTGCAGTGCCAAAAAACTTACAAACCAATAACATGAATAAAAGAATCTGCACAGGCCAGACAAAAAATCTAATCAAGCAAATAAGCCAAACACCTCTGTGTGTGGACCATGGGTGTGTAAATCCTATTATGTTAAAACTTACTTATAAATCCTGGAAAGATTACTTTCTGATTATATTCTGCAAAAGTACATGCTGTAATATGTTGTTTGCAAGCCCTTTGTCAGTCATAATTGCCCCATTCAATTATTAAGATCTTGTGTTTTGATTCACACCTGTCTGCCTGCATGTGTTTGTGCATTGTAAATCAAAAGTGTCTTCAAATTACACCCATATGGTCTAATGGGTGCCAAACACATTATGAGCTATTGAGATATTACATTATTTGCCTGTGAGATTCTTCACATTTCTCTGTGGCATTGCAACTTTACTGTTTCATGTGTTGCTGTACAGTTCCTAATGTGATGATGATGTGTTGGTGTTTATCAGAGGCTTCACTATATTGCTGAAGTGAAGTAGGAGGGTTGAGGGGAAGGATTTAATCTTGCTCTGTGTCACTGAAACAGATGTTGTTATGCACCCTTGGCACATGGTGTTAGCTGCAGAAACACCGAGCTCACTAAGATGACTCAGGACATTTACAGATTCCACAATATGTGTAAAACCTATTTCATGTGCACATCCTGAATCTTAATTGCAGAATATTTTATATATATAGACACACACACACACACACACACACACACACACACAGACATGTGTAGTGCATGTATGTATGTATGTTTGTATGTGACATCAGAATTAACTGTCTGCTAAACTAACTTGTCTGCAGTGATACAATTTTGGTCACTTGGCGACAAAGCTTCGACTCCAGCTCAAACCTGACAAAATTAATTTTTAGTTGCTCTAAAAAACAAATCCTCGACAAGCGGGAGATTGGTAGATGACAGACTTTGAAAAGCCCAGTCCACCATTACCATGAATTTGGTGACGGGCTGTCAGTAGGTGCACCTACAGTAAGAGACCTAAACCAGCATGCTATATCCTAGAGCCATGGTGGGAGAGACTTGCAAGAGAGAGAGAGACAGACAGACAGACAGACAGACAGACAGACAGACAGACAGACAGACAGACAGACAGACAGACAGACAGATAGATAGATAGATAGATAGATAGATAGAAAAGGGGGAGAGAGACAGAGAGAGAGAGAGAGAGAGAGAGAGAGAGAGAGAGAGAGAGAGAGAGAGAGAGAGAGAGATCATTCTAACTAAGCTCTACTTGGTTTCAAGGGCAACTGATTCTGAAACAACAAAATATAAAACTTGTGTGACTTTGTGTGTGTGGTGGATTACAGGCACTTAGCTCACAGCGATATACTACTCTCATAAGCACGAGCACACCTCTGCGCATACTGATTAGACACAAGTGTTTAAAAGTGTGAGAAGGAGAGTCTCCCTGAGTATGCATGTTTGTGAATGTGTGTCTATAAGGAGTGACAGTGTGTGTGTGTAAACATGGATGTAGGTTATGTTATTGGTGTGTATCAGACTGTTGTTGTCAGCCCCACAGCAACTGATAAACACGTAAAAAGTTCTTCCACACTCTCATGTTAGCACTTTAGCCATTAGCCTTTACTGCTAATTGCCACTGGAAAGTAGCATTTTAGCTGTTAGCTTCTTCCACAGATTGCCAATGGAAATTTGTTTATAGGGATGCACCAATGCATCCTCTGAACATCGTCATCAGCTGATGTTCGCCTCCTCTGCCATCGGCCATCTGCAAATAAAGATGACATTCACCGATGATTTTGATTTACATGCCACATGAACGCTGTGCTGAGGAGAAACTTTTCTTTTTTCCTTTTTTTTGGAGGCTCCGAAACCCCACTGCACATGTCTCTGGCACGTCCGCAGTTTTGGTCCGGCCTGTGCGACTTCAAACTCCACCGGGAGCGTTTCCGAAGCGAGCGTATAGCCCGCCAGACTTTGTTTACTTGTTCAGATTTGCCCATTTTCCCGGTGTATGTTCTTCTAGATATGCTTCTACATGTGTAAATATGCTACATAGTTAATTAGTTTCGCTTTTACATGTGTAAATATGCTACATAGTTAATTAGTTTCGCTTTTGTCTGTTTTTATGACTGGCAGTTTGCACAGGGTATTTTATTTTGAAAATCCACTGGATTCTCTATGCTTTTTCTGTGCTTTGCTTCCACCCGACAAAAATAGAACACACGCATATTCAACACATAGCCGAGTGTAGCAACGCTTCTGGGACGCTTTGAGAAAGATCCACGTCTATGAAAGTAGATTAGTGCCATATATCTGAAGAAGAGCAGACTATGATTTGCACTTGTAAAACCCGTAATTCGCAACTTGTGAATGCGCATCTCGCAACTTGTGAACGCGCATCTCAGAGTTTGTAAGTGTAACTTCAGATCCACACATCTGCAAAAAGCAAACTGCAAGCATATTTCACAACTTGTGAAAGCGCATCTTCGAATTTGCACTTGTAACTTCAGATCTGCAAAGCTGCACAACATGATTTGCATGCGCAGGTTCCTATTTGCTCGCTCAGTTGCGTCATCCTTCTCACGTGATTTTTGGCACGATTCACTCGGATGGATTTGAAGGAAACGATTTGCGCGCAGAGACCAGGAATGCCTGTTCTACCACTCTTGTCCAAGAGGTGGCAGTGTGGTTATTGGATAATATATCAATAAACGGCTCAGTGGTGGTGGTGGGTGGCTTGGCCATAGACAATTATATAATAACGCCCGCATTGAAGCGGGGGTGGGTTCGTTGTCGCGATACGTAAACGGCGCCGCCGTAATTGGTTTTCAGGGCAGATCGGGCCCCGTAAACTAATATCAAGGAAATTGGACTGGAACTTCATAAGCCCCTTTCTACAAAGTTCCTTAAGTTAATGTCCTCTTATACACCCATTCCACACAACACTAATATATCTGGGAAACAAACATGCACCAAAAACACGTATGTAAAACTTATTAAAGTGATGATTAGAAATTTTACTCCTTATGTAAAAGCGACCAAACCACGTAAAGTATTTTTCCTAATGCCTGAATGTTTTACAGCTACTAATGTGTGTAACACGGCTGTTACTGGTTAATTCTGGGTCGTAAAATAACCACATTCCTTGAATGTTAGATGTGACTGAGGGTTTTTCTGAATAAGAGCACAAACACACACATATATGTGGTGTGTGTGTGGTGTGTGTGTTGTGTGTTTGTTGTGTGTGTGTATGGTAAGATATAATAATATATATATAGTATGTGTTATATAAGTATATGTATGTGTGTTGGGAGTGTGTGTGTGTTGTGTGTGGTGTGTTGTGTGCTCTTTATTCAGAAAACCCGTCATGTCACAACATTACATTTCAGGATGTGGTTATAATAGAACAGATGTAAAAAGACAACACAGATTAAATGTTATATATAAATATTTTTTTTTTCAAATGTCACAAATATTTAAATCATCACAGTAAAACAGTGTTAACCACACACATTAGTAGCTGTAAACACTCAGCATTAAGAAAAATACTTACGTTGGTTTGGTGCTTACATAAGGAGTAAACATTTATATCATCAATTTAAAAGTTACATACGTTGTTTGTTTGGTGCCTTGTTGTTTCCTCCCAGATAATTAGTGTGTTGTAGTGTGTGAATGGGTGTATAAGAGACAATTAACTTAAAGAACTTTGTAGAAAGGCGCTTTATGGAAGTTCAGTCCCATTTCCCCTTGTAGTAGTTGTACACCGGCCCCCCAGAATCGGCCCCGACCAATACGGCGGCCGCAGTTTACGTATCCGCGATCCAACAGACCAACCCGCTCAATGCGGCGTCTATGTATATATGTCTATGGGCCAGCCCACCCACCACCAACCACTAGAGCCCGTTTTATTGATATATTATCCATAAAACCACACTGCCACTCTTGGACAAGAGTGGTAGAACAGGCATTCCTGGTCTCTGCGCGCAAATCGTTTCCTTCAAATCCATCCGAGTGAATCGTGCCAAAAATCACGTGAGAAGGATGACGCAACTGAGCGAGCAAATAGGAACCTGCGCATGCAAATCATGTTGTGCAGCTTTGCAGATCTGAAGTTACAAGTGCAAATTCGAAGATGCGCTTTCACAAGTTGTGAAATATGCTTGCAGTTTGCTTTTTGCAGATGTGTGGATCTGAAGTTACACTTACAAACTCTGAGATGCGCGTTCACAAGTTGCGAGATGCGCATTCACAAGTTGCGAATTACGGGTTTTACAAGTGCAAATCATAGTCTGCTCTTCTTCAGATATATGGCACTAATCTACTTTCATACACGTCGTGCAGTTTGCAATACTTGTAACAAAGAAAAAACATCAGCATTGGCCATCGGCCAAGTTGTTATTTTAAACATCAGCCCAGAATTTCACAATCGGTGCATCCTTATTAGTTTATTAGCACTTAGGGTCGTGAGGCAATTGCAGCATGACCTAGTTTTCAGAAAGACTATTCTGCCACAAAAAGGGTCAGTGAAACAGCTAGTGCAGCCATTTGCTTTTAAATGCCAAATGTTCTTTAATTACTTTGTCTGGAAAAAGTGATCAATATAAAAACATATGTTGTTCAGTTTTAGCCAGGTTACCTTTGTGTGAATACTTGACATTACCATGAAGGTTAATGGATACTTAAATAGTAGAAGATTCTAGTGTTGAACTTCTAATGGAAGCAAGCAAAGCATTCACTTCAGATTGTCTAGGCATGAATGTGCCCATAATAAATAAAGATCTCATTTGCGTCGTTATAGTGTTTGGAAATGATGTTGTGAATCTTGGGACTTCCCAGGGACACTCTCATTAGCTAAGTCATCCTCCAATGCATCCCTAAGATGGCAGGTAATCTTCTAAATATTTATCTGTCTTCCATTTTGGAATTTACTTTGGTTATAACATAAAAAAATGATACGAAAAAACACATTAATGAACAACACAAAATAAAATCTAATCAAAGACTAAGAACAACACTGTGTCAGTCATTGTAACATGGTACACTGTAACAATAATGACGATGCTCAAAACTAAAAGGCACAGAGACAGAAATAGATGTGAAATGAATTAGAAGTGGCATGCATAATATATGATACCATTTGGTAGTTTAGTCTTTAATAATATTATGTTACAAAGTTATTATAGGTTTTTTATTTAACTTCATGTGAAAAGTAACTACAGCAGTAACTAAAGCTGTCAGATAAATGTAATGGGATGAAGTATGAAGTAGCATAAAATAACAACACTCAAGTAATGTACAGTCGTCCCTTGCTATAACACGGTTTACTTTTCGCAGACTCGCTGTTTCACGGATTTTTTTAGTGTAATTTTGCATGCTTTTTTTTACAGCGTACTGTAACAGTATGAACGCGCATTGTGTTCTGTGTCCTAAATTGGCTAAGGGAGAACCACACTTGTGTTCTGCGTCCTGATTAACTAAGGAAGTACTGTACAAAATGCGTGTAAAAAGGTGTATAAAAGTGTGTGGTTAGGGGTTTTACGGCCTTAAAACAGGTATAATAATTGTAAAACTTACTTCGCGGAATTTGTTTATTGCGGGTTATTTTTAGAACGTATCCCCTGCGATAAACGAGAGACCACTGCACACCAAAACTGTACTGAATTAACGTACTCAAGTAAACATGCTTAGTGCTATCTACCATACCAGGTATGGGTTGGCATGTTTGAAAATAGTAGATGCAGAGAAATAAAAATACAGATGACAGCTCCATACAATAGCTACGCTCAGAAACGAAATGGTTTCCATTAGCATCACAGGAGAACAAGCTTCAGTCTCTTGTTTTGTATGCAGCACCTGGCCATGGTTTTCAATGTGCTCATGCTACCTCAGAGGGGCCTTGGGAACACACCAAAGCAAAAGACTAACGACAGATTAATGCCAGTTCAGACAGAAACAGCTGGGCCAGATTTGCTGTCTGCTAAGTGCTAACAGCACTAATGGTCTATCGTCAAGAGCATCTCAAAACAATGTCCATTTGATCCATACCTCTTAAAAGGTTACAATCTGCTTCACATTCCTCTCTGATAATAGAAATAAGACTAGACAATCACAACACTTTAAACTGCTTACAAAGAAATCACTTATTGCTGAAATTACGAACACACTGTATATCAAAAAATTGTCATTTAAAGTGTTTAGTATGCTACCTGCTCAACTGTTTAAATGTCATTTCAATGTGTCTCTTCCTTCCATAATCATCATCGTTCCGATAAGACAGATAAAGAGGTTGTTTACAGAGAAGGGGGATGGAAACTGTATATGTGTTTACAGAGTCACTTTTTGTCAATATCAAGCTTCAGGGATTTTCATGGGAACAAAGAGGACAAATATCAAATGATGCCACTGTATACACACAGAAAGAGTATAGACATGGTATGGTTGCACAACAAAGCCATGCGCATGCAAACGAGCACAGACAAAGGCACATGTGAATGAAAGTATCAATTGTTGGTCTCCAATCATTGCACTAAACCTGACCACAAAATCAATTTTATTTAATTTCCAAACAGTTTCAGCCCCTTCTAGAGCTGTAAAAGAATAAACACAGATCCATCTCATGTAAAGTATGAACGTCTCAGATGGGGTCTAAGTAAACGTATGGAAAAAGCACACAAGGATAACTTTCCCATTCCCATAAGTTACTGAACCCAAACTATTGTTAAATTCAAACTGCTATTTGTCTGGTGACCAACCAAAACAATATTTAATTTACAACAATATGAAACAAGGAGAAGCTGGAAACGCCTCACATTTGGCATAGTTACTTTAACAAGACAAAATGCCGTCGGTTATTTTCCCAACATGCTATACTGCACTTACATCGTGCTGTGTGAATGTACAAATAAAAGAAGCCATACACAAATTATACCATCTGTATCTACTTGCACCCAGCTATAATCAAGAAAACGCCCTTTCTGCCCTGAGAACAGGCTGATTTCTTCAAGTCATGAAATAAATGCACTTTCCCAGCACACATCCATGTACAGTACTGATGCAATCTGCAGCACATTTCTGCAAATATACTGTTCAACCTAATTCCAGAGGTACTGCACTGTGTTGTTATGAGATCTTTGTAGGTTATGGAAGTAACTAACATGAATGTTATTCCTGGATATGATAAATGTTTTCTGATGTGGAGGCATTCACCTGAAAAAAGGCAGCCGTGAGGGGATGCACCTGGAATGCCACAATGCCTAGGTACAGTCTGGCATTTAAACAATGCTAAATTGGTACTACAGGGTCTAGTGCAGCGTAGTTAGTGTCAAGAAAATATTCTCCAGACAATTACCACACCCCCAGCAGCCTGTACCATTCACAGAATGAAACAGTCCATGGGTTGAGACTGTTTATACCAAATTCTGACCTTGTCACCAGGATGCCTCAAAAGAAACTGGATATTTTAGACTGGGGAACATATATGCACTCCATAGGGGGTTCATTTGATATTAGGCCAAGTGTTGTTTCATCTTCATGTTTGACAGGAGTGGAACCATGGGTTGACTTTTGCAATGTTGCACATCCACTGCAAGGCTTAAAGAGTTGTGTTTTTTGCAATGTCTCTCTGAGCATTGCATCATCTCAAGTCTTTTCATGACTTTTTCTGACATTTCTGATGAACAAGACACAGGAGTACTTTGTTTTCTTCCCAGGCAGAAAGCCATTAAAGTCATTTATTTAAACCAGGTGTCTTGTGCATTTTAAAACTGACTTCTATAATTGTGTGTGGCTCACTGAATAGAACAAGCTGTTTGTGATCACACTGTGCTTAATAATATGGATAATAAGGCTGATACAAAACATTTGTTAATGTGTATATGCCAGGCACTGTCAGTTTGAAATTGTGATTTGTTTCTGTGTCCTTTCTACTTAAAAAATATGTTTGTAGGCAAAATCCTATATATGTATCTTTCTAAACATTTATTACACTGTGCAGTGCTTCGACTCAAAGTTGTTCAAAAGCAATGAGCTAGAATAAACCTCTGACTTTATCTAAGGTCAGTTTAGCATCTTCAGTTATTCTCAACATCAGGGCAAGTTGGTATAAATTTTGCTCCAGGCCTTACCTCTGAATGTCACTGATCTCCTCTCAGTACAAAACTACAACTATAATATCGGCCTAGCTGCTATAGAAAACACCCATGGCACTGTACAAGAAATATCAACACATGGACCTCAGTGTCCTGTATGAGACCCCAGAGTTAATTCAGCAAGTAAATAACTGCACTGCGATACATTACACAAGCCAAGACACCGGTCAGACTAAATCACACAATACCCGTCAACACCACATTATCCCCCAAAGGCCAACAATTCCAACTCTGAGCAATAAATATTGGTCGTAAATACTCCTAAGAAGGTGATTTTTCACAGTAGTAAGGTTTTGTATTTGCCCCAGTTCAAAATGAAAGCTTGATACAAATTTTCTCAATGGCCTGCACATA
The DNA here is from genome assembly GCF_000972845.2 of Larimichthys crocea. Taxonomy (NCBI): domain Eukaryota; kingdom Metazoa; phylum Chordata; class Actinopteri; family Sciaenidae; genus Larimichthys; species Larimichthys crocea. Next base: position 1,325,422 of record NC_040023.1, on the reverse strand, counting down.
TATGATATCTGGAGTCACTGAGTGAATTCAAGCATCTTTAGCCAAAAGTTATCACTGGTGATTACAAGTGACATTATTTGATCATCTTTTACATGTATGTTTACAAATGTACATAGTATTACAAGTATAAAATACAAGTAAAATTGAATTAAGCAAAAATTAAAGTTGGCCTTCAACCTTTACTCCATCGGCCACTAACAGAATAAGATATGTGAATAAGATGACATGAAATGTGACCAGCAGGGCCCGTTCAGTTACCAGTGAGAGCTACTGGTGAAAGCTGTCAGTTGTTGAGAAGCAGTATTCAACTGCTGTCTACCCAGGATCCTGTGTTTCTTTTAACATGACTGCAAGAACACACACATGCACACACGCAAAGACATATACACTTGGGTACGCGATAACAAGCAAGATGATGTGCACATGTATAGACACACTAGCGCGTTCCTAAAAGCGGTTGCCTGGCCATTATTGCTTCCAGATCAATTACACACGAACACACTAATATCCCTGTCCATGATTAGATTCAAATTGGTTACAGCAACAGCAATGGTTGATCAATACCCTAATTTACCAACAATCAATGAGCCGCGAGGGCAATAAAATATTGTTATGAGTGACCCATCTGAAAACATGTGAAAATAATAAATAAACGGGGCCAACACATACACTGATCACACTTTTATTTATTTTTTCCATGGAAAAAATGCAATACTTGATACAAGAACAAGACATAAAAAATATACTTTATATCTGTAATAATGTTTTCATTTTATTACCTGTTCTTATTTGAGTTCTAACTTATCTTTATTACCTGTTCTAACTTTTTATCACTGTACTCCAAGTGTGGTTAAATTGTTCCATAAACTCAGCAGTTATGTGACTATACCATCTTTGCTGAAATGCCAGGTCACAAATGTCAACTGAATCCATTCCTTTTTTTTTTCAAAGTATGGATTAGGAGCACAATCATATATGACACAAGCACCCCTAGCACAGTGAAGATCCATTGTAGCTTGTTATCCCACTCACTGCTTTGTTTCCTGCTGCTGTGATAATGGATATTCACACAAGGCATTTTAATAATCAGACCACCAGGTCTAAACCTTAATATCTTTCCCTGAAATTTATCGTGTGACATGCACGTATTTTTCATATTCACCATTCGGCTAATTGTACATCTCTTACACCTGGAGATATACCCTGTATCCTTCGTAATTTAACACTGAACCATGACTCGTACCTCCTACTTCAATTCAGAAATTACTCTAAAGCATTAAATTCTGAATCTGACACAGATAAGTGGACAGTTCTGTCATGTCTACATCATGAAATTTCCCAGCAACACAATGACTGCGACATACATATATGAACGTATGCATAAATGATGAACAGAGTGACTCACCAAATGGTTGGTGGTTCAGATCCCTCTACTTCCAGGTAGTCATACTTCTCCTCTGTCTGGAAGTCTGTAAAGATGACAGAGATGGTGTCTCCAGGTTCGGCCAACAGGATCCAAGTACAGTCGGCCTGGTTACCATAGTTGCCGGGGTAACCGGGACTGGTCACCACCCCACTGCCGCCCCTCACAGTGCCCCCACATGTGTCCTCAGCTGTCAATCAAATCAGAGTGACAAATAGAAAACCTGGGTTAGGGAGAGGAGGAGGGACCGAGGGGCGGACTTTTTTTTTTTTAAATTGAATTTCTTGTTTTTTGGATTTGGATTTTCACAGCTTTATGAGATAGGGTGGGTCAATTAACAAATGTATCAATTCAGTTTATTTACCAAATTAGCAATTAAGATCTACTTTTCAATAGTATTATTTCCCAACCACTCAAGTAGATTACAGGTCAGCCAGCCCGACTCCCCACCTCTCTCCCTCTATAAGGTGATTTTTCTTGGTTACCTTAATTTTAGTATATTACAGGGACACTGTTTGCTCTCAACTCCTAATGTTACTTTGTGGCTTGAATGGTTAGAAATGAATGACTTTCTCATGACACATAAACTGTCAAGTCATATTAGCAAACCATATTGTGAAAATATGGAGCTCTTGGATCTCACTTCAGGTATGAAGTAGATTTTTTTTAAATAGCATATACGTGATACTATGCAAACAGTCCATATTTTGTGAACTGTCAGTTCTCTGCCATTAAGCCAGTAGATTTTGGAGAATGATGCTGTTTTGTTTGAGCCAGTTAGAATCAGGGGTGGGGATTAGGGGTCAGGCTGCAGTTCCTGTCACACTCAGAGCTGCTCCTCTCCTCCAATAACAAGGTAAGTTTTCCTTTTCTCCAATCACAGAGCTCCGCTCTCGTCTCCTCCAATCGCCACCAAGGAACTTTCAATTCGACTGTTTCCCAATTGGCCGGTTTAGTGTCAGTCTATCAATTAATGCTCAATTAGTTCCAAAACTTCTGATTGATAGTAGTATTCATAATTGATAGTAGTACTGATTACTGTATAACAGATAAAGACACATGGATTGCGCTGTGCACACGGCATAAATTATACACATATAATTTATACAAATACACTCACAGAGAAAAAACATACCACATTGGATCTTGTTGTGTCACTGGGACATTGGCTGGATGGCAAGTTGATTAAGAAGACTGTGCTCAACTCACTTTTTTCAAAATACTGTTAATATAGGTGAATGTCACACCTGATCTATAGAACTATATCCTTTTATTGTCTTAACATGAAATGTATTTATCAAAAGCAAATTGAGCCCAGTCATGTATCCATTGCCCCAGTGATGAAAGATACAATGTTGAACCTTTTTTTCTGAGAGTGTACAAGTCCAACTGTAAACATGGTATAAATTATACCTGTATAATTTATAGTTATACATAAAAGAGGCAATACTGTATGCAACACACTCTTACAGCAGACATGCATTTTCCTACACACCAGTGAGTGCAATTTGGGATGACACGTGATTTATATTACTCTACAACACATCACGTGTTGATATCATCACCATATATAAAAGTCTGAGAAACGCCGCTGTGTGTGCTGTCCTTAAACTGCACTCACTGATAAGCTGAAAAAGACACATTCTTTATAAGAGTGTAGACAGGCACTGTCAGGTGTACATGCACATCCTTTGGGCTCATCCAGGCGGTGCTGCCTTGGGGGATGCATGTACAGATGACAGTGATAAGGTAGGGACCAAGCCAGGCTCCAACCACATGATGGGTAAAGTGAATAACTGTGGTCCGAGACTAACATCGAACAACAGACGATAACCAATAGAAATGAATAGAAACATTAGGAAAAGATATCAGAAATTGGACGGAACAGAGTGCACTGAGTAGAGACAGGAAATACACAGAGGATAACAGGGGAACATAAATAGATAGGAACAAACAGAGACAAACAGAACTAGAGTCAAACAAAAAATACAGAAAGTGGATTGAAATAGAAAGTTGGTACAAACTGTATCAGATAGAAAACAGAAAGGGGGATGAACAAAATAAGTGATTTGAAATGAATTTAAGAGACTTTTTCAACAGATCAGAGTCTGAAATTGGGAACAATACATGCTTTTCAACAGTTTTTTGTCTTGTTAGGAATAAAACCTCTAAATGAATTAATACAAGATGGTAGCAAGATGTGCATTGTCCCAAACTACAGGTTCTGATCCATTGAAAATAAAGTAGAGAAAAACATTATTTATTTGTTAACATTTATTCATTGAATCAGCTTCATATCAGCCACTGAGTCAGACAGACAGACAGACAGACAGACAGGCAATAGACAGGCAGGCAGGCAATGACAGACAGACCATTCGTTTATCCAGATAGACATTCAATCTACAGTTAGACAGTTGAGGAGATTTGCGTAAATGACCCAACACCCCAAACCAAGACCTGCTGAGACCCCATCACATTTGCAGGAGAGCAATGATACAGCAGAGTGTGTGTGTGTGTGTGTGTGTGTGTGTGTGTGTGTGTGTCTGCACTGTGGGAGAGAGTGCTGCTTGCAGGATGACAGCTGTCACAGGTTTATCATGACGACAGGACGTCTGCAAGCACTGGTGGACACGCAACCCGCACACACGCACCCACTCTCTCTTTTTCTATCTCTCTCACACACACACACCTCTTACAGCCCTCCAGCTTATTGATGTGCCAGTGACACTTGACAGACAGATGGAAAGGCCTCAAGGTGCATTGATGTGTGGCTTTTATTAAAGAAGAGGAAATGAACTTGTAAAATAATATAAAAAAATCTTATTAAACAAGTGAGCTTTTATGTGCAGTGGACCTTCTGTGGATTTGACATTATGATGTGGTAGCATTAAAGGCCTTCAGCTATGATGTGCTCTGACTTGATGCCGCTCAAAATCCATTAATGTGACCTATAGCAGAGAAAAAATATTTATCATTACCTTCAAAATGAGCTGACTTGAATACTGATGTAGATGTGGAGGAAACCTGAAAGCCATGTAAGAAGTTCATGTGATAATTTTAGATGACACATGATGCAATTAGGATCCACAGTAATTCAGCTGTGTGTCATTCAGTAACGGCAGGGCTGTGCAGAGACCGTTGCAGGAGCAGCTGCTCGGATAAAAAGTGACATTTGTTGCGTGTTCACAGATAGGAGGGTGAGAAGTCCACATACCTATAAGCCAACACTGATTACCTTCTGTTAAATGTAGCGTGCGTCAGACATGACATGGAAGCAGTCAGCTTTCCATGTTTCACCTGCTAATTTTGGATAACCATGTGCTCCTGCTCCATCAATCATGATGGGATGCCTGCATGACAGTGTTAAATATTACTGTGTCTACCTCGTATCATTTTCTGGTCCCACCACTTGCCTTTTTATAGCTGCAGTATAAAGTTAAATTAATGCCACTGTCACTGCTAAAGCAGGTCACAGTGAACTATGTCACATATTGTTATTTTTCTGTAATGATCCAAACATGCTGGAGCGTGTTTTTAAGAATCATTTTGGAATACCACACCATCTGAACGGAAGAATGGAATTTCATTACATACTAGTCTGATCAGCTTATAGCAGAAATCTTTAAATCCAATAAGCATTTAAATTAATCTGTGGCTGACAACTAAGGAGCACTGAGGTCACTGCAGTCACATCCAATACATGAATGGAGATTGCTTGAAAACGAGGCACAAAATGAATATGATTGATCACAAAATCATTACAAGATGACTGATAGTGAAGTGACTGATAGTTTGTGAAAAACCTTTGATGAGTCAAGGTTGACTGTAATCTCTGCATTGGCTAGATTTACTATAGATTAAAGTTATTTTATTAACTTTTATCTGTCCATGCATACATTTATTGTACATAGATTTATATGTAGCTAGTTATATCTAACATTAGCATTCATTCTGTTTTTTGTCACTGTGGATGTGTTCTCTTATTTCTATTGCTTGTCTTAATGTCCAATGTTTTTCCTTGCCTCTGTAAAGCACTATGAATTGCCTTGTGTATGAATTGTGCTATACAAATAAACTTGCCTTGCCTTCTCAAAGTTAGTCAAAGTCAAAGTGTTGCAGATCTGACAATGAGAAATATCACATCACATTGCTTTGACATGTATTACAGGATCGGTGGAAAAGGCAAAAATGCAAAGAAAAGAGGCTTTAGTTTTTATTATAACCTTTAACTTTTTTTTCATCATTTTTCAGTATTATATATGAACTAATGTATCTTGACAGTGTTTCAAACCAGGGTTTTTGAAAAATACTTAAAGGATGCACAGCATCTACAAATATTGCTTTGTCTGAGATATTACTTGTAAAAGAGAAAGGAAAGAAAACAAGAAGATGAATGAGCATGAGAAGGAAAATCTTCCTTCAGATCAAGGTTTCTATGCCGATTTAATCAAGGGGACCGAGTTGAGGAAATCTATAGCAAGTGAGGCCTTGCTATGTGAGTGCACTGCTCTGCTCTCTGCTTTTATTTCAGACGGCAACCCAGGGAGGCTGAACTCACTGCTTATGCCCCAGCGCACTGACCCACAGGAGGAGGGAAAGTGTGTGTGTGTGTGTGTGTGTGTGTGTGTGTGTGTGTGGAGGAGGGAGCTATATGTGTTAGTTTGAGTGTGACTCTGTGCTGTGTGTGAGAGGAAGAGAAGGGGAAAGAGAGAGGTAGTGTTGGCCATGTTGCCTTCGTTTCTTATCACATCAGTGAGCTAGCGTTGCCCTTTTTTTTGCCTTTCCGTCCCCTGTGCTCTGCTCGATACACCCCTCCTATCCCTATTTCTGCATCAAGATTGTTTTTATAGTAAAACAGCACATTTCCTCCTCTCCTCTCACTATACTCATCTCTTTCCCCTCATTCTGCTCCCTCCCTCTGTTCTCCCCGCCATGCTTCCTACTCTCTTCCTTATTCATCCTTGTCTATCACCCTTGGACTCTCCTGCCTCATCACCCCTATCCTAACTCAACTCCCCCCTGTCACACCCTCCCTTGCTCCTTCTCTCTCATGGCCTGGAGTGCTTTGATCACTCGTTCTTAGCCTCCTTATCCTGCCTCCCTTTCTCCCATCCGTTCGTCCCCTCTTCCCCACTGTGCTGTCATCAATATCGCAGTCATCTGAGGATTCCCTCTTTATCCTTCTCTGTCTCGCTGTGTCTTTCTTTAAGATCTTACTCTCTCTGCATTTCACTCTGAGTCTCTCTCTCTTCCTCTCTCTCTCTCTCTCTCTCTCTCTCTCTCTCTCTCTCTCTTTCTGCTGATTGATTTTCAGTTTAATGGCTTTTCTGGCCTCATCTCTTTCTCTCCCCTCTTCTTTTTTCACTTGCCATTTCTTTCGCCTCTTCCTTTCCTTCTGTCCCATAACTCCATTCCATTCCCGCATCACTTTGATAGGCAGATCACTATCACTATCAGATTCGTACACACACACACTCTCTCACACACTCTCTCACACACACACACAGACTTCAATCACAGAAGACCCACTGTGCTGTCAGCCTCTAAGGATTATGGGCCATCTACATCATCCTCTCCTCTCCTCTGTCTTCAGGCCATATCCATCCATCCCTTCTGCTCTCTTATCTACATCCACCTACCCATCCGTCAACCTTTTGCTCCCCATATGCCGTAAAGCTGAATATATACATATAGTTACCCCCCCCCCCACTTGTCCCTCTTCACTCCCTCTATACTTTTCATACTTCAGTTTACCTGCCATGAATGACCAGACAGGAGGAAGAAAATAAATAAATCCCCCACTGGTCTGAGGAGTTACCGGACATCCATCTGCAGTTGCACTCTGCATCGTGCTGCCTAAATGCGCAGATGATGCAATTTCACTTGTGGTCTCAATGTCACTTTTACCATTGAGTCATACCAGGATGCATTAAGTCACAGTTCTGGATGCATAAGAATAGGATCTTACAGACAGAGCCATCAGATTGGGAAAATAGTCATGGAAGGGGTGGCATTGTGAACAGAATCCAACTTAGCTTTTGGATGCAGTCCAGCAACATTGTGCGTACAAGCACTGGATAGAAAAAGGCAGAATGAGAAAACACCGATATGACTGTGGCTCATACAATCTGATTAATCTGATTTAACTGCCCTTCAGACTTACACACACAAGCGTTTTCTGATCGAGGGATGTTCCTGATGACTAAATTTAAATTTGATTATTTTAACTTGTCAACTAGTCTATTAGTTAGAAAATGCTTATAGTGACAAGACCCTGCAAACACGCAGTTTTCAAAAGTTACTCTGTTAAGTTTAATATATCCTGTTACATGTCTTTGATGCAGTGGCAGTGTGTTGAACTACTGACATTTAAATGTCAGTAAACATGTTGGGATACTACTGAAATGGAAACATACAACAGACAACATCTTACCGCCGGATAATGCTGTGAATGATTACAAAGGAGAAAGATGCTGTTCTTGTTATCAGATGAAGAGAGAGATGACTCACATAACTTCATACATGATGCCTTATGAGTTTTTATGAGCTATTTTTTTCCACCACTTGCTGGATTAAATTTGTGAAGTGAACGACAAAACATAGATGACATGACATGGCCTGTCAGTCAGCATACAGTGAGGCTGACAGGTTTTCTTATAATGTGACTGTTATATTCTTGCTGCTTAATGTCATCATAACTTCTACTGTTTTCTTTTCAACAGCAATTCCTCCATCTTCTTTCCCCAGGACAGTGCCATCACAAACTAATTTATTGTATGAAGTTAGCAAGTAATTATGGATAGAGAGTGAAATCTGCTGGTGGAATGCCAAACCAGACCACAGTGGCAATAAGTTATCTCTCTCGTGGCCTAGGCGGGGCTGGTAAGTGGCTACGTAGAGAGACAACATTTGACCGGTGACGGTGTTGTACATTAATACAATATTAATCATTTGTTGAACCTGCTGGTATTTCTGGTGTTGAATGGCAAGGCTTGCAATACTAATCACGCACATCCCTATTCTGAGCTGACAGACAATTTTTGATCTGACAGCTACGGTTGAAGTTGGTTTGGTTTGGTTAGGTTTAGTTAGGTTGAGAGGCTGAAATCATTCAGCTAAGATGAGTTTGAGATAACTTCATGGTTATGATCTGGAAACGATGGTGGTCATGCTTAAAGCCAGCTAGAGGGATTTGCCATTTTATGTTACTGTGTAGCTTCTGGGTATTTTCTTTCTGTTGGTGGCATGAATGATGTTCTGCCTAACATCCATTCTTCATTCCTACTTCTCCTTTGCTTGAAGTGGCATAAAGTGTATATGTAATGCTGTTGCTCTTTACTCCATAATGGTTTGTTTTCCATGTTTTCATGTCATGGTTTTAATCTGCCTATTTGCTCTATATATATTTCATTCTTTTACTTAGACAAAAAGTAGGACCAACTTTGATGATGTTTCAGTCATGCACAATGTGTAAAAGGATATTGGACTGAAGTGCAAATGAAACAAAAGAAATGTACCATAAGAACCTCCAGGGAAAATGTCTAAATTAATCTACTGGTTCAGGAAATAATCTTTGAGTTGATCTAGAGGTGTAAGTAGAAAATGATTCATCAAGAGGACAGTGTCTGCACCATCTGGTCTTGTAAAATTGCCCCATATTCCTCAGCTGCCATTCGACCATGCAGTAGACATGTGGGCTAAAGACATCCTTCTTTTTGCCAAATGTAAACCCATCTGGAGGTGGAATAAATTATGATATATGACATTTCACATGTACAGGTTTTAATTTCTTCATTCCTAGACTGTGCCATTGTGCCACTGCAGCCCTATCATAAATATCAGCTTTGTGAAGGTCAGGATGGACAACTTTTTTAGACAGTTGCTGAGATATTGATTCAATTCTGTGGTTACTTGTAAAGCTGTGGTTTTGTGGGGTTAACATCTATCATTTTCAGATTCTTTATGTCCCTGTCAGAGACTTCCACTTCACCTGAGACCACTGTCTGTGCATGTTGGAGGCCCCTTCAGGTATTCAGGTGTCTGTTTTAGTGGCTTTGAAAACTCATAAAAGTGATGACTGTCAGACCACATTTAAAGCAGACAAATACCCACATTTACCTTTGTATATATCATCTTTTATCCGTCCTTGTACTGTAACTGCGATTTAGCAACTTCAAATTCTGTCCATTTTTATGTGGCATTAACATTATTATCTCTTTCCCTTGTATATTGCTATCATATTTTTCTATAACTCTTTTAAACCTTATTGGAAACACATTGGTTTCTGCCCTCTTCTTGCCAGTGTTACATTTTAGACGAACAGTCATAGCATTCAGGGCGCGCATACACACACCCACACACACACCTAGTAACCATATTGACCTTCAGCTCCTCCCACCATCTGTCCACAAATCAAAGAACAGATGCTTTCTGCCAGTCAACTAACAGCCCAACATTTAGACCAATTAGGGCAGAAGAGTGATTTAATGGTAGATCACCAGAAGGAGACATAAAGAGAGAGGGCACTGATTGATAGATCGCTATCATGATTATTATGCTTACAGTAGCCTTATGACTCTGCCTAACTGAATCATACTTAGACTGCTGGTCACAGGCTGAAATAAAATTAGATTCTCATTTTATTGTAATTTTTCTCTTCCAGTTATTGATACTGTTTGACCTCCACTTAACTGATGTTGGAGGATGACCATATCTGATATTATACCTTGGCTTTTTTAAAGCAGCGTTGACAACCAGGATAATAATGTTAAGGTAAATGTATCATACATACAATACTTGTCTGACAGTTGAGCACCGCAGACATCAAACTCATGTGTCTATGCTGCTGGAAACAAGGAGGAGTTATGGTGAAGAGGTAGAAATGGTCCAAAGTGTAGGTTCATTTGACAAAGGGTAAGGGTGGAAACACCACAAAAATTGTCTTAAATTCCAGGAATGCCATGTATATGACATAAATGTGATGCACAACTACCACCGCTTTCTAACTAAGCAGCACATGCATAACCAAAGGTCGATATCCTATGCCGAAAATCTGTGTAGGTCTACTTTTTTTACACAAAAATGTATCAGGAATCAATCAATCCTTTAAAAAATCGGACAGATAAGCAGAATCGATAATGGCATTTGGTATCAATAAAATCTTATCATTTTCAATCCCTAGTCTAATGTCCCTGGAGCTAGCAGGTATTCAGTGTCCAGAAGTATAGATCATCTGACTTTAGGGTGGGAGTGCTTTTCTAAACCACCCTCTTGTCCCAACAGAAAAAAAAGTAAGAATGTAAAAGAAAGACTCTTTTTTTGCTATCTGACTCCAGAGCAATAGTGAGATGGATGAGTCTAGAGTTCCCGTTTTCTCATTCGGTCATTAAACACAGTTTCTAAATTATCAACCATAACGACAAACTTTGATTTATAAGCATTCTCATTTGTTCACTCTCTCTCTCTCTCTCTCTCTCTCCCTCTCTCTCCTATTCTTTGAGAGTCTGACTGAGTGTGAGTTGTGTGTGTTCACCTGTGTCTGTCTGCCTATTTGACTGTCTTTTCATTCATGTGTGTATGGCAGAGACAGAATGAGAAAGAGACCCTGGGTGTTTGGGTGTTAAATGTCATCCCTGACATCTTAAACAAATAGCTGCATACTGAGAGTTTAACGCATCACAGCACTGACGAAATACATTCCACTCTTATCTCCTTTCTTTTAAATTCACTTATTCTCCCATGCCCTTCTTTCCTCCTCAGTCCTCCCATCTCCTGTGTGTAAACAAACACTCACAAACAAGTGCATTTTCAATATTTGACAATACAGTCAGTTGAAAGACCACTCTTAAAATAGTTACAACAAAAACTGAATATTTAAACCTTCATGATTACAGGCTACATTAGATTTAAAGATGTTACTGAGGCAACTGGTGGTTGTTTTCAAAAATATGGATTATGGATTGGAGATGTAATGCAATGCAAAGGAAGATATACAAAGTTTGTCTCTTGTACTGTACAAGCACACCCACAAGGACGCACCTGTGCCTGGATGAACAAGCAGGTGATCTGATAAATGTTCCTGCTGACTGCAGAGGGTGATACTGCAAATGTGTGCTTCAGTTAGAGACACATCAAGGACATGGCTATCTAAACCTCTCAACCACATAATGGTACAGAATCAAATTCGGAGTTGTGGCATCAGAGTACCTGACTGACATTTAGAAAGACTGCATATAGTTCACTTTCAACGATGTGATTAGATGTTATTAGTCAGCAACTAGCCAAACAGATGAGATATCAATAAGCCAATGATACTGGGCATGAGTACGAACAGCTGACACGAGCATGACCAGTGCTCTGCTTGAACCGACGCAATGACATTCCTGTATGACAGCGGTAAATTGCCAAGTCATACAGCGTCACACAACATAGCTAAGCGACACCAAACGACAGAACAATCAACATAAAGAACAGGTTTCAAAGCCTCAAGGAAATGCACAAAGCTATGGTGCGAAACACTGAATGCAAATGAAACTGTTTGCTTACAAGAAAATCCACAGTGTACCTTTAACCTTTATTGTGTCTGAATAATAAAGACATGTAAGATAATTGCTGTATTAGGGAGGACATGTACAAGGAGAGAGACATAAAATGATAAAATGAAATAAAGACGACACACTTTGAAAAGTGATGTGTCTTTCTAAAAAGAGAATTATTAGATTGCTGTCACCAAGTATAGTCACAGTAATAAGGTACTGTCACAAGAAATTTGATAGCAAAATGCCACATGTCTCTAGTGATGCCTCTCAAAAATGCTTATGAGACAACTTAAAATGGCCACTTTCAAATCATTTCTGACAGGCCATCTATAGCCCATACAGACTTGAGAAGGCAACTGCAATATGTCCTGACACAGATCAACCACAACCATAAAGTTCAATCAGTATGCCAGTCTATATCTAGTTGACATTTAGCCCTACATAATCAATGTATAGACAGAGAGATGCTGATCAATACCAGGAAGAAAAAGTCAGCAAGTTGATCATATGTACAAGACCACCACCAAACCACATCACTCTCTCTCAGTGTCTATAGGTGACCTTAGTTTTGCTTTCCATAATCAATACTTGTGCACGAATAAATGCAAATCAATACTGAAGTAACAAGTTATGCCACAGCTCAACAGCACAAAGGTGACCTAAAATTTACATCTAGTCTTGCCTTCAGTAAACTGAAATTGTACATGAAGAACATAGAAAGACAGATTAAAACTAACTACAGCCTAATCACTATATACAAATATCTGTATATGAATTCAGGATCTGCAAGTGGGCTTTGGTTGCAACAGACACATTGGCCAATGCAATCTTGCCTAACACCTTGCCTATGCCTCCAAAGGGCTAAATCATTGTCAGATGATAGCAGGTGGGTTCTGAGAGTGACTATACACTGACAGAGGAGTAAAATGTAAAGCTCTGTGCTATAACTTAACAGCCACGGGTCAAGTGTTTTCAGGGTTATGTATATGAAATTTAGGACATTAATACTGCAGCAAACAACTATGTGCTATGTAAAGATACGGTGTAGTACTAGTGTCCTGAGCAGAGAACGATGTCACACCCCCACTGTGTGCGTTGTCCCCCAAGCTGCTCTGTGCTTACTCTTTATACAGAAAGGAAATTTATGTGTGCATGTGAGTCCCTCCATGTGCAACTGAAACTGCTATTTGTTGTTCAGCCTCGGTTGGAGTTGAGTTGGTCACTGCTGCAGCAATGGAAAAACTGGCAAAGAGTTTCATTTTGTTCCTGTCCAGTTTGATTGAAGTTATGATGTTATAATGATCTATGATGTACAATTATCATTTTTTGTAAAGGGAGTCAGATGGCAATGTAACTGCTGTTTCCAATGAAACAAAAATGATTTGACTATTTAACAAAAAGGTCCATATGTAATGATGAAAAGCTCTTTTAGGGGATATACTTTTACTGACCCATTTATATATACAAATTTTCACATCTAACTCTTAATTGAGGGTTTATTTCAACCACTGTTGGTTTTGGTGAGTTATTAGTTATTTTGTTTTTGTCTAGTGTGTATTTTTACAATATCTGTGCAGTAAAATGACAGTTTTGTTAATGTCTGAGATGCTGGTGCGCCAGTGGCAGTGAATTTCATATATATATATAACCTTTAAGTTACGTTTTCTCTTATAATTAATTTATGAACCTGAGGGCTTATTTAATATATCATCAGTGTATGATATGTTAAACATATGATGTGTTCAAAACCCTTCCTTGAAAGAAAAAGAAATTGCTGTGTGGTACATAAAACAGAACAGGATGAGCAGACACAGAAGAAGGGACAACATCCAATGAGAAGAGATAAAGAGAAACTGAGATAAAAAGGTAAGACAAGAAGCAGAAAAAGGAGGGAAAAGTGCAGCATCTTTGATGACTTTGAGACTCCTTCAATTAATGTTTCATTGGTGAAAATAGAACATAACAGAATAAGAGCCACAGCAAAACAAACCAATATTTGTGATGTGCTTTCATCTGCATTTATGTTTTTGTTGCTTTTTAAAGCAATTTTATAAAACTTCTTTTGAAGACTCATGAATAAATTGTATTTCACCTGTCCTTCGAGAAAGAGAGCTGAAATAACACACATCAAATGGTGTCCATATATTTGCTGACGTCTAGTTTGTAAATGGAAAATTCTAAATAATTACATGCCGCTGTTGAGTACACGTGCTACAGTATGTAAGTGTGTTTTTCTAACACATTATGAGCTACTTTTGCAATGACATTAATTAAGTAATTTTGAAAATGAGAGGTACACATAAAGAGATTTGTGAGAGACATTCAAGAACTGCTTGTATTGAATGGTTACATATATAGAAGTTAGAGAGTCAACAGTGTTCCAATCTGTCCCCATCAATCAACATCATTATCAGCAGCAGCTACAGTATAGAGCTTTTTTTAGGACAGACCCATCTATACGGATACATTAAGTTACAATTTCAGATATGGTATCTATCATCTAGCTGTCATAAAATTATGATGACTACTGATAAAGATGTGAGAGAGAGAGTCAGATAGACTTTGAGTGAGTGGAAGGATGAGAGAGAGATGTTAGGAAAAGGTAGATGACAGACCAAACCGAGATGATGACAGATGACTTAATGAAGAACTGACTGACTGGAAGGAAGGAAAACCAATTAGAAGAAGACACAACCGAAACATGAGGAGGGAGAGGCAGGCAGAGAGAGAGAAGGAGATGGAAGGAAAGAAATAGGAGGGGAGATGGATGAATATTGGATAGAGATGGATCAAGACACAGATTGAGAGGATTAGTTTGAACAATACTGAGATAAGGAGCGAGATTTAGAAATATAAATACAGATAAAGAGTAACACCAAAGACAGAGGTAGATACAGATAGACAAAACTATGACGCAAACAGACAGGAAGCTAGTGTTCACTTGGATTTGGTATAATGGTGGAATTTAGCAAATTTATTATAGTTGGTATAGCTATAGTATATTTGTGAAGTGCAAAAATTATGTTGCAAAAACTTAAAGGAGCATGCATAATGGAAATGGTCTGTCTGCCAGTGTATGTGTGTCTCTGGCTTATACCCAAACAGTATCAGAGTATTTGATCTCCTTTTCACTTGTGGTTTTGTCTCATTCTGTCTTTCTTGAATGTTTAATGTAGGGAGCGAGAACAAAGTGTTGGAAACATTCTTTCTACTGCTGCTGAAATCACCTTATTTTCCCTTTGTCTATCAGTTTTCAAGGTTTTGTTTTTCCTCCCACTCTTAACCTTCTCAGTTTCTGACCATGAATTCAGTTCTAATTCAACGTGGTTACTCACATCTACACACAAACTTTCACTGCCAAAGGATTAAACACAGATGAAGTAATCTTCCTCTGTCTTAGTCCTTTCTGCCTTACATCCTCTTGCTCATTACTTACCTTTTTTCACCAGAAAATGTTCACTCCACACTCTTCTAGGAAATGTCTATTTTAAACAGTTTTAAATACTCAAGAGATCAATGCAGGAACTGTCTCTTTTGATGTGTGTGTGCACCTATGCCCTATGCAAGTGTGTGGATCTGTGCTGTTGGTGGGTAGCGTGCATTTTTGAGTGTCTGTGAGTTAGTGTGTGTTCGAATTATTCATGAGGTTAAAGTGCTCCTCTGGGATGCAATGCAACACGGTTCTAATATCTTATTCACAACATGTTTATCTATATTTAAAACATACATCCATTCAGAAGATTTAGATTTCACATCCTAAAACTGGACATTGTGCAAACATTCTCAGTAATGAATAGCTATGACATCTTTAAGCAACCTTTAGTCTATAATTTTCACATACTGTTGTATATCTTACTAAACAGCTTAAAGCCATCTCTACATCTTACCCTGGCACGTACATGTAGTAAATGGTAAATGTGCTTACTGGCTAACCTTCTGAAACATTTTATGACTCAGTGAAAGTCACATTTCACAATCCATGGCAACAAAGTTAAACATTATGTAACCTTCCAGGAAGGTTTGCACAAGATTCCAGATAGTGATAATCAAGTAACCTCCATGAATGAAACCAACAGGCAAGTGAAAAAGACTGCAGTTCTCCAAAGGGCCACTTGAAGCTGGCCCTGAAAGCGAGTGAATCTTCATAAGCCCCCATGATAAAATGCCCATTCACGGCAAAAAAAAACATAGTTAGAGCCTGACTCACAAAACAAAAACAAAAAACAAACAAAAAAAAACAAAACAGTAGATTCTACATCTAATTATCCCAGTTTTGACAAGTGTACGTGGAGGTGAATTTTGATAGAACTTCCTGTTCAAATTATATTAGGGCTTGAAGTTCTGCACAATTAAGTACATGGCTGCTTTGAGTGACAGTTGGGTGCCGTCACAGACAGTTGGTCTCAGCAACCGGACTTTATTTGGCCTGCCTCAGCTCCACCCATGCTCCACATCATTGCCCATTTCTAGATTAGCCAAGAGCCGGTGGAGTCAGGGTCTGCCAAGGTGGTAACGGCCAGAGCACTGAGCTCCACACAGGCTCTTCAGAAACCTATGGGTAAAATCACAGAGACTACGCCCATATCTTATGTCTATGGTGTCTATGGTGATAATACCTTCAAGGAAGTCACTATAACCTGTATAAAAAAAAAAAGCTATAATAAGCTATAATAGCTATAATAATAACTTCATTAATATAGCACCTTTAAAAAACAGTTTACAAAGTGCTTTACAGAGCAGCAGTGCTCGACAGAAACAATAAAAAGAAAAGAAATGATAAAAGGACAATTACTGATAACATAACATTTATAGATAAAATTTAAGAATATAGTAAAGAGAATAAAATGTAAAATGAAAAATTAATAAAAAAAATACTAAACAACAAACTAAACAACATCACAAGAAGGCCAATCTGTAAAAATTACACGGGACTCACACAGGAGGCGGAACGGCAGCGGAACAGTCCTTTTACCGGCGTCAACTCACACCGGACGCGGATCAGCCGCGGAACGGCAGCGGAGTGAGCCGGCCGTATTTACGCAAGATCACAAGATCACGCGAGAATCCTGGACATAACCAAGACCCAGCGATAAACAGTGTATAAAGAAAACAACAACAACAAACAGCTGACTTTGCTTCTCCGACGTGGAGGAGATTATAAAAAGCATCTGTTGTGTCATAAATGATTGTGTGTTGTTCCACTTCAACAATTAGTCTCTCATTGAGACCCTTTGATCGATCTTTGATCACCTGGTGCCACCGGTCATGACGTAACGTTGATGTGAAGTTGTAAAAAGCTACATGAACTGCGTATTGTTTTTTTTTTTGAAAGGGGGCGGAAGTTTATTACGTTGATTCTGTGTTGGATTTCCTGTCTGGTGCGCAGTGCTCTGTTGAAATTTACGAGGTTTAGCCGCGGCTCGCGGAAAAAATAGAAATCCTGCGGAAAGCTCGCGCCGTGGCGCGGAGAGCCGCTTCTGGGACGCTGCTGAGCCATGCCCTGTGTAAGTGCTCTCATTGACTAGACTGGCTTCTATTTGCTACGGTGACCGCGGCGGTGCCGTTCCGGTTCCGTTCCGCGTTCGGTGTGAGTTGGCCTTTAGTTTTAAGAAGTGATTTAAAAGAAATTACTGATTCGGCGAGCCTTAGCTTCTCGGGCAGGTTGGTCAAGAGTCGAGGGGCCCTGATCGAAAAGGCGCGATCACCTCTTGTTTTTAACCTCGACCCTGGAACAACCAGAAGTGACCCACCCGAGGATCTAAGACTGCGAGTTGGCACATAGGGGGTTAACATGTCTGCAATATTATTAGGAGCCAGACCCTTGCAGGCTTTAAAAGTGATTTTAAAATCAACCCTAAAATGCACAGGAAGCCAGTGAACTGAAGCAAAAATTGGTGAGATGTGATGTCGTCTGTTAAACCCAGTTAGAAGCCTAGCTGCTGCATTCTGTACAAGTTGGAGCCGTGAAAGAGATTTTTTATTGATGCCGGAGAGGACTGAATTGCAATAGTCCCGTTTTGAGAAAATTAAGGTATGGAATTTTTTTTTCCTAGATCTGGATCGAAGCATGGGTTTGACTCTGGATATAGTTTGTAAATGAAACAAGCAGGCCTGGACAAGTTTATTAACATGTAGTTGAAAAGTGAAGTGAGAGTCCAAGAGAATGCCTAGGTTTCTTGCAGATGACTTGATATTAATGTGAAGTGGACCAGGGGTATTGTCTACAGGGAGGGAGAAGTGTGGCCCCGAGTATATACACAGCCATTTAGGCCAGCGATTTTTAACCTATTACTCAAATCAAACAAATTTAAGAAGCATAACTGATGAAGGTCACAAATGGTCACAAGCCAAAAGGTTGGGAATCATTGATGGTAGCAATGCCTCTGAAACTGAGAAGTTGACAAGATGACAAGACTGACACAAGCTGTCTTGAAGCCCGCCAACCATTTAATATGCGTATTTAAATGTTTCCTTATTGTCTGATTTATCCTGATTGTATGCATTTACACAATAGTATTGTATTTGTGTGCATACGAGTATTGCTTTGATGCAATGTGCTTTTCATTAACATGGACTATCATGTGTATCTGTGTGCATTTGTGTGCACTAAACAGAGGCCTCACTGTGTGACTGTGGGTGTAATGGTGATTATGTGTGATAGTGTCTTTGTTTTACAAACACAGATAGTTGTATTTGTACGTCAAATAATGTGTGTGTGATAAAGGGTGTGTATCTCTGAGTCATGCATAGGCGAACAGCCTGATTGCCTTCTATGTTGCGAACGAGCCAGCCATGCATGTTGACTACTGATACACCCCAGCCCCCAGTGAAGAATGTCTGTGTGTGTCTGTGTTTGTGTGGTTATATTCCAGTGTCATACATTTGGAACCAGGGATGTAACAATGAATCGTGACACGACTAAAAATCGGTACAAATGCGTGACGACCCGCACCGGTTGACAGAAAAAATGAGTCGCGATTCTTCGCGAATGTAAGAGAAGTAGAATATGTTCTTTTTCTTCTTCTTTTTTTAATTAGAAATAGGTTACCTTATCTTAAAAGTCACTTGGTGATTCATTTGTTCAGCATCAGATGTCAAGTCACGTGACTCACGTCACTACGTAGGTACAGAGCACAAAATGAGGGCAGATTTGTAGAAAATAGCTTTGAAATAGATGATGTACCGAGCAGTTTTAAATCACCTGTGTGACAGCATTTTGGATTCCCTATATACACAAATACAACCGTGAGAAATGGACAGACAAAACCAAAACAGCATGTAAATATTGCAAGAGACTGCAACATATAGCGGCAACACGAGCAACATGCAGCAGCATATTATCTGCCACCACAGTGAGAAGCAAAGTAACGTTACGCCACCTTGTGAGTAAAAACTGCACATCACACCAGTTAACACCAGTTTACTGGTGAGATGGTTTCTAAAGGAAGGAGATATTTGTCATGTATTTTGTTGTTTAAGATGTAAGTTGGACTATTTATCTCTCAAACACAAACTGTTTGAGAGTTTCTGTAAAGAAAGCACCTAAGATTTTTTTTTCCTACAAATAAAAAGATAATTTTATTTGGTCATAATTTGTCTGTAGCTAATTTTGATTTTAAAAAAAAAAAAATCGTGAGAAAATCGTATCGTGAACAAAAAGTCGTGAACCGTATTGAGTCGTGAGCTGACTGTATCATTACATCCCTTTTTGGAACAGTCTGTTTATGTGAAGGTGCATGTTTTTTGGTCAAAGAGCACATATGTTAACATACATAGATGTCTACTTCTGTATCTGTACTATATCTGTGTATGTGTGTGCATGTGTGTTGTTTAAAATAGCATGTAAAATGCAGACATGCCTAGTTTAACTAGACGGTTGTCCTGAGGCCGCACTAAACAAGCAAATCATGCATGTGTTGTGGCATCCCCTCAGGAAGTCTGTGTCAATGTATGTGTGTTTTCGCTATGATATATGTATGTTGTTGATGCATGGAAATGAATATGAATGACTAAATTCATGTCAGTGTGCTTCAGCGTGGCATTTAATCTATTTTCATTCGGCGGTAGAAGGTAACCACAGCAAGTATACTATCTCTACTGTACAATATGTCAACAGTGCTGGGCTAAAACCACAAGATCATCTACATGTTGTACTGGGAGTAAATGTAATAGAAATACAAATGTACTTTTGAAGCAAGCTAAATTTTGTAGATTGCTTTTGCAAATTTCCTTTTTTTTTTTTTTGTACATCAGCTTTGCAACCTGTACAGTCATCAAAACTGCAGTAAATGTGAAACCAAAACTAAATCCCACCTCACTTCAAATAATTCCAAAGAGGAAAAAGAGAAATGGTTCTGTATATGTGTAAAGTGTAGGTCTAACAGCTGCTTGTAAGTTGTTTTTTTTTCTAGAAACTACGTTGCAACACATATCATGTCTCTGAATCCAATAGGGGTCGGATCTTTTCCTATGCTTTCAATTAGGGATGTAACGATACACTCAACTCACGACTCGATTCGAGTCACGATCTTTTGTTCACGATACGATTTTTTCACGATTTTTTTTTAAATCAAAATGAGACAAATTACAGTCAGGCCTGACGATTACCACTAGTGCGCATGTGTGTAGGTGTGTGTGTGACACAGAAAGGCAGACGCGGCAGTGGAAGCTGCAGCCACAACGTAACCTATTTCTAATAAAAAAAAAAGACGAAAAAGAACATATCCTACTTCTCTCGCATTCGCCAAGAATCGCGATTCATTTTTTCTGTCAACAGATGCGAGTCGTCACACATTTGTACCGATTTTAATCGTGGCACGATGTATCGTTACATCCCTACTTTCAATGTAAAAAGTAGAACTTCTGGATACCTCTGCAGATGATGTTAAAAATTCAGCACTACAGGTGGAGGATAGTTAAAATTCTATAATTCCACAGCACCAACTCTTTCATCTTTATCAGAGGACGTGCACTGTTTTGAACACTTGCCTGCCTGCCTGCCTGCCTGCCTGCCTGCCTGCATGCCTGCCTGACTGTCTGACT
The DNA here is from genome assembly GCF_000972845.2 of Larimichthys crocea. Taxonomy (NCBI): domain Eukaryota; kingdom Metazoa; phylum Chordata; class Actinopteri; family Sciaenidae; genus Larimichthys; species Larimichthys crocea. The sequence continues at coordinate 1,304,419 of NC_040023.1, read as the reverse complement.
GTCAGCACTCTGTCATCTCTCTATCACCACATACACTTGATCTTGGCCAACTACTGTACTGTTATGTACCCTATTTAATGTGTGAAGACGTAATGTTTAGAGCATGTATGTGACCCTTGCTACATGTAGCAAAGTCAACCAGGAAAGTTGTTCCTTTTCTCTATCTCTCTGTCAGCTACAGAATCTCTTTATGCTAAAACTATATTATGCATGCAGATAGAACGCCTAAACAGCGGTCTCCATGGTAACCCAAAACACATCCATCATAATCACCATGACAACCACGGATAGAGCTGTCAATCTGCACTGTCCCAAGGGAACCTGGGATAAGCATATACACCCACATCTGCACAGACAAATACAGATGAACACGCCTGCATGCCCGCACAAGCACACAAATGCACCCAAAATGATGCATGCACACACTAACACACACACACAAACAAAAACTATACTGTCTAGGGTATTAACCATCCTACAGGACGGCTCTGAGATTACACACAACTCTCTGCACACTCACTGTCACACACAGAGACATTAAAATCGGTCATAGCCAGATCCATCACAAAGTGTCATAGAGCAGGTTGGTGCACAAGAGCCCTTTACCACCAGAGGGCCCCTCAGCAGATGGCTTAAAATACAGTCAACATCTTCAAGGTTTTCCACAGAGACTTAATCACAACCTAAACAGCAGCTATCTCATTGCTGAAGTTGTTTTCTTTCCTTTAAGCATTTTTTTTGCCTCAAAACCACAGGTAACAGCAGAGTGCTTGGTGTCCATATTGTTTATTAATTCTGATTTAGCTATTGCCTCACTGGCATCTATTTGGGGGGGCCCAAAAGAATAAAATGACAGCATTACAACTGCTGCTAAGATGAATTACCCCAGCTTTGAGTCCTGCTGCTCTTTTGTTTTGTCATGTGCTCTCAATAAAATGTCGACAAAAGCAAAATTTCTGCCCCGAATCTCAACAACTCACTTCCTCTCACTCACACTTTCTCTCAGGAGTGGAACAGTAATAAAGTTTTCTCCTTTCTCTGCTTCCTCTGTGTTTCTCAGAGACATGTCCTGGCCATAACCTTTCCCCCCCTCTGTCTCCCTTCCACTCACTCTATCTCTCTGCATCTTCCTCTTGCTTTTTCACCATCCCTCCTTTTCTTTCAGATTAAACTGTCTATCCTGCTGTCCCCCTTGAAATCCCCTGTTACACACCACCACGGGCTGTGTGTATGCATGTGTGTGTGTGTGTGTGTGCATGCGTATAAGCCAGACACGCTAGCTGAGCATTAACCTGTCAAAGTATCGAGAGACAGGGAGAAAAAGAGAGAAAAGAACAGACATAGAGGGGGAGGAGTGACAGAGAAAGGAAGAGGAAGTCGGGTCAACGTATCCTGAACTCTACATGTTGCTAGGTAGTGGAAGTGGTTCTGTTCCTATGGTAACATTATCTGTACTGGATCTATAACACGCATACAGTCTGCCTGTTACACACACACACACACACACACACACACACACACACACACACTGTGTATTCAAGTGTGTATGAAAATTGCCCAGATACAAACTGTAAGGTATCAGTCAGTCAGTCTCTCAGGTGTTTTTCCACACTTGTTTTGTAACTGTCTGACAGCATAATATCGTGTTCTAGTTCAGGAAGATAACACATGTACAACCTGTACTTTTCTGACAACACCGCTGACATCTATAAATGTATGATTTTAAAGAATAACTCCCTTTAAAGTGTCCAGGAGTCAATGAGACAAAACAAAAAGTTGCCTCATATCCACAAATTTAATGTTAACACTGCAAACACTTCTGCCAGACAGAAAACTTCGAATACACTCATACACAAGTTTTAATTAAAATATCTGATATTTAAATCTTCAAACGACTGAGCGGCTTTAACAAATCTCTTCCTGGGTGACAATGTAATTACAGAATTGGTCTGTATATACACCAGCCCCTTTCTGTAATCATGGCAGCCATGATTATTCTCCTATTGTCCGTGTCAAAGACTGTTTCGGTTGTCACAGCAGCCATGTGTATCTTATAGATGTGACTAAGCAGCCATGACTAATCTCCAATCTTTCATTCCCTCCAACAAACAATGAAATCCATATACACAGAAATATACACACTCAAACACACACATACACACATTTGAAAAAAACTCAACTCTATTTGTGAGTGTCTGCTAACCAAAAACATTCCTTCATCACTGAAATCGTACTATTCTCCTCCTCAAACAGTTGCATAATCAGCTGGATTAAAATAAAAATCCACATTGCAGAGCCTCTTAAACAGCAGGGAAGAGAACCACAGCAATGAGCGCTTTAGGAAGCAGATTATGCATGTATGCAACATTCAAATGACAATTGCCATGTGTGTTTGTGACCATCATAATAAACAGTGCAGCTGCAGCAGAAGAGTAAATTAAAGATGTGACCAACACTCCAGTGGTCAAGTGCAATATGAGGAACATATTGAAATGAAGATTAAATGAGATGTACTTTAAGGAATGAACTGTTGATGAGTACAGGCACTGTGGTTGTACACAAACTTCATGCCATCACAGAGTCAACTTACTGACTGCTCTAATAGATCACACAGAGAGCCAAACTGTGCAGAGGTTTGTGTGTGGTGAGTGTTGCTTTAATAGACCAATAAAGTTCCATAGAGATTTCTTACATTCTGCTAAAATGAGTTATGGGTTGATAAGTTGATGGAGGTGATAGCTAATGATTCTGTGTAATCAAACACCTCTTTCATGGAATCATAAAGAAAGCTGTGTCCCAGGAAATACTCTAAGTGCGAGACTGATGATAATTTTTGCATTCGATATTGATATTGCTGGTCAATTATCATCATCAATACCATATGAAGAAATTGCACTGGCCTGTTCCAAAATTTAAGATAATAAGTCACTTAAGACTTAGGGATTTCAGACAGCGCTGGGAAAAGGGTAAGGAGAAAGGAGTTGGTATTGCAAGAGAGGCAGACAGTGTTGGAAAGGGGACGCGAAACCTGCTGTCCTTAAAATCCATGGCACTGTTGGCCACAAGCCTTAACACACACACACACACACACACACACACACACACAGACGATGTGAACATCCTGAATCGTTTAGTGGCTAAATGAGCTCCTGCTGACTACAGCACTGCCACTATGCTGTGTGTCTGCATGTCTGTGTGTGTCTGTGTGTGTTAGAGCGTGAAAGAAAAGTTTGTGTGTGTGTGCCTGGTACCCTCACTATGTACGTATGCATTTCAGTGTCTGGAAGCTTGCAGTGTAAATTGTGTGTGTGCTGCAATGTCGGTAGACTAATAAGGGAAAAGAAGCCGTCATGGTAAACAAATTTTTAAACCGATCATGTTGCAGTTAGCTAAAGTACACCTGACACAAACCTTCTGCTGGCTGACAGAAACCTCACACTGTGCTGCCAAAACCTCTGTGTTGTGAATAAATAAATAAAATATTGGAAATAATGCAACCAGGATGATTTAACGCAGTAAAAATGTATTTAATTTGAAAACATCGAACATATTTTTTTAATTGCATGCTGCTGTGATAACTGAACTATAATCTTTTCAGACACTGAAGTGATAAACACATACTTTTTATAGTGCTTTTAATGAAGGGAAACAACGTTTTAAAAAAACAGAAATATGAATAAATATGAAAAACTGAAACAATTGTTGTGTGGTGTAGTAATTGTGGGATGTATTCCTGATGATAACTGATAAAGTAAAAATTTGTTATTTGGTAAAACTTTCTTTAGTTGTTTTTTCCATTACATTATTTTGAAACAATTCAACAAAGAACAGCAAATATTCGGGGTGTCCCTTTGAGACCCCTCAAAACATATTTATATGCATGGTGTATGATCTAACACAAAATAAGATTTGATATTTTTTTAGTTCTATTTATGAGTTTTAACTGGTAGTAGCTAAAGTTGAAAAAATATTTCCACTGGGACACGTTTTACCCTAAAATGCTGATAAATAAGTATTGTGTACCTCACTTGCAATGTCGGTGTCATCCATAAAAATCCAGCATATTTAATAATAGATGAACAGACTAATACTTGAAGTACACCAAGTACTCCAAGTCTGTAGTGGTATTGTGACCTGCCTCAAGTTGACTGCTCCTGCAGGTAACACAAACATTCTTATCAAAAAGCAGTGTGATGGTGAAACTGGTCTATTGCAATGGTGCTGTCTTGTCACTCGTCCTAGGTGTAGTGTAATTGCTTTGCCAAGATTTCAGGCTGTGTCGTACACAGTGAAGTCTGGCATTGTCTTCTGTGGAGGATTTTATTCAGGAGGTGAATAGCTCAAAGTAGGTACTGTCACTGGAGAGGGGGGCTGTCACACAAAGACACACAAACACAAGAGGAACAGGAGCATTGAGACTGGTTACTTGGAATTTGACCAAAATCCCTTTTCGACAGCTATATTCCTTTTTGACACATTTGGTTCAGATCTGTAGTTTTAAATGAATGTAGCCATAATCACTTATCACTTATTCTTCAGCCATTTTCCAACACGTATCAGCTGTAATTAAGAGGTGTTCATCTTCAAAATTGTAAATGGCTAAAGAAACTACACTTTGGTGAATTATTATTGTTGTGGCTGCTAGACATCCCATGTTTGGCCCCAGTATTGATCTATTGATGAGGAGGAAGTGCAAAGGCATGCTCATGGTAGATGATGTTTCAATGCAAAAACCACTGCATGCAATATCATGTTACCTGCTCTGTTACTGCTGTACCAACATCTGATGATTAAGTAATAACTATGAATCAGCAGATCACACAAGCCAAACATTGATGCTTACAAGAGACTTACATTGTGATAAATAAATTAAAAGGCTGGATTAAAAAATGGTTTGGTTCTAAGGCTGTATTGAAGCTGCAGATCTTTATGTTGTTTGTCAGCCTGACGATGTGTGGGTAAGTCATTGCAGTTAAGCTTCAGTAGGACAAGCCTCTAACTTAAGGTTTGAGTTTTGGCTGGATAAATAGAATGAAAGGTTGCAAATTCTTGTTTTATGTGAGGTTCCATCAAACGGCTTACTAAGGAAGGCTGATTAATAAAAAATAGCTATGTCATCAATATTAAAATGTTTGACAAAATAGTTTCCCCTGTCTCATATAGCTCAAGATTAAAATGAATACATTTGGTTCTCTCTCTACTCTCTTCACTTTTTCTTGGTGAAAGTTGTCTGTAAAGCTGTACCGTTTTATTAAGTATACACAAAGAAGAAGGGACTGTGGGCAGACTTAAAACTGGCATTTAAATGGCAATGACACCATGAGCTGTGATGCAATGCTATTCTGTTACCCTGTTGAGAATAATTTTAAACTATTACAGCCACAGCCTTGGGGTCATTCAAGTTGCTCTGCATATAAAGAATTATGCAGAGTTTTATTACAAATATAAACATGGAAAACACTAAAGGTTACAGAGAGAAGGCTTTCACAGGAAAATAACACATCTGGGTGTGCAAGATAGTGTGGATAAAAGAAAAAAATGAAACAGAAAGAGAGAAAGGGGGCAGAAAGCAAGTGAAAGAGTGCATCAGTCTTATTGTGAAATGTTAGCAGTGCAGAGTGCTTGTAGATGAGCTGCAACAGCAACCTCATATGTCATTGTTAACCAAAGTTTAGACAGCACCCATAATCAGCATCAATGTAATGCGAGGAGAGGAGAGGAGAGGAGAGGAGAGGAGAGGAGAGTATGTGCAGAGCAAGAAGGAAGAGAGAAAGAGACAGAAAGGGAAAAGAGGGGAGAGAGAAGTGGAGAGCAGGAAAGGAGAGAGGTAGCAAGAATTGAGCAGGTCTGCAGAGAAGAGATAAGAGTACTTCAAGTGTCACTACAAGACTGGTACATTGATCTGAGAGAGAGAGAGAGAGAGAGAGAGAGAGAGAGAGAGATTCATTACTATGAACACTGTTTTGAATATTGAATATTACCTGCCATATATAAACATTTCTCAACAGCAAAGGTCTTCATATTTCTACATATTCCATACTTTGAAAAAAAGTTGTGGTTGATAAAGTTTTTGTCACAAACGCCTTTTGCCGACAATACAAAAATATGCCACAACTCATCGTTTTGTTTTCAAGTATTTTCATGATCTCACTCAAACACACTGCAGAATGAGAACAACATAAAAACCTACACTTTAATAACAGCATCAAAAAAAAAAATCATTTTTGCACTGGACAAAAAGTTTCAACAGTTTTGGCATCTTTGATTCTGTGTTTCAGTAATTGCACTATCAACACATGAGGACATATTACAGAACTAAGTCCCTACTGACTTCCACAGAGAGGGATTAGCAACATGGACTGAATGGATCTGTATGTGTGTGAGTGTGGGTGTGGGTGTAGGTGTGTGTGTGACATTTTTTCACTGGTAGGAACATATGGTCCTGGATTATTTTACTCTCTACCTGGGCATGTACGGTATTCTGTGTGTGTGTGTGTGTGTGTGTGTGTGTGTGTGTGTGTGTGTGTGTGTGTCGCTCTCTTGTCTGTCGGTTTGGCGGTATATATATATATATATGTGTGTGTGTGTGTGTGTGTGTGTGTGTGTGTGTGTGTGTCTCCAGCTGCTTGGATCAGCAGAGCTTCACATCCACAGGGAACCATTAGCAAGATAATAATGAGACCATGGAGAAGCTGCAAGAGGTGTGTGTATGTATGTGTGTGTGTGTGTGTGTGTGTTTGTGTGTGTATGTGTGTGTGTGTGTGTGTGTGTGTGTGTGTGTGAAAGAAAGGGACAGGCAGTGAGGGAGAGGAAGGAAAAGAAACAAACTGTAGTCATAGACATAAACATCATGAGCAAAGCCTTTTATGGTTTGTTTTATCCTGCTTAAGAGTCTTTAGAGTCGTTGTTGTTGAGGGAAAATAAGTGCCAAGATTTCTGAAATATATATATATATCTACTGTCCTTTTCTGTGACATCTGATACATATAAATATATGCATAAAAACAATCCCCATTATTTTCTTTCTGATCACTGAAAGGTTATATCACCATTTTATGAGTTTGCTTTAGCAATGACCTTGACTTTCTGTTTCACATGAAAACAGAAAGTTAAGTTTCAGTTCTTCTCGATCTGTGTTATGTTGTTTATGATCAGAGAACACAGGTGTTACTTCGAGGTGTCGTGGCATCTGTTAAATGACATTTAGCTCACAAACATGTAATTAGTTCAAAACTAGTTTTATCTTGTTGTGTAATGTAACTATATTAGCACCGTGTTTTCTTTTGAAATGTGTTCATAAATAAACTTGCCTTGAAATAATTAGCTGAAAAAACAAGAATGAGGAGCAGATGTTTTATGACACTGACACATACCAGCCTGCTAGCACTTTGACATGCTGTATAACAACCGGTCTTCTTAACAGCAGAAGTATACTGCCACTTCCAACTCCAAGCATAGACTTCTGATGCTAATTGGATAAGGTCATCACAATGACCTGATGAAAGTATCTTTCTTTCATCATGCAAGGCTGCTAATGGGGAGAAATGACTAGTTTATTCTTTAGAGTTGCTGACAGTTGAACTTGTTGGAGAGAGGAGATAACTGCTGCTGATATAAGGACATGTGATCATTACAGGAGTCTTTGAATCTCCTCACTAAGAAATATAGAGATGTGCTGACAAAAATCATTTACACCTACACACACTTGTGTGTACACACCAATATGAATTCATAAAGATACATCCAGTCTGTCTGTTCAACATGTTTGAATAAATATGACAACTACAGCTTGAATCTCCTGCACTGCAAGGAGTCTACCTGCATAAACACTGTAATCCGCACAAGTAGTTTATACTACTTGGCGCACATGCACAAACACACAAACAAACACACACACACACACAGATTTGATGTCCCTCAGATCTGTGGCAGATGAAGAACTTCACAAGAACTTTATAACACTTACAGTATAACACACTGTAGTGGCACCTTGGACGAGTTTAGGGCTAAAAGGAAATACTTTATTTGTTTATGGCTGATTTTGGTTTGTATGGATAGGTGACAACAGCTCATTTCTGCTGTAAAAGAAGAGCTCTGAATTTGTGTCAGCCACCTGTTGTATTGCAACCTGGCAAGTAACATGAAAAACAGCAAAATGACAAAAGAGAACAGCTGGAAAAAGTGAGGAGGTGAAAGAAGTGGGAAAAAAAGAATAAAAGATGCTACCTGGAAAATAACACCATCATGACGATAACAAAACCACCGTACCATGACAGTCTCACCATTTCACCATCCAACAATCCTAGTCAGTCTTGGACAAAACACACACTCCTCTACACAGACAAAGCCACAAACAAGGACAGTCGTGCACACTGTCAAAAACAGTCACTCACACTCTCTGTGTCATACACACAGACAAACATACACACATACCCACACACAGATGCAAAGTGAATTGTGAAAGTCGCAGAAAGTTTATGTGGATGTCAAACAACCAACTTCAGCAGAGTTTAAAGTACTGACTCTGGCAGAATGTTATTGAAAAAGAGCAAACAACCTCAATAAGCTTATACTGAGGAAATAGTCTATATAGTATAATCTAATATCAACTGCTTAACACCTGGTTTAGGTTTTTTTTTAATGTGTTTTCAAGTGAAAGGGCCATGTACCATGTGATGTAGCATTTTGTACAGCCCATGACTTAAATATTTGATGCATAGAAACACCCTCTGCTGGCGTTTTGCAAAATGTTGTGGATTTCTAGACCTGTAAAAGACTTTTTGCTGCAAACTCAGATTCAAAGCAAACACCTGTTCAAGGCTATGCACTCAATAACATCCATATATACCAAGAGAGTTGACACATCCTGTTTCTGTCGGCTCACAAATCATTCTTAGTGTGATTCAGTTAAAGTCCATTAATTATTCGTTAACAGGCTGTCTACATCTGGCATCAATAATCATTTTTGAAACAGTTCTTTTTTATGAGTAAGAACTCACTAGAATTAAGATGAACCACTGACAGAGTCAGTATTCAAAGCACATTCTAAATGTTTCATACACATTGAATGTTGTGTGATCCTGCTTCACTCATAGAGCTATAAACACTTTATCTTTGAACTGTCACAGCAAACAGCACCGCAGTGCTTCCAAATGATGACCTGTATTATCATTCATGAAGTTGAACCTTCAAGCTCTTTTAGGCCTTGTATCCATTTTACTGTTAATGTCAGTGATATATTGTATCTTTAGACAGTATCACTGTAAGTCGCTCTAGGATTACATTCGAAGTGAATGTAGCTTTGTGTTGTTTTACCTGTTTAATTTTGTTTTATCGTCCAGTCTGTCTGAGATTTCTCCCCTGTGCTCCCAATGGCCAGTCTGAGGCCTGGGTAGGTGCTTAAGTGCCGCTAAGTAGAAACCACCCGTCTCTCATCCTTATCACATCCCCATCATACTGGAAACCACATTAAAAATGTCCTCTTTAGAATTACTGCTATACTAAACAATGATGAAATAATAATAAAGAATAATTAAATAGATTAAATTACCAGTGCCTCTGGGAAAGGTAATTACACATTAAAAGGCCACCTTCTCAATGATGCTAGTTCGAAAGAGCTCCAAAGTTTGGTTCTTGAAAATGTGGGAATTAATGTCTAAGTCATTTTCCTGATGCTGTATCTGTTTTACTGTCTCCTGGTTTGGGTTCTGTGACCTGAATATGATGTGAATATAATAAAATACATTTCTGTTCTGGTACACAATCAGTTAACCTTTATAAATGTTTAAGTGTTATTTGTTGTTACTTTTTGAATGGAATTACAGAACAACTACAATATCATACCTAAGCTCAGAAAGGTTAGATCAGATAGAAATATGTCTGCTTAAGCAATAGGTTTGTTCGCTTGGACAATCCTTATATTTAATTATGATCTACTGTATCCTGTATAAGTACATGTATCTGTATCCAGAGCAATTTATTCATTTGATGCTTTTTTCTTTCTTTTTTTCAGTGTCTTTCTTTCTTTCTTCCTTTCTTTCTTTCTTTCTTTATTTGGCTCATGGCTTAACTATGGCTTATACTTCTTTCTGATATGACTTTTGATACAATGCTGGTTAATACTTTAATTTTGGGACAGGTAGGTAAAATAGTTTTTAACCAAGTTTTCAAGTAGACAAGATGAGTTCCTTGTGGTACAACATCCAGTGCTGTAAGTTACTCACTAAGCTATAACTGAAGAAGCTTAGAAGCTAAGTGTAATGCAGCAAAAGTACACACATTAGCCTGTAGCTAGCTGACAATGCACCCAACTGTGTGTGCTGGTATTTGTGTGTGTGTGTGTGTGTGTGCGTGTGTGTGTGTGTGTGTGTGTGTGTGTGTGTGTGTGTGTGTGTGTGTGTCAGATTTTCAAAACTTACTAGAAGTTACAGGACTTTGTCCTATTTTTCACCAGTTTTGGTCATATTCCATTTTGTTTCTGTACGTTCATGGATTCCAGCATCTTCAGGATAAGTGAAGTTTTCAACCCATAGATGGATTGTTGCCTCAGTCCATGTTGTATGGTATTTGTTTGGGACACAGTAGTGTTATTGCTCACAACAGGGGGGAAAGAATTCAAGTGTTCTGCAGAATTAGTACTATGAGATCAACCAATAACGTCTCACGCACACCCCTGTGAACACACATAAACATAGCCTCAATCTCATTACGCTGACTACACAAAAGCACACAAACAACAGTGCACACACTCATTTCATTTCCGTTTTTCAGGCAGTCTAATTTTGAGTTTTGTCAGAGCACATTATTACTTTCTCAATTCCAACAATAACCCCCTACTTCCTTCCCCCCATTCTTGTTCTCTTTGTATCGCCCATCTCTTCCTCTCTCCACCAAATGGTCTTATTGTGACTTGAAGATATTGTACAGAAATCAATTATGGTTCATTCAGTGATTCACAGTGTATTAATGCACCTGTACGTACACAAAACACAGTTTCTCCAAAATTCACCCATTTTTCAGCTCAAGCTCTGTTCCTTGCACCATAGAGATATGTACACTTCACTGATGCTCTGTCTGTTTATCTCTGTCTTGTTCTCTTTCACTCAGACCACCTCCTCACCCCCACCCCACTTACACATACATCCACATTTTCACCCAAACCATGAATATTCATAAGCATATTTTCTATCTGTGAGATCATGATGAAATTTTCTCAGGGCCAACTATGTTCATGTGTGTGTGTGTGTGTGTGTGTGTGAGTGTGTGTTTGTGTGAATATGGATGCCTTGAATGCTGAAGGGTATTTCTGCCCTGTAAATAGTTCTGCACCAACCTTGTAGCAGCACACATACTGACACTCCATACATGAACGCACAAACACACAGATGCACTTCATACGTCCATGTGGAATCTCTACTTCAAAACATACTGCATATAACTAATAGCCCATGTGTTTTTGGTTTGGCATACTATAGCTGTGAATTATATTTTGTGCATAGTATTACATAACATGGTTTAGGTACAATAAAAGTGTGGAAACAGCACCCTTCAATAGTAATGCTTGTAATGTTTTCACTACCATGTTTCTACAGTAGCCCAGAATGGACAAACCAAACACTGGTTTTCACGAGTTTCATCGCCGCCATGGTTTCTCCTTCATGCTTGGAAAAAGAGGGTGAAGTTAGTTTAGTCGGCAAATTCACTGCTTGATACCACTAAATAATGGAGCTTTAATGGTAGTATGTAATACTTCTGAACAGTTTTGTTAGCGGGGCTTAGCTACTTGATGGCCTGACTCTACATACAGAACATACACTTGATGTATGTTAATGATCATGGTTCCTTTAAACCTGAGCAATAGTGATTACATTAAATGAATTTAAGTTTTTTTTTTGTTTTTTTTAAATCAACAGCATGCTTTTTCATTTGATCATGGTACAACATGTCATTATTGCATGTCCAATCACATGTATTCTCAGGTTTACCGGTGCAGAAAAAGACTGAACAATACAAATACGCACAATATTACTCTACAAATTCATAGTTGTAGTGATCTTAGACCTCAAAGTGTAGTGAAGTGAGTACCTGTTCCTTAATCTGTATCAAATGGGGTCATATTTAAGTATATAAAAAGCTATCTACATGGCATATGGTGAAGTAAGGGACAAACAGAGTTTTGGCAGAAAGAACTGCTACAGTTCCACTCATACAAATTGAATCCCAAAATGATCTCTCTCTAAACCACTAGAACCATCGTCAGGGGACTGGCATTGCATTATATATTCCTAGAAAAAGTATTTTTATGCCTGTTAGAAAACAATCTAATTTGCAATGTGATTGCTCAGTCGTGGCAAAGATATTCCAACATGGAAAATAAAAATGTCCAATACACTAAATTTATAAAGTGAACAGTAAAAACACCACATGTTAAACATAATGCGATCCAGTGCCATTGAACAAACACTGTTAAACTGTAGTTTTAATTGTTATATTAGGTTGCATTACATTGTAAAGTATACTTTATTCTGTAGTTTGTTTCTGCACTCTCCACTATGGCTCCAACTGAAAAGGAGTAAATTATGAAACCACAACATTCAACATCATCTAATTTAAATTCTTCTACAAAGAAGGGGCAGTGTAATATCCACTAACCACAGTGTGCAACTATATTATGCTATTATTATGCCTGAACAAAACTTGGTCTAGTGATTTCACCTGTAACAGTGAGAGATGAATGAGTGAATGAGTTAAATGTAGCTGCATTTTACCATTTTGAGTGAGTGAGTTATCTGGTCTGTTCATGATGAATTCATGACAAATTAAGCAGTGTATTTCGTTCTCATGTTTACAATAAAGTAATTGCAAGAATAAAAAGACAAGATTACACATTTACACAGAGAAAGAGAGAGAGAGAGAGAGAGAGAGAGAGAGAGAGGTGATATTGCTAAAAGCAGTGCGTTTCAAGTCATTTCATTGCATGGCTGAATAATTGATAGAAAGCTATTAAGGCTGGTATGCATCTAGGTGTCACCACACACAAACACACACATACACACGAGTTAGCACAAACACTCATGTATACAACTCCTTGTGTATGCAAGAGTGGTTTTGTGGGGGGCAGGGTTTTTCATCATGTGTGTGCTTCAGAGTTGGTGTGAACGTATTAGTAGCTTAGCTCCTCTTAGCCCTACTGACAGAGTGACAGAGACATTGCTAATCTAGCACTGACAAGTTGCCATCTCTCCCTCTTCCCTCCCCATCTACCTCTCTCGCTTCCCTAGACACAAATTAACAGTTCACTGCACAGAGACACAGAGAGAGAGAGAGAGAGAGAGAGAGAGAGAGAGAGAGAGAGTGAGTATGTGTATGTTTAAATGCACAAACATTATACACACTTAAAGGGTGATTAAGTACCCTTAGCTTCACAGTGAAGCTCATTTACAAGTCTATTTTGCATTTTGATTCCCTCGTGTGACGTTAGAACTTACAACTTATTTAATACAAACTTTCATTATTTGGTGTCTGTCAGGAAAAGACATAAAATGACATATTTGGTCAATATGAACACAACTGGTAGCTGTCACCTGTCACCTTAGTGAGGCATTCACAAAACTATGATATAAAATCCATTCTACTTGTAATTGAAGACATTTTCAACAGTCATCAAAGAGGGTTAAGTTGTGTAAGGTCATATAGCAGCCTTATGAAAGCATTTTTTGGGCTTTTTCAAGCTTTACAGTTACAGGAAAGTGGGGAATGAGAGAGGGGTACAACACTCAACAGAATCAAACCCTAGACGGCTGCAGCAAGGACTGAGCCTTCGTACATGGGGTGTACACTAACCAACCGAGCTAACCGGTGCACAGTGAAAGTAATTCAACTCAATAGAAGTGAAGTAAATGCCAAGGTTAGATGTTAAACACGTGCCTTTTCCGTAATGACTCTTTTCCATGTTATGACAGCACTGCTTATAGCAACTATGTGAATTAGCAGTTCAATTGCATGGTTTGAAAAATATTAAGATGTTGTGTTTTTTAAGTTTGGCTACACACCAGATAATAATTTGGCATTTAACAATTTCTTTGTCTTTATCGGCCAGGTGGTTTATGCTAATGATCATGATGTCTTACTTTTATGAAAACTGCACAGTCGAGAAACTCCTGGCTATTCTTCTGCACCTTTTACTAATGATTCTGCAACTGGTTTCCATATAGGTCCATGACGCATATATCTGCATTCTTGTCTCATGACAAGCATCTGAGTCACTGACTAACAGCCAGTTCTTAATGACTTCCTTACCACATTGTCCATGTACAGACTGAGTACAGGAGGGATTGGAGCCCTGTCTATAGAAAACATTTATCTAATGCTTTGCTAAGCTAAGGTCCAATAAGGAATACCTAGGATGGATTGCATTCTATTTGTGTGGTCAGGTTGGGTTCCTGCTACTGCCACTATATTTCTTTCCCCAGTCATCACATATATATTGACGTCAATCCTTCCAATGTGTATCCTTAAACCTTGCTGACAGAGCCCCGAAAATCATGGCTGCTGACAGTTTCACAGAGGTGGATGCTTTGATGATCTATGCCTTCTGTGTTTCCACTGATTGCAAGAAATCCATTGCTTCTTCTTTCTTTGTAGCAGTTTGTGGCATTTCTCTTGTTTGTCACTTGTGCTTGCATCACTAAGGAGTGCACATACCGTGAACTGACAGTCCTCCAAGTTCAGTACTGTGAATATGCCCCCTCTCTCCTGGGAGGATAAAGATGTTCAGGTCCCTTCTGAGAAGTATAAGTGCCTTCTCTCATGTGAGTAAGGGATGGTGCTCTTCTGGATGACTGACTCTGTGTTGTTTATCAGATCTACAACCCGGATGCATTCAGGTGGAGCGTCAAGGTTCAATATCTTTACTAAGTCACTAGAGATGTGACTCTTTTGATGCATCTCAATGTATCCTAATTTTCTATATTACTGCACATGGCTACTTTTTTTAATCAATAAGTGCAAGCGCTCAGATAAATCTGGACCCTCTTTTCAGTACATAAACATAACAACTGTGTGTTACTAGTGCTACATATGAGTCAGCTGCAACAGAGGTCCAGGAATCACATGTAGTGGCTACTAGCTTCATTGTCTGGTCTTTACTGCAGAGTGCAGATATCACAGTTTTCTATAAAACGATTCTGTGTGCCACAGAGAGGGTGCTTTTCTTCCCTCTCTCAGAGTTTGACAGCAGTTAACAGTGCCTCCTCAATTCTTGGCTGATTTAGCTGGACTGGCATTCTTTATGGTTGCAGACATTATCTCATGGTGGAAATGGCTAACTTGTTCAGTTTGTGCTTTCTAATAAGTTCATAAAACCTGAAATGTGCCCAGATGTCTGCTACGGTTTTTTTTAATCACTCGCTGCTGATCTATGCCTCCCTCCGCCATTTCTACGAACATATAAAAATAATAGTTAGTCAAAGATACTCCATTAGCCTAGCAAGAGTGATGTTGCAACATAACTTTACAACTTTATTTTTCAGCCAAGATATTAAAATTAGCAATCAATGCTAGTCAGCTAATTTTGTGTAGGCTGCAATCTTTGCATTTCCACACTTCTATAAGTCACTTTTTCCACCTGCACAAGTCCAGGCCATTGCAGTCACTGCAGTCACATGAGAGTTAATGGAGTAACATTAAGAGAAATAAAGGGCCACCGATTATGTGGCCTTAATGACGGGAGAAACATCCTCAACTCAAGTATGTTTTTGTTGTTTTTTTAATTTATATTACATTCTTATATACGAATATAAAGTATGTTAGTCTACAATATTATAACACAACAGTGTAACATAGTGTTATTTGTTCACTTGTTCATTTTCTAGGTCTTCAAGGTTGTAGTCATTCATGAGCATATTGCCATCAAGAGCATATGGTGTAAACTGGAACTTCTTTTATTTGTGGCTCCAGTGTAAACTTGGTAATGATCCTGACACCGTCAATTAGCCATTTTCTTTGTCAACACAGTCCCCTCCAGATGCCGGGGTGCCCATGCAGCTGCCATCTGGCCACACACATCCATGTTGGTATCTATGACACTATCTGAGTCTCTGTGGCTTGATAGATGTTCAGCCGTCTTCAACAGTCACTTATTTATTCTGTTTTTTAAGGAACTTGCATACTGGCTGCATTTTTTTTATTACTATTTTAAATAGGGGCCAATGAAAGTGTCTGACACTCCTAACGGACAGTCAGAATAAAACAATGAGTTGTCAGCAGCTGCAACATAAATCTTCCGATTGTGGGTGTGATTCTCAGTAGGACTGGTCGTGCAAAAAAAAATGTTGCTACAAATACATAAAGTAACACAGATCATACATACTGTAGTGTGACATAGCATTCAACGCTACTGTATGTCACACAGACCATCTAAACCTGACCTAGTATCCCAAACTACACAATAACATACAGTACACGCTGCATGTTTGCCTCTCTCCCACACACACCTTTGATATTTGACACAAAGTAAAACATAAATACACACACACATTATAAGCAGACACCATACACACAAGCATTCCTGGAGTGCCTGCTTTGCTCGCTTTCACACACAAATGCAAGCATTGTCCGTCTGTCTGTCTCACACATACACATAAATTATATGTAGAGTTTTCTTCCAAAATTTTATATAAATTTCTTCAGTGAAAGCATTATATTGAGTCAAGTTATATTGTTATCAAAAGAAAATAATTAAGGGATAAGTTCTGTTTTTATTTATTTTATTGTCTTTGTAGTTCAGACACATTTCCAATGGATTCTCACTTTAGAATAAAACCCTCCATATACAGTCATGCACACACACGTATAGGATTTAGTCGTCCATACCTCGACAAATTGGAGCAGGAAAGTCCCAGACGGCGGTGTTCCCAGAATTGGTAATGCAGGTGAGTGTCGCATGGCCATCTAAGACGTAACCAGGAACACAACTGTACCGCACACGATCTCCCACGGCAAAACGGCCACCACCACTTAGTACTGCTTTGGGTGGGACACCGGGGTTTCCACAAGATGTACTGTGGAGTTCTGCAGAGGAGGAGAGAAAAAAGAAAGGGAGAAGAATTTAAGCTTTTTCAGTTTGAATTAATTGTATTCAAATGTTTAACTATGCATTTCCCCTGACTCAACTGTCACTCAACCAAATAATATACCCAACTCTTGCTCAGTGATGCGTCCAACCCAGAGACTGCTCTGGAGCACTTACAGCCCCAGTCCACACACTGTGTCAAAACACAGTTTCATGGTCAGATAAAAAAAGACATTTGCATTGTGATGATGCAGTTTAAACACATACACATTGTCACAACCTCTTCTAAAATCCTACCCCAAGCACACATATAGCAAGGATCTGACGCCTATAGTTCTTTATGATACATATTGCTGAGCACAGGGCTGTAAAAGAATATTTTGACTGCACTCCCAGTCGAAGCAGGCTAAACTCAGCCCTGGAGAAACAGAGGAAGACAATATCACAGTGTTTTATAGTTAATCACATTATTCCCCCCAGATACATTTGCCGAAGACATATGCACAAGTGTGCAGATAAACATCCATACACACACACACACAGCAGAGAGAGAGAATTAGGGAGAGAGAGACAGAGAAGGCGTATTACAAGCTATAAACCAGGAAGTAGATGGGAGAACAGGGACCAACTCCAGTCTTATTGTTTGAACTTGATTGATACAACTATGAAACTGTTCAGACAGATAGGGGTTCAGGGAGGGGAGTGGAAGACAGACAGATTGGGTAAAGGGGGAGGCAAGAGTAGAGCGAGACAGAAAGAGGAGGAGGTGGGGAAAAAATGAGAGATATGAGAGGATGCCTAACATGATAGATAGCACTATGAAACTACTCTGACAGAGGGAGGGGAGTGAAAGGGAGAATAGGGAAAGTTAAAAGGAGAGGGTAAAGGAGGGAAAGGAAAGAGAAAGATTATGCTCAGTATGCTCCTAAATGAGAGAAGTAGATAGAACTGCACTTTTTTCTCAAAATGTCACCAGAAACTCTGAAACTGTATGTCGCTTCACTCCTCAAAATTCAGAAATACTGCAATAATCTTTGAATGAAAAGCCAGTGTATAGCTGCAGGGGAATCTTTCCCATGCTATCGGCAAAATATGTAATTATCATTCACCATGCAGAGAGCGTGTAGAGAAGATTTGATGTCAGCAAACGAACCGATTGAGTGATTCTTAGATTGGTTGGCTGATTAATTTAAACAATGACTTTATTGTCACACCTTTTCAATTACACTGCACTCCCTCTCTCTACCCTCTGTACCGCCACTTACTCTACAGATGGACATTTTGCATTTCTCAGTGGCTACACACAGTCAACACAATCTTCAAGTTTCCTCTCAATGAAACTTGCTACCTTGTTATTATTAGCAGCCATCTTTAATGTGATGAGGAGATCAGAGCTTGTGGATCATTTAAAAAAACAAGTAACTTGTAACTAGCGCCTCTAAATGACTTCCCCTGGCAGAAAAAAACATGCATGGCTTCATGTGCTGTAATTAGTTCTGATATAAAGTTTCTGTGTAAGAATTTTGTTAGAGGTCATAGCTGATCCTGGTGGTCACAATGCACCGTCAGCATAAACGAGAGAGGAAAATCGTTTTGCTAAAGACCCTTACAGACCCCCTCCAACCGCCATTCTCCTTATCTTCACACAGACACACAGTTACAGAGAAATGCACACTGACAAGACACATTTGGACTCCACCACACATGCACATACACACACACCCAGGGTCATCCATCACTTTGGCGACCCCCCTGTGCTGTATTGTGATTGGATGTCAGGTTGGCCTAGTGTTGCGACCTGTTGGCCTATCGATTTTGCCAGTCAGTGTGGCCCCACTCAGTGTCAGGATGTTTGTTGTTCAGTGTCCTATCAGACACACATTTACTCTCACCAACACACACACACACACACACACACACACACACACACACACACACACACACACACACACACACACACACACAGCTGGTCTGTTGGTGGTCGGAAACAAACGCCAACACCTTCCTTTCTTAGTCACTTGGTGCCTCCATCACATTTTCATCCAACCTATCTTTGTTCTATCACCTGTTTTTTTTTCTTTCCTCTGCTTCATTTTCACTTTTTTATCACTTTCTTTTTCTCCATCTGTCTAAGCCCCATAAGCCCCTTTTCATTTTATCTTTCATTCCCGTTCCCATTTCATTCCCGTTTTTTTAATCTCTCCCTACGCTTCCCTCAATGTCTTTTCCTGTCACACTCCACCCATCCCCTCCCGTCCTGTTCCTCCACTCCCTCCTCCTTAACTAAAAACTTTGATGACATGCCAGCTCCTTGCCTCTCCCTCTCACTCTCTCTCTCTCCTGTTCCAACCAGGCCACTATATCACCCTTCTGTCCATCCCTTCATTCCTCCTTTCTTTCTCTCCCTAGTTTATTGTGAACATCATATAGTTTCATTACACCAGTTTATTCAGTAGCCAGCAGCTATACCACACTACTTTTCATGGTTTATTGCTGCCTGCCTTCACTTATTTATTCTCTCTTACCCTGACTTCTTCCTCCTCTCTATTCTCCTCTTTCTCTATCTATCTCTGCTGCTCTCTCCCTATCTCTGTCTCTCCCCAGTTTACCATAACTATGATTTCAGTCTCAGTTGCTTCATTACAAGCTGCTGCTTTTATGGGCCATCTGTAGAACTATCTGCATTAGTCACACACACATATATAGGGGCACACAGAGGCCTGCATGCAGAGCAGACACCAGCATGCAGCAACGCTTTTTACCATACACACATACACATAACCATTTACCTGCCTTTTATTTCTCCCTAGATAAGCAATTATAGCAGAGTCCAGGTACAGGGATCATGAGACGGAAGAACTGAGATGGGAGAAAAGAACTGAGTGGTGGGTAAAAACCAAAGTGCTAGAGAAAAAAAGAGAGAATGCTGCCATGCCTTCAGAGTTTTTAGTGAGACAGATGACACTGCAGGCTGGAGAATTGAAGAGGGGGAGTGAAGGACAGCAAAGACAGAGAGAGAAGTAGAGGGAGGGAGACAGAGAGGGAGACAGAAAAAGGAAAGAGAGGCAGAGCCAGAGAGGGATGATTCAATGAGTTTGGAGGTTTTACACCTCCGTCAGCAGTAACTTCTATAAAAGATGAACCAAGTTTTATACCGGAACGTAATAGATGCTGAAATGCTTGAAAATAAAGCACAGAATCTGTTACAAGAAACCATGTACATGGATTTCTATTAACTACATCTGAAAAATGATTTTCAGAAATTCTTTTCAAGACATTTCCTCCATAAAAGGTAAGCTTTATATGGACTGTAACAGAACAGACAAATGTGTCTCGAGGTCTGTAACAAACAGATATGTGTTCTGGGACATTTAGATCTATAAAAGGTTCCACTGGCTGTCAACTTCCGAGTCAGTTGCCTGTCAGCTTGATTTATTCAACACTTTGACCAACTCTTTTTATAGACTTGTGAAGAACTCGTGTCATAAAACATTTTTAGTCTGTTAAGTTGATGAAATGTTATAGCATAGAGTTCTACATCATTTTAGTGGTCAGGTGGCCTTCCCCTGACAATGCCGGAAGCAAAAAATCCAGATTTAGTTCCACAATAATAATCTGTTTATAATATTATTGCTAGCTAGATCCCACAGTATTCATCCACATGAAAATGATTCTGATTCTTTTATTTATTTATCCATATTACTGTAGAATATGTGTTACGCAGATTGATAAAGAAACTAAAACGTATTTTATATACTTCATTGTTACTGTGAGGACATCATCAAAGAACAGGTCCAGAATACAGCTGTTGCTTTTTTCCTCTTGTGTCTAAAAGTTTATATTAATGACAACACACTCACGATGCCGAACGTAAGAAATGTGAACAAAATGTACTACTTTTTATTATATTACTAATTATATATATTAATATTTTATAAACATACAATATGTAGCATTCTGATATTCAAAGCTCTTCTTCACATGGACTAATATTACCAACTAAATTAGTAGCCTGTAGAGTTGCTGAAGTTAAATGTCATTTTGAATTGAATGTGAACTGGTGGGGAAAAACTGATTTAAAAATATCTTTATTTTGGTATAAAGGGGCCCCAGTGGTTCATGTGTACCCAATGTATGATAGCAGCCTTCTGCTGCATGTCATCTCCTCTCTCTCTTCTTAGCTACCCATTCATCTTTGGATGTTACTTTCTAACTAAAGACATTAAAGCCCCCCAAAATTATATTGAATTTGAAATGGCCATAAGAAGAATTTTTAATGGCCTATTATACTGTTTGCTCATTTAGTCCTATCAGGTTCCATGTGTTTCACAATACAACTGCAAACAACTGCACAATATAAACAGCTGCACCTGTGGCATCTACCATGAAATAAACGTGTTTCTTCATGCATTAAGTGTTACTCAGACACCAGGTTTCAGCAAAGCAAGCAGGATCGTTTATATGAGAATAAAATACCCATTAACATGTGGCTTTCAAAGGGTGTATATTATAGAGACCTTTTCATAACTTTTAATTTACTGAACAAAACTCTGAAAAACCTCAGAAAAGTTCATCTGAGGTTCTAGAAGTTACATTGGAGTTTTGGAAACCCTCAAGTGTTATGGTTTTTGGGCCCATTTTGCTCAACTACTATACATCCATATAGTTGTAATATTGACAGTGAATTTTTTTTTCTTCCCTCAAACAATCCCTCAATTGTTAGAAAGTTACTGCAGAGCTGTCAAACAACTGTCATTCATACTGAGATTCAGGCGATTTATTTAAATTCTAACTATGACAGCTCAACAATCATGGATAGGGAAGAATGATTTTACAAGACTAGAGTGGAGATCATAAGTGGTCACTGCTTGATAAGAGTAATTAGGACAGAAGAAACTCCCCCATTCATGCTTATCCTTTTTATGACTTTAAAATAGACCAACGCGGCCTACACAACTAGTGATCATGCAAGATATGCAATGCAAGCAGTAAAAACAAGCATGCACAGATCTGGCCTCCAACCATCACCATCTACCGTCCAACAAGAGGAACAGAGAAAGGCTACAGACTATTTTAGACAAGCACTAACAACATAGTCATTCAACAGAATTATTTTTCATTTATGTCCTGGTCTAAATAAACAACTAGTATTTAATTAATGATAACAGGAACACTGCTTACAGGCACAAAAAAATCAGAATTTGGAGGGTATATTCAGCTCAAGGTCCTCAATGCAGCATTGTTCTGATGATAGAAGTGCAACTACAGTTCTATTTCTTAATCTAAGTGATACTTCAGACCATGACCAGCCAAATGAATGACTAATTTGATCTTGAGACATAGTGAGATGAATGTGCTAGTTAACTGTGATGTAGGTAAAGTTCTAAACTTCTCAATAATGGAAATAACTAATCTAGACACAAGTACCTAAAAACAGTATGCCTCTGCAGTATCTGTGTAAAGATAATGGCCATATTCCAGCTCAGTACATTACAGCAGGGAAAGCATTTAGGCTAGTGTATACCAATGAGTTAAATTTTTGCACCAATCATCCACTCGATTTGTGATTACATGATCACTTAACACTGAACGTTCCAAAATGCTCCACCACAACCCTGCATTTTGGTAAAAGTGTCAACTCCATGATGTCGGCACAATTAGTCTTTGATCATATTGCCAAAAAAACACTAGTTGTCTAATTGGCTCCTAAGGGGCTGAGCCAGAGCCTCAGTCATAATTTAGAGAGGAAGTGTAGCAATAAAAGCTGTTGTTTTACTTTAAGGGAGATCATTTTCAACCATCAACGTGCCTCCTGCTCCAATCTTGTTGTTGCAGGGTAGTAGGAAGTAATGTAGGAAGTTAGTTTGTCCTGTGCGTGGTCAGGTGAAAATGAAAGCATGGTTTTGGTGGGGGAAATGAAACTGTCACATCTGAGATGTGCACTTGTGGTCTGTATCATACCAATTAATATTGGCTTTTCGATTATCTAAATATGATGGCTATCTTTCCATAAACATAGCTAACCATTTCTTATCCACGCTTTAGTTGTCATTTGCTGAAATGTATGAATCTTAATAGAAAACTTTGCATTAATGTTCAAAGACATAATCCAATATCAACATTTTGTCTGGGGTAAGGTTTCTTTTTGTCTTTTATAACCCTTTACACAAAGTCAAGGGCAGGAATGAACTTAACACTCATAAACCACACACACACATTATACTTGCATCTCCCCTCAGAAACCCCTTTTGATTGGTAGCTGCTTGGTGATGGTGTAATTGGAAGTAATTATGCTTAATTATGAAAACATTAATGGAGGAAAAAAGTACTAAGTGGCAACAGAAGGTGTGTGTGTGTGTCTCAGATAGAGACAGTGAGATTCTGAGAGAAAGTTAAAGCTGAATAAAGAGAGAGAGAGAGCAGATAGAGTAACAGTGGTTCAAAGTATTAGATCATCTGGCAGCTGTGGAGATCAGTTAATACACACACAACTGTGTTGCTAATGATTGTAGCTTCTAGTGGAGATCAAACATTATGGACTCAGAGCAGCAGACCACTAATGTCTCTCTGGGTTTATTACACTCCACAACACAGACAATCAAACACACATACCACTCTCCCTGAAGGTAAAAGCAGTCTTGAGGGGTTGCCTTGATGTTCTGTGTGAACAATATTTATCTATATTCAATACAGACATGACACACCTTCAAACAGCCTGATGTCCATATTGTGATGTTATCTTTAGTCTAAACAGCGTATAAGCTGTTTACGCTCCATAAACATGGTACCTGACACAGAATTGTCAGAGTCAGAACGGAGAACGGACTTATTGGTAAGGTTGCACAATTAATTCAATATTATCCCTTTGCATTCCTGCAATTAAATGAATATGACACTAATCTAATAACTGTGATATCAATATTTAAAATGTGTGCTTTACTTACAAAAAACAAAACAAAACTCTCTATATCAAATCAAGCAACCACCATGGGCGACGATTTGGCTTCAGTTTTGGGGAGTTGTAATGCCTGAGCATGCATCCTGCAGCGCAGGTGGCAGCCTCTGCAAAAAATTTGCTGGAAATTGCAGCTACAGGTCACAGTACAAGAGTAATATACAACAAAGAGTGGGAGAAGGCAAAAAGCTACTGCCAAGACACAGAACATCATCCATTGTTTGGAGGTATTTGGGATTAAGCGGAAGTTAGAAATGAATTAATTCACTGTGCAAAATAAAATCATACACAAAGATGATATGTGACTTGTGTCTGTGCCGCTGCAAAGCAACACAACTTAGCTGTTGAACTAAATGATATAAATAATATTTTGCCCTTAGCTCAGTTATGATAAATAATTGTGTTCTCGATATTGATCAACATAATTGGGATTATTATTTAGGGCATAATTGTGCAGTCTTTCTAATTTTGCAATTGAAACTAATCACTGATGATCACAGATTTGGTGATGACCAAACTGAAATGAAAATACCCAGAAAATACTGGTGTTAAAACAGCAATATGAAAGTAAATGTTTGTTTACTCTTGTTTCTCTTAACCACCACTGGTTATCCTAAGACCGATTTCTTATATATTGGTATATATTGGTCTTCTATATTTGTATATATTGATATTGGTCAGCTCATTGTCAAATATACATCATTTTATGGGACACTATGCATGCAAAATGATTTTTTTTTAAAGGAACCAATAAGGATGCACTTTCACACGAATGTAGTCAAGTGAATAGTTTGGTTCTCCTTTGAAATGTAGTGCAGTTTAGTCTAAACTTTAATATGACAGAATACACAACTAGAGTCAGCTGGCTAAGGATGCGATTTAATGAGACTGGGTGAAACAAGTTCATAATTTTGGAGGAAGACAATAACCCTTAATAATAACACAATTACCTAATTTTTGTGGATAGAATATCCATCTAAGAAGCGTTAGTTGAAAAGATGTACATGGGTTTTTTTCCAGCCTTGCAATTTCACTGTATATAATTAAATGAGCAGATAATGACTGTAGTCTGACTCCTCACAAAGAAACATGAGGATGTCAATTATAAGCCCTTTACCTCCATTTCACCGGCGCACGTGTACGCTCTAGTGCCTGCCTGCCTGTGTGTGTGCATGTCACTGCACGTGTGTATACAAGACAAGTGTGTGTGTTTTGTCTGTGTTTGTATCTGTGTGTCCACTTGGGTATAGCTCCTTGATGTGGTGATCAATGTTTCTCTGAGGCCTGGTTCAATAAACCATTAGATTTTCCCCTAAAGACATCCTGCCAACAGAGCTTCATTACACACACACACACACACACACACACACACACACACACACACACACACACACACACACATACATACAAAGAAATACCACTATTTGTTATCTGTTTGATGTGACCTGAAAGGGCTAACTCTGTCCTGGGCAAACCAGCTCCATCGGACTTGATCAGACAAAATGGTACCAGGTCCAGTGTTTACAGGCAAAAATATATTATCATTACACTGGTTTACTGTACAAAATGGTTGTATTAAAAGGAAATGCTGTGGGGGTTTTGGCAATTACAATGCTGGGAAATAAGCCTGGTTGCATTATCTTTGTGTCCAGCACTGTTGTGGAGAATTATTCATCAATGGTCAGTTTGGTCAGTGGGAGATTGTGCACAGGAGTCCAAGATGTCTTACGCTGAAATGTTTATTGGAGGATTCATCAATACACTTGTTGTGACATGATGCCGCCTCAATTCTGAAGAAGCTGTTTTCTCTGGCTCATCTATATGCCCTCAGAATAGTGCTACAACTACTCTATGTCCCTAAATGATTGCATTTAATGCATCTCCTGTATAAGTGTTTTTAACCAATTTATCATTAGTCTACAAACAAGAAAAAAAAAGTTTACCTATAGTGTTCTGACATTGTTATCTGACTCTGTAGATGCTTTTACGTTAGTTACCATTGCTGTGTCTAGGGAGTGAGACAGCCATATCCTCTGACCTCAGTTACCATAGTAATGATCAGAATCATGCCTGCTAAACACAAGCTGTACAGTTGCTCTGTGTCTCAAGGAGAAGAAGTCAGTGTCTCCCTAACAATCTAAGATTTAACACTTTTCCTACAGTGACCGGAGGACATGCTTGACCCTGTGTAAACCCCATATGCGGCATGCTAGAATACAAAATATTCTCACAAGAACTATATTAATTTATTTCACAACAGTTTAACTGTGTGTGTTGGACAGAATGATTTCTGTTATGTCCATAGCATCACTTTGAAGATTTCACCTATAGAGTAGAGCTAATAGCAATTCTCTGAGTTCACAAAGGTAAGCTTGTTTATAGTCTCAAAAGTCAGTATACCATTGAGTTCTGACATACCATTCATTAGTCCTTATATCAAGGTGCGCACTGATTTAAGTCAGGGTCCTAATTTTCTTTCCTCTCTCTCTAACTGACCCTTCTCTTCTCTGTCTCACACATCCAGATCTCCCTCCCTCCTCTTTTCCTCTCCTTTATTCTCTTATCTCGTACCACAGTCACCCCTCTCCTCACTATTAATTAAAACTCTGTGTGTGTGTTCCTGTTTGCGTACGTGCTCGTGTGTGCACATCAGGCTTCAGTATTAATTAAAGGTGTGAATGCTAATTGGTCAGATCAATAACGGGTCGTTAGGCCTCAGGGGCCAACAGCCAATAGGAAATCATTATGTGTCTGACATCACTGTCACTCTGCTAAGGCTGCACTGCACTGTGACACACGCACACACAGGCACACAGGTTTGCACTTACACTCACACTGCTGTCATCTGGAAAGATAGGTTCACCTCACAGGTTGTGAGAGAGTTTGGAAGCAGAAGAGGTTAGCAAGACACAACTGGTGCAATAGATAGAAACTTACTGTATGTTCCAAAAACCAAATCAATATCCATTAAGGGAAGCAAGAGACAGAGACCGAGTGAAAGGTTTCCAAAAAGATGCCACAGTTGTCATTGAACAGAACTGAGTAAATGAATGTGTCCTCTCAGAAGGCCTTTTTGTGCTGATCAATACCAGCGCACTCTTTCTCTCCCCTACCACATTCACATACTTTCTTTTCAAATATCCTCTTTAGACGTTCACTTTATTCTCTCTCTTTTGTCTAAGGCTAACAGCCATTGTCACCATGATAACTACGAGCAAGAGAAGAGAAGAGAAGAGAAGAGAAGAGAAGAGAAGAGAAGAGAAGACATGGTGATGGTGAGCCATGTCTCAACTACCGGCCAGTGCAACCCTTTCTCCAGTATAAACTTAAGCTTTTGTATAAAACTCTGCTCTACAAATAAACTTGATATCCACCCATCTACTTGTTCACCTGTTCAGCTGATCAAGGCGCAAAGGGAACTGAAAATAGCAAACACACTAACATATGCAGATGCAAATGAGTTCCTAAGTTATACACTCTACGTTGCGTACTGTAATGAGTGGTGGAGACAGTTCTGTAAAAGAGCTGTCATGATTTTTGCCAAATTGTCAGTCAAAAACATTGATCTTCTGGAAATGTTGGCATGAAATTTGGTGTAGCACAGCCAATAATCCAACAATTAACTGACATTAACAATTAACTGACCCTTTGATCCTTTCCATTAGTGCCAAAATGTTAACATGGGCACAAGGCACATCATGAAAATCTAAATCCATAAACTAAATGGTTTATATTCATGCTCCCCCTGAAGACACTTTTGGACACTGCATAATACTTCCTCTGTCATGGCACAGAAGATGTTTCACTTAGAAACCTTCTCAGCACATTCACCCTCCTATTTATTTAATGACCACAAGACCTTTCCTTCAGCTCCATCATTAAAACAAACCTGTCAGTTCGTAGTTCTACTACTGTTAATACTGTTGATAGTTTCATCTGACACTTAGTATTATGATTGTAATGAACAGTGCTGTCTAGGGTTCACTAGCGGGTCTCTACTGTTATCACTTTCCTATATCTATAATGCCTTCAGACAGACCTTTCGCTTGTCCTTAAACCATCTGACACCATGTGAGCAGACAGCAATGGCGGGCTATGCAAGGTTAATGCTGTTAAGTGGTGTATGAAACATTAACCGGTAACCCATGTACAGATTATTGCCTGTGGAGACACTCATTGTCGATGTGTGTCAGTGTGTCTCCAGTGACGGACAACTGCAGCCATACTCTGGTGTATACTGTGCATATTTAATAAAAGAGCACAAGTTTGTGTGCGTGTGAATCATCACTCCATGCTGATAACATCTGTGTGTGTGCTGCTTGGTTGCACAGTTGAGGTGAGCTGGCTAGCAAGCTTTGTAGGTGTGTGTGTTGGTGTGTGCCATAATGTGTGTGATATCTAATAGCTGTGGTTACTGTAGCGTGACTTATTAAATTTAACATCAAGAGACCCCCTGGAAAGCTGACTGACAGATACCGGCACACATATATACAAATACACACACACAAATTCAAGGCTACTGAGCTCACCTTAACTGTGAAACTAACCAACCAACGCTGATACAGCTGAGTAATCATCCAACATATAAAGGTAGTGATTATATAGTGTCTTAAAAAAGCGAACAGAATGTAAATTAAGGTATAAAAATATTGCATTACCAAGCTTTTGTAACATGTACACCACCCTATTAAAAGTACTGTTTGGCTATCAGTCAGTAGCTACACAGTTATCATTTCTAATCTAGGTTCAGAAGATTAGGTTAGACTCTAGGAGTGGAGAGTGAGACACTGAACGCAGATAAGTTTTAGCACCACCATATATTGTGCACCATATACATATTACAATTCATCCACAGTGAATAAAACACAGTACAAATACAAATGGCCATTCATAGAAAAATAAATACAATATGTACAGGAAACTTCATCAATTGGCATTATATCATTTTCAAAGCGCACATCATCTATAATATGCAGAGGAAAGGGATTCAAGCTTCACTTGTGATGGCGAAGCGCGACCAAAATATAACAGGCCAACAGTGGAGTGTCCGGTGGAAGGAGAGGGGGAAAAAAGAGTCAGTATTGAGAAGTGTATGTAATGAATGTATGGCCTGTCGGCAAAATAAAGGTTAAAGAATAAACTGAAACAAATAGGCCAATACTACACCAACAGGTGTCAACACACACAACTGCATTGTTTTCTTATTAGTGCTACTCCCAGTTATGTGTACGGAGGAGAATCAACCTAAATTAACAGCGTTCCACAAAAATGTTAACACTGAGGTTCAACAAGGACAAGAATCTGAGAATCTCATGAGGAAAGGAGCTATAGCTGTTTTACTTGATTGGTTTAAATACTTGGCATGGGCCCTGGTTCAAATGCTGATCAATGGAAGGTTTAACATTGGCTTTCATAATCACTCTTGTTAAAGTGAAATATACAGTATGGTGGCAGCCTTTATGCTGAAGTATACTTCAAGACAAAATTAGCTGGCCTCTGTCCTGTTTCACTCCTTTCAACTTGTTTTCATCCTGTCCCTATTCATTTCTTCTTCTTCTTTCATCTCCTTCATCTTTTCCTCTGTCAGCGGTACAATCTAAAATCAACCACAAGTAACAAGTATCCCCTCTTCACAAGACGAACACAATTCACTCATAGCAGGATACCCATTGTGTTTGTGTCTGTGTATTCATGTGTATTTGGTGTGCACAGTCACTAGGGAATTAATTTGTACAGAAGATGCTCTTTTCATCTGAGGATAAAACTTCAATTATTACAACTATCTCTTGTGACAGATACAGACATCACAAAATTTGGTCTCCTATCTGCTGCAAAGTAAAAAAGTTTTTCTACTTACATTTGTTTTTTTGGTTTATTGAATTGGATCAAAATCTGGTGCTCAGATCAAATATCTGAATATATGGCTTTGCAGTTGTTGTTTTATATTGTGCTTTACTTATTTATACACTGAAAACAAAAACAGTCTGTACGTAAAATTACCTCTGTATTATGTCGTCCGACTATGTTTTCAGTTGAGACAATACTCAATAATGACAATGGTTAGAGAGAAAAAAAATAATTGATAAGACTTTGAGATAAAAAGAAGGTCTGTTGATGAATACTATGAGTAACCTTTCATGTTATGATGTAACCTGTAAGTAGGAATTATTTTTAGTCAATAAATTGGGCAATGCTCCACAGCAAGTGCTGTAAAATGAGTGGAAACCGTTACATAAGCAACACCTGGCAAAAACACAAGAAGGACAATAGAGGTAAAATCCAGTAAATCAGCTGTTCTCAAACAAAGCTGGTAGAGCTGTGTTACTGTACTTTCCACTGTTATACTGCAGTTCTCCCTTGTAGGAGACAGAAGTTAGGACAGTAAAAGCAGTGGGGAAGTGATATAACAAAATCTGCTGAAAGCACACTGCAAGGGCTGGAGAATACAGCGCTGATAGTCATTTTAACAATTAATTAGATGATTAAATATTGAGAGAAAAACCCAATGGAATGCCCTTAAATAATGAAATCTGCTGATGAGAAGCAGCTCAAGGAGGTTAGAGATCATTCTGTCGATGTTCCTTATCACATTTTATTGGATGGTGTTACATCTGGTGGAAACCCTCTTTGATTGGCTGACAGTGTTGAGGGATACGTTTTGTCTAAATGCTGCCTCGGAGCTGCTGTCTGACTCACGGCATCAGAAACTGCCATGTCAGCATGACCCTGCTCATTTTCTGGTTATGCTAATCAGGTGACATTCCTTCCTGTTTGGCAGGAGGAGCTGATTGGATGGGCCGAGGTGGTGACCCTGAAGGGAGGCCGTTTGATTGGTTGGCTGATATAAAGCTGAATAATGGACTGACATTGGCCAGGAGGCCGTATTATTATCAACACACACCATATACACACAAACAGCAGCACACTTCTACACACACGGATAGCCTATATTTTTGTCAGGTGGCCAGTGGTTGTCTGACAAACCTGAATATCAGATCAATATATCATTTAATGCAATTTCTGTTCTGTGCCGGAACAGAGGGGTTTGATAGCTATTCGCTATAATTCCATCATAAAAGTATTTAATGTCATTCAGATATCAGGTCAATATATCATTTGCACTACTTCTTTAGTGTTGAATTCCAATCTGGCCAATCCATACACTGAAAGACTTTACCCCACACTTTATTCTGATTAGATTATTAAGTATCAGACTGATGACTATTTTTTGGACAATCATTGACGTTAGACACCTATCCTTTCCAGGCACTAAAACATTTGGCAGCTTCTTAATATAAATCCATCATCAAATTAGTTCGTTTTATCCAGGTATCGCATTAATTTGTCATTTGCTGGACTTTTGTGATGTGAGGCACCTCCAGTATTCCGCACAGCCAGATACTAAGTTGTTTGGCAGCCATTTGCTGTAATTACATTATCCAGACATCAAACTGATACATTGTGCGGACAGTCTTTGGGGGCCTGACACTGAAAGATTTGGCAGCTTTTTTTTCTACACCATTATAAAATTATATACAATGATCCAGATAACGAGCTAATGTCACTTGTTTTTTACGATGGTGGATTACACTGTGGAGTCCCTCTTCTTTCTATACACTGAAATCCTCACTCATTGATTGTTGCTATATGTATTAAGTAAATTTCACTCACCTTTCCTGCCTATCTAGATAATGAAAGATCAGAGTAATCTAATGCTAAATACATGTGTTTGATGTTCACATTTTTGCAGTGCTTTGTTTCTTTCATATAATTTGGATAGAGAAGAACAAACGTGAAAAAATAAAACAATGTTCCACTATTGAGTAAAATATTTAAAATAGTGCAATGGCATGATGAGATGTATGACACAGTCCTGCCAAAAGTCTTGTGGTGTGTAGATTTTTTGTGACTTACTTTATTCTCTGGTGGTTTGTTGATGTTCAGTGAAAGACTACACATAGTAACATTGTCAACAAACGAATTACTGATTTATAGGTGCATGACTTATGGCAGTGGTGGTGGTCACTGACATTTGTATAATTCATGATGGGAACATGAATTCAAAAACACTTTTTTTTTTCCTTCAAAATTCTGTTTCACACAATCTGCTCTTCACATCTGCTGTCTCTGTGTATGTGTATGTGTGTGTGATTGTTTTGATTGATGCCCCTGTGTTGAGGCTGACCTTGCAGTAGTTGGAACAGTGAGGAGCTGCATTCACACTGTAGATAATGAACACACACACACACACACACACACACACACACAGCTTTAAAACAGCATTGATTTCTCCTGTTCAACTAGAAAGCATACAGCGCATTACATTATTACATGGAACTCCTTTCTCTTCTATCCTCTCCTAGTCCTTATTCTCTTCTGCTCCCTCAGTACAGGTTTGGTTTTCTCTTTTTTTTTCTTCTCTCCCCTTCCTTCCTTTAATTTTGCTCCTCTTCTTCCCACTGCTTCAATTACTTGTTGTACACAGTGTGTCCCTCTTCCATCTTAGTCTTTTCCTCACCTCTAAAATCTCACATGCTTTACACTTGCCTGCTATATACACATGGGATTACGTCGGACACATGCATATACATTATAGACACACACACACACACTCACACACACACACACACACACACACACACACACACACACACACACACACACACACAGGTCCCTAGGACTGTAAAACCACTTTTCTCCAGGGACCAAACTGACACATTCCTTCTCATTTTAAATGTATGAACTGAGCCATAGCTGTATATGTGTGACAGCACACACACAGATGTTTACGTGTGTGCTGTTGTGGGTACCAAATATGTGTATTGAGCCATGTACAATCTGTGGGGGGATAAGGGTCAGAGAGGGAAAACAAATTCAGAGAAACTAAAGCACACAGTTGTAAAGCACAACAGCAATATCTGTAATTCCTTCTACTTTCAATATGTTGTGTGAGTATATCAAATAAATGAAACACATGGAAAGATTTTAACCAAAATCCAGCAATCCTAACTAAGGTCTACAAAAAGGCAGAATCATAATACACAACTGGGTGAAAAGGAAAGGATTATACCATATTTTTAATTACATTTTTATGTATACACATCATCACCGTCAAGATCCTATCAATGTGCAGCTCCTTCAACCAACCACCCCTATTGGGGTCACCTTCTCTTTCCAATGATGCCATTAATTCACCTGGATTCAATTGTTAAATTGAGGGAGGATGAAAAAGACTGAAGCACAGACAGACAGACTGAAAGATGGAGGGATGATAGAGGAGTGGATATTGTCAGTCCCCTCAGGTTTCTGATAAAGATCAGAGAAGCCACAGCCAGAGAGTCAATCTCATACACATGCGCGTGCAAAAACACACACAAACACTGTTCACACTGTGAAATACATGCCACTGATGCATGCCCTCAGATGTAAGCAGACACACACACATGCTGACTTGACTTTTACACTCAGATCATGTTCAAGTCGAAGAGACTAGAGTCAAAATCAATCAATCAAGTGCTGATAAGGGATCAGAGACTCAGAGAAACAAATTGCAGAATGCCCCTTTAATGCTCCAATGCTTTTCCAACTGAGATTTGGGCCCATTAGACGCCACTGATCAGTTTTCACCAGAACTTTGACCATCAGCTACACATCATTTAAGTTTCAGAAAGTGTTTCCCCCAGGGAGTCAGTCTGATCAGACTCATCAATGTGAGGATTGAACGTCGGTGGCTTGTGTTTACTGCTATGACTGGCAAATAGCTGAAATTGATGCAGGAAATGAAAAATTTAGGCAAACCTTCTCAATGAAAGATGTTTATGTTTACTGAATTTTAATGTGGAAAGCAATTAAACTGTTCTAACTATGAAACATCACACGTCCTTGATGCATCTGCATTAAACTTTTAATTTTGACAAATTTGATTTGTCAACAGTTGACCAGGGTGGCCATTGACCACATGTTTTATTGAGCCAGAGGGAGAATGAACTTGCAAGGCAATGGACAAATTTGCCATCATTTAATCCTGGTTCTCTTCTTTTGGTTTACTTGACTAACTTTTCCTCCCTATTTTTCAGGCTACTTGTCAAGTCACACACTAGTGTGTGCTTCTCATTAGCTCCACTGCAGTGTTACACAAATCCCAAATTATTTTTATCAAAACATAATATCGACACTAACGTGTAGGGAGCTGTTAATTTATGCACAGAATTTAACTTTTTGTTTTAGCTGTAGCTGTATTTAAAGGACCAGCGCAGGATTTAGTGGACTCTAGTGGTGTAGTTGCGGATTGCAACCACCTCACCTCAACCTCTCCTTTCGAGCATAAAGGGGAAACTACAGTGGCAAGGAAAAAAACATGAACAGTCCTATTTAAAGCCAGTGTTTAGTTTGGAGCTACTGTTTACTTCCAGCACTGCCTTCTCAAAAGAAACAATCAGCTGTTCTTTCATATTTTCATATTTGGGTGAGCACGTAGATAACATTTCATAAGTGTCTGTAGTCATTTTTATTTTATCAACAAAAACAAAAAAAAGAAAGAAAAGGAAAAAATATCTTATCTAGACAATCTACCAACATCACCTTCTTGTTTTGTGCTTTTGCTGTCTTGCCATGCCCAAATCTAAAACATGATTAGATTTCTCTCATGGGACCAGACTGCAATATCAGAAGGACGAATAATGTGACTTGACAAGTCACATTATTCCAAAAAAAAAAGGGGAAATGTCAAAAAGCTATCATTGGCAGGTACAGTGCCCAAAAGCTTTATGTATTTTATTATGGCTTCTGTATTTGTATTTGACACACCGTTAAAGACACGGATTATATGGTTATGGTCAGCCCTGACCCCAGAGTGAAGCAACAATTTCTACGAGATCTCTCCTAGAAAATCTAAATCTTCTATATCAAGAGGGCCAGACCAGAAGGTCAGTGGATTGACTGTAAACCTATGTGAGTAAGTAACCCTAACCATGATCTAATCTGTGGAACTGATGGATAAATACACAGATGGAAATTGCTCCATCAATGCCACTGACATATGGCCAGTGAGAGCTCCCAAAGTGTTTAACCTGCTGCCATCAACCTTTGTTTACTTGCAAAATTACAATTTTAACCCCCAAAAAAGACGAAGGCTAAAGAGTGAACAGATCAAGAGGTCATCCCTCATTTTATCTGATTTTCTTGAGACTAATCCAACTTTCTCCATCTCTGCTTCAATAAGAATTTATATCCCCAGTTCCTCCAGTATTCAGCTACTACAGTTGACCAAACTTCAAAAGGAATCCAGGTCATTACTTTAAATAGAATTTCATAATATTCAATGCACTGTGTCCAATTTTGATTTATATTTGACAGACTATGTGGAAACCTGTTGATCTTTGTTTACTACTAAAAAAGAACCATTTTAAGTGTATTTTGCAACTTTAACCATTTTCCATTGAATATGTTTTTTTATTTATCTGACTCCTCTATATTTTATTAGTCTTTGTTTATGCCTTGTCTTGAGGCACTATATAAACTCTCTAGTACTGTACGTGTAAATGAAGGTAAAATGAGTGTATTACTCTTCACATCATAGAGAGGAGAAAAACAAGAAGTGGGAGTAGAGGAGGGAAGGAAACACAGCAGAAGTGAGATAGAAGAGAGATTGGGGATGAGGGGAGTGCAGTGAAATCTCTGCTGACTTGTTAGTCACATGGCAGCATGTTCTAGGATGAAGAACATGTTCTCTGGTCCATGTTGTGAAAAAAATGATTACACCTGGGAGCAGTGTGTCTGTGTGTGAACGGTATGTATAGAATGTCTGTGTCTGTTTTTGTTTCGATGCATGCCGGTATCTCTGAACACATGGATGTGTTTAAATGTATACAGCATGGTTGTGGGTAATGTGCATTTATAACTGAGGTTAACAGTATCATGTGTGTTGGTGTATTGCATAAAGTGTTTTGATTTTTCCATCAATAAAGATAAAATCTAATTATATAAAAATAGGAATGAAAGATGAAAGAGATGGAGGAAGAGGAGTAGTAAAAGGAAACAAAAAGAATAATTCTTCAACGTCATTCTAAGATAGAACAGTGTGTGTGTGTGTGTGTGTGTGTGTGTGTGTGTGTGTGTGTGTGTGTGTGTGTGCGTGCATGCATGTGTGCGACTAAGTGCAGTCTGCTGTGATAATCTGTGATTCTGTCTCATCAGCACAATATCAAACTGCCTTCGACATCATGCTAAATAAAACATCACTCTCTTTCTCCCTCTGTTTCACACACACATGCGCATATTCACACTGTATATGGTATGTGCTGCTGTATGAATTAGTTATGACCTGACAGTCTTCAGAGGAAAGGGAAGAAATGTTCAAGGAATCCAACAATCACATCAAAGTGTACCCCACCAAGCAGATGGGCTGGAAAGGACAGAGCCACACTGTACCTTTCGCCTTGTCAATTGCAAAATTTCTTCCATAGGGGATGAATGAATTCATCTTTTTCACTTCTCTTGTATATGTGAGTATATTGTATATTGTGCTATTGTGCTTTTGTCTTTAACAGTACACTAAGGTAATCCATTCATCCTTTTTTCAAAGCAAATCCTCCAAGGTGCAGTAGTAGTAGGTTAAGCAGATCGGTCTGGATGTCCATCCCCCCATGCACATCCTCAAGCTCCTGCTGGGCTCCTGAGGCAGGAGTCCCGAGGCATTCACAGACCAGGTGGGATATAAAACCCCTCCAGCATCTTTCAGGTCTGCTCCAGGGTTGCCTCAGAGTTTGTCGTGACTAGAATAACTGTCTGCAAGATGTCTAAGAGGCTTTCTCGTTTGATATTGGCTCATTTTAATGTGACAGACTGAGCTCATTCCAAAATTTCTTAGATGCTCACCCCACTTGTGACTGGTAAGCCTAGTCACAATGTAATGGAAACTCAGTTTGGTCGCGATCTCAATCTGTCATTCTCGACCCGAAGCTCCTGTCCAAAGGTAAGGGTCGGAGCGTACATCTATTGGCAAATCTTTGACTGCCGCTACACAGCAGTCTGATAAAAATGTCTGCAAACACTACTGATGCTTCACTAATCCATTTATTGTTCTCATGCTCCAATTTACGCCATCTGGTACAGGTTAATCTTTGTGTCAAAATCAGGAGAAATGGAATTAGTTTTGACAAATTCCTGCTTAGTTGGATTAAAATGTATGCATGATAAAATAAGAGAATTAAAGCTGACATCACACATTAGGGGTAGTCTACCACTTAGACCTGTATCCTGAATCTGTATCAGAATTAATTATTTTGATAATCATATCTGATCTGCAGTGGTTTAGATTATTTTTATTCACAAACTAACTCACTCACATGATTTCTGGAGATTTCTGTAGTTTTTGTAATTTCACTGAAAATAAGTTACTCTTGCGCAGCTTTTACCAATAATGACGAGCACATATTTTTTAAATCAGCTCTTTTATAAAAATGTATTGTTGACAATGCCATGGCAATACCTGCAAAAATCTAAAATCTGAAATGGCTCCAGTTACAGATTAGGCAGAAGGATTACATGGACTAAGACTGACTTGCCAAAAATTGTCCAAACCGGGGTGGATCATTCCTTCCGAGAAAATCTCCTCCTGGCTTTATAAATGAACAGCCTAGCTGTGTGCTGCGGACAGTGTGAGATGCTGAATATAGAAAGACAAACAGATCATCAGCATAATGTTGCATTTTAGCACATGCCAAGTGTGGTCTGCTTCTCTGTCTCACACATACACAGACTAAGTTAAACAGCTGAATGTATCAGCAGCAGGGGCTCTTCAGATAAGTCCCCAGGATACTCTTGCTGAGAGCACACTCTTTCCATGTTGCACATACACACAAGCACACAGAGATGCACAATCACACAGAATGAGCCAAATAGCAAGTAGAAACTTGTGCCAGAGAATAAATCTGGGACAACTGCTTGGACATACAAGTAGCACAAACACACAGAGACATGCACACACACACAAACTCAGACACAGCATGTGTGCAGACTTAAACCAAGGCACTTTGCAATCAGTGATATTGTCATTATGCAGCACACCAGACACACATATCAACTAGATGAACACCCACCAACCATCCAACCCACATCCAGGCAAGCACAAAGGCCCACAGAGGGATGCGGGGGGACACACAGTGAGACAGTTAAGTAGTGTATCATTTTCAGCATCCACCAGCTGTGACAAACACTGTGTGTGTGGGTGAGTGTTTATGAGTGTAAGCAAGCTGTCATCTGAAAGTTCATGAACAGAAGTTTAGAAACATCCATTCAATTTATATAAAACATTACACCAGCTATAGTACTTTTGAACAGGCCTTTTTGACAGCAGACATTTTG
The DNA here is from genome assembly GCF_000972845.2 of Larimichthys crocea. NCBI lineage: Eukaryota > Metazoa > Chordata > Actinopteri > Sciaenidae > Larimichthys > Larimichthys crocea. The sequence goes on along the minus strand of NC_040023.1, from coordinate 1,266,029 downwards.
ACCTGTCATATCAGGGAAATCACAGGCATTTCTAATCATATTAACTTTGGCTGTGTTCTATTCAAGGCTGCCAGTAAACCATGACAGTGTGACAGTGAACCATCATGAACAATAGCACCCATGATATATTTTATCATTTACATGTGTGCTTTTCTTGCTGTGACATGTCATAATGGTTTTTGTGATAAAACGACCACATCTTGCAATAAATAATCTTCCGCACTTCCTGCAGCATTGAACGTCCTTCAAAACTACCTCAAATCCACAAAGAACACAGAAAAGAATGACTACCTGTTTTGCTATTGAGCCTATTGGCTGCATTTAATAATAATAATAGAGGGCTTGTTAAATGTATGCTGTGATTTTCTTTTTGAGGTACTGATTTTTTTTTAAATACTAATGGTTTGTGTGCTTCCAATTTCATTGTAATCTTATCCAGTGCTAACCAGTCCTAAACACAACCATCCGAGGAAGTAATCAGTAAGACTCTTTACAGGAAACATACCCCGCTGTGATTATGAGCCACAGTTTAATTCAGAAAACTGCTTTCAGTATGCATGCCTTTTATTAAAAAATAAATAAAATGTGTTTCCAGTCACCAGTTCTACTTTGGTTATAGTATATTGTGTAAAAAAACATAATCCATATTCAATATTAATATCCCAGCCATACACAGGAGACTAAATAAATACTTCTCTATGACTATATCTTTTACACCATCTGTGTACATCTGAAATTTCAATACGTACACTGTAACAAAGAGTGTACTGTAATCATAAGTGTAAGATTATGATGTGGATATGACACTGACTGTTTACAAAATATCAGCGCATTTTGTAAAATCTAATGTGTATTATCTACTTTCACTATGTCCTTTTTATTAATTTATGGGGTCATCTCTGTATTTGAATCATGTGGCTTGTTGACATCTCAAAGATCTGCACTCTCAGTGAATAGTAGGTAACTACATAATTGTGTATTTATTTGTTTTGTTGGTTGGCTCAATGTTGTGTGTGCCTCCGGTAGACAGCCTTATGCTCTTCTGTTTTATGCTCCGGAACTAACTGCCTCATTGAGGACATCAAAGTTTTTCTAATCTAAATCTAATCTGAAATCTTTAATGCACACAGGACATGGTGCTGATACACGGTGAGTTCTAATTTTAACCATCATTTCAACCACCATCTCTTCTTTCATCTGTGAAAATGGTACCATGGTGTTTACTCAGGCCCTAAAGGAAGAGGGCAAAAGGGGACGCTTCAGCTAACCATGGAAAGAGCCATGTTTTCTCTAGATGCAACCCCCACATGTTTTCTTTATTAAAATATTCAAATGTATTGATAAAAAAAAAAAAAATGAATACAGCACAGTTAACTCACGTCTCTGTTTCTGTGCCTGTACGTCTACAATGTGTAGATCTTTCAGTATGCTCTAAGTTTGTATCATGCTCTACCCATGCTTTCCCCTCTCTGGATTTGGTTAGTCTGACAGACTCCTGTGTTGAAAAGGAATGAACTTGTCACCCATTAGGGAGTCCTTTCCTGTGCTGAGTGGAAAGGAGTCAAAAAGTGTGGCTTGAGTTAAGAACATGGCAGTTCTCCTTTAAAACTTTCAAAATCTGAATAGTAACACAAAGGAACTGAACGCAAGTCATGCCCTCTATGTGTGCACCAACACAAAACTGTTATTTATCATCTGTAAGCAGTATATAAACATATATTAATGGTTAAAACACAGTATTGTGTGTATATATTATATATACAGTATATATTATATATATCATATACATATATATATATATATATATATATATATCTATATTATCTCTATATCTATATATATAATATATATATATATCTTTATATCTGATATCTTATGGGCTAACTATAAACAGGTGTTGGTATATTAGATGAATGATAATATATTATGTCATGTTAATATGTGTTAGGATATTAAGCATTGTTGACAAATACTATATTCATAAAACTACACTATGAACTATGCTATAGTGTGTTATAAACTATGTATTAAATGTTGATATGCTTCTTAAAAATGTTAAATAGGGATAAAGTGTTACAAAAACATACATATAGCCTTATGTTTTGAAGACTATGTGCTTGCTCTCTCGGAATTTGATGTGTCCAGCAAATATCAATAGGGGCTGCTTAAGGTAAACAGCCTGCTATGCACCTACTCAATTACTTCTGCATTCAAAATAGGAAGGATTTCTGCTGTCTGAATGTCCTTTCTTTCTTACATGGCTCACACTCATAGTCCTTTGTGAGCTATGGAATTTATACCTGACATTTAATAAATAGTGTGCTTGTTATTCATGTTTTTTCTGCATTATAGAGGTCAAGATTGATGCACAGCCTATATATTCTCACATACCAACACAAACACAGACATAATCTGACCTTCATAGTTGAGTTTGAAGCCATGTGCAGAGACGGCAAAGTCACTGGTCAACCTCAAAGAGAAGACGTTTCCTGTACTGGTGACAGGGGGAGGAACCTGGAAGCCTGTTAGCCTGTCGAAACACAGAGAAGAGTGTTGACATTATCAGCAAATTACCAGACTCAGTAAACATTCAGGAAAAACAACACCACTGCTTTTGTTGAGCAGACAAAAGGCCTTGCAGCTTGTTAACTTATAGCAACAAAGAGATTAGCATATTGATGTGCTGACGGACACATTCATCAATTAACCAAAAATGAAGTGCATATTGTTAGGGTTAGAGGAATTCATTAGATATTTGTAACAAGCCTGACTACACTGATCATTTCTTTTAACCTTTCGATGACTCCTTAAGAAACTCCAAAACTGAAATGTGCATCATACTTTTTTTATAACTGAAATTCTATGTTGGTCATGTTGTTAACTTTTGAATCTATCATCCAAGCCATTTACTTCATGTTGCCATCTTCAGTTAAATAATTCTGATACAATAAAACATGAACGTTTCATACATCTTCTGTTTAGTAGAGACATTTAAAACAAAAAAGTGCAAGAAATGCCTCAAACTATAAGAGCTGCATAACACGTGACACCTATGGAATGACTTCGGTGATTCTTCTTACTATTTATACACCTTCTGATTACACTCCTATCTCCGATGTTTGCTCTCATCAGTACCATTGCCTTGCATAGATGGTCTTGAATGTAACAACTCCAAACTCTCCATTATTTGAAAATATAAGGGCTGCACTAAAAAACCTGCTACTCAATAGGAGCTTTTAAATAATCAAGGCACAATATCAAAGTGAACCAACATAAAAAGTGAGCCTTGGTCAGCTGAACAGTAATACTGAAATGGGTTTGTATACAGAGGTGAACAATAGAAAAGGAGTCAAGTAGGGAGACGAGGCTGCCTTTAATCTGTACTCCACGTTAGACTGTGTCCTCTAGAATAAGCAGCTGCCCAGGTGTGCTTTCAGCTTTTATATTCCTTGAATTAAATGAGGAAGGGAGAAGGAGGAATGGAAGGCCAGCTATTTTTTTTTCCAAGTATGGAAAAGAGCCAAACCTCTTGCTGCCACTGCGACACATTTTTTTTCTTGTCCTGCAGCTACCGTTCTTCCTTTCATTTCGCTTCCCTCCTTCCTTCCATTTCCTCCCTTCCTCTTTCATCTATCCTCCTCCTTCTGTTCCTCTTCCCTCAATCCACTCGCACCACTCTTTCCTCTAGCTGTACAGTTACCCAACTTTTTCTTTTTCTTCCCTCTTTACCTCCACTGCCCTTACACACTTCCTCTACACTCTCTGTCTTCCTCTCCTCTTTGTCTCTCCTCTTTAGTTTTCATCTCTCCACCTTTCCATTTCCCTGGCATTCATTCAGTTACTTTTTTAACCTCCCCATCACCCTTTCTTGTCTCACATCCTTTCTTTTCACCTCTGTCCCCTAATTCCTTCTCTCCTTCTTTGATCTTTTTTGCTTTCCCTTTTCTATATCACCTTTCTTTTGAACTTACATACATTCACTTCTTATCCTACACCCACATTTTCCCTCTGGCATCTGTCTATCTTTATTCATTTCTCTCCCCACCATCCCATTCAGAGTGCAATTTGTTATACTTTTTTTTTTTTCTTTTTTAAACATGGGTAAACATAAATGTCTTGCACCTCTCTTTCATGTTTTCTCCTGAACGAATTTAATAGCTATTCATTAGTTAGTTCTGGACTGATTCTTACTCATTCCTCAGAAATGCGTGCACCCTGGTGTTTGCTCTTCCCCAGTCATGTTCCTTTCTGCCTTGTCTTGTCTTTCATAATACAAACAAGATACTTGAGGAATGTCAGAAAACACTTGACAGAGGACATTTGTATCTGTAAATTTAAAAAAAAAATCTCTCAAATTATGTCTGTAAGTTTCAAAAATGAGGAAACCTTAGAACCGAGCTTTTAGCACACAGGATTTTAACATTGTGAAGTTTTTAAAATATTGCACAATGCAGGGATTTGCTCATTTTGTACTCTCCTGCCCCATCCTCACACCCATCCTTTTTTCTGTCCCTGCATGTATGTTTTTTTAAGAATCTGTCTGCTTTCCACTCAACCTATCTTTTATCCTTTTCCACTACCCCTACCTTACTTTCTGACTGAATCTCTCCTCTCGTTTGCCATCTTCCATCCCTCCCTCTATTTTCCTTCTGTTGTTAACTTGAATTGGTTCCCCTCCTGTACATACAATTTTCTCTAATCCTTCTGTCCATCCACCTTTTTGTTCATCAAAACTTGCATGCTTCCATCTCCCCTTTCAATTTGCTTTGCCCTGTTTTCACTTTCATTCTCTTTTAGTTGGCTCTTCCTCCCACCTTGATTTCTCCACTGACTCACTCCCTTTGTATTTCTTCGCTCTCTCATCTAGTCCAATACTACTCCAAAGCTCTAATGGTGGCCACTCTCGCTTAAGCTCCAAACCATCTCTTTAACCTCTTCCTCTCTTCCTATTTCTGCTGCTTTCCTATTTTGGTAATTCTCTCCTCTCATCTCAACTATTTTAATATATTTTCTTCCTCCTTTATCCTTCTTTTTTCTTTCTTTTATTTCAACATCCTTCTTGATCCCCTTTCCCCTCCCTATCTTTTATTTGCCTTTACAATGTTTCCCAACATACAGTAAGCACATTAACATGACGTGCCTGTAATAAAGCACAGCTTGTCACTATGATTAACCTCAACAGGAAATGATGCATTCACATGCAAATGATTTCAGCTGTACTAATGTTAACAAAATATCATTGAAGCAGATGTCTAACACAATATGCGATTTCTGCAACCTGGCAATTCTGAAAACAGAGAAACATGCAAATTACTACCAATTACTTGTAAAAGAAAAAGGTAGTGAAGCACAGCAAAGGTTTGGCAGGAGGAGTAATAACAATATCATAATCGTACAAGCATCCCCACATGATACTTTGGTGACATACAATCACGTTTAAAATAGTGGCATACAGTGCACAGTCCAAAGGGGTTCTCTCTGTACACAACAGTGCATTTTAACAGTAGCAGCACTATTGCCAGAGGTAGTAATGCTTCACAAACAGAACAGTGGCATGGTGCAACAAAGACACGGGTCAAGTCATAACTATTGGCACGAGATTAAGTGGATCAAAACATTTTCATCACACTAGGAAATCATAGGCAACAATCATAGGTAACTGTACACTGTACAGTACTGTATTTTACTTTGACACAGTATGTGGAGTAAATATGGTGGCTGAGACTGAAAGTGAGTGAGTCAATGAGCCAATGAGTGTGACACCATTTGTTATCCTTTTATTCATTAGGCCTTATTTAAATTGATAAAATGATCAAATACAATAAAAAAAAACAAATGCAGATAAAATCCAGATGTGATTTATTATGTATGCACCCATTTGCATGAATCAAAGGCAGGCACACACATCATTGTATGATGCATGTATTGAAATCGCTTCCTGCTGCTCTAATGTGACAGAGAAAGATATGAATCATTTCAATCATATCTCTGTCCCTTTAGGAGTTCGGCAGTGAAGCCCCACTGCCACTAATTAATAACTCATTCCATTTTTTAAACATTATTCATCTTGCTTCAAACCTTTTTTAGATTATTTAGTACTTGCTGAACACACTTGTGCTTCTGGGTATCCAAAATTATAACATATTGCATATAGTTACATTTCAATTTAACAAGATGTGTTCCAAAAGGTGTTTGCCAACAAAAAAGAAAGAAGCTTTTGAAACAGCATGTGCATTCATGGTATTGTAGGGAGCTTCTGATAAAAACAACCATCATTAAAAAAAGCAAACATTGTGTTATGTAAATAAACCTCTTCTCTTCTGCTTCCTTTCCAGTATCTTATTTGTAATGCCTCACTCCAAGAGAAACAAACTTTAAACACATGCATGCACACACACACACACACACACACACACACACACTCTATTTCCTGTGTAACAATTTATCTGTGGATTTATGTGCTTTCAGATTTACGAGGTAAAAGTAAAATTATTTTACAGAAAGTGAGATGGAACAGATTGTGTCTGACATTCAAGGTTCATTCTTATGGGTGTGTCTGCGTGAGTGAGCTTTGTGTATGTGTATGCATGTGTGTGATGTATAGAGTGAAATCACATTAGCAAGTGAATGACGAACTAGCTAATATCAGCAGAGTGCTTTCTCTGCTCTCAAGTACATACACAAACATAAGGGGTGACACACAAGATCACACACACACACACACACACACACACACACACACACACACTGTTTTCTTTATTTTCTCCAAAAAAGCAACCATGCAGTCTGGCTAATGCGATTGTCAGATCCCCTCTCTCTGTTTCTCTCTCTCCCTCCCTTGTATCTGATGGTCTCTTTATTGCCAACAGGGAAAAGAGATCTTTCATTATTATTACTGCCATGACAGAAGGAGACAGGGTTGAAGAGATAAACTGTAAAAAGAAAAGAAAAAAGAATGGATGGAATGAGACAAGCAAGGCATAGTTAAGGTTTTGTGCTGTGTTGAAAAATAATTTTCTCAGATCAAATCATATCTGATGTTTGATCGCATTAGTAAGTCACCTGACACAGAGCTACGGACATGCATTCACATACACTGGGGGGTAGATTTTCATATGAGTGCCTGTGAGGACCTGAAATTAACCAGCTTAATGAATAGTTATGTTTATGTAGATTACATTTCACTTCACTGACAGCAGCTGATCTCTGTTACAATCATATTGTCCGACTGAGCAGCTTTGATGAACTGATATTGATTTACATTTACTTTACATAATATCATTCTTTCCAGAGCAAGCATATTATTTATAATAAGATATTCAGTAAAAAATCTTCATCCATAAAAGCTAAAAGAAATAGTAATAGAACCAAATGAATTTAACTTAACAGCAGTGATGTTTCTATCTACACATCCTTTGTTATGAACAACATGTGTGTTTGTTTCATTTCTCTTTGTGTGAGAGTGGGGACACATGAGGCGGAGCAGAGGAGACACAGGTGTTGTTACTGGTTACAAACAGGCTTGGTCGTGAATGACATGCTGACGTGCTGATGGATTCTATTCTTATCTGAGCTAGAGCTAGGCCAGAAAATAATTGGTTAAAACAGATCAGTGATGCTGCTTTGTCCTCATTGCCAGTGGTGTAAAGTAACCCAGGTGTGTTATGCGGATTGAGCACTGTCGGACACTGTTTTCAAAATGCCTTTTAAAAGCCAGATTGCTTGTCAGCAACCGATTATATGGTAACTTAGGAGGCAATCTGGCCTCTTGTGCTATCATTCATTTGGCATGCAGCAAACTAGTGTTCTTCACCACTGTTTTGGAAAAAGAAAATAACAAAAGTAAGGAGCAAAAGCTCTAAAAGTGATGTATTTTCTTTTTAAGTAAATAAGTGCTGTGCAGTGGATCTAAATTCATGCCAATGTTTTGGCATGTTATAATAACTGATAAATAATTTGGCTTGACACAGTAAGAGATTTGTGCTAAGGCTGCAGAGCATAGTGCTTGCAGAGACAAAGCGCAGTGCAGTCAGCCAAAGTACTTGTTTTCATCATCAGAGTTTCTATGTAACAACACAATAGGATTTACTGTTGCTAAGTAACATTTTCTGGTCAGCAGTATTTTATATAGCTATGCATGTAGTATGGACCCCTGCCCTGTGTGTACTTGGCATAGCTGTATACATAAACAGCTAACTAGCTAGCTGTCACAAAGCTAGTAGCCCCATCTGATTGCAGACATTTCACCATGGATTTCTTTCTTCACCTTCACTTTCTCTCTTTATTGAACTTTGACACGCAGACATCAATATAAGTATAAGTACGGCCATATAACATATGACAAGTTTAACACTACAACTGGTCAAAATACTTTTTTTCCCTTATTGAGTACTCACTCAAATGATCACCTGTAGGTACCGAGAACTCCGAGAACTGCATTGAAAAGCTATCAGCATCATTGCTTCAGTCAGTTTGGATATGGTGAGCTTTAATTGTACTGGTCAAACAAACCTTGAAAAAACATTCCAAACCTCTTCCTAGTCCTGCACTGCATCTTGGCTAAATAAGCATCCAATTACAGATTGAAAACAGCTTATAACCCTTGGGAAATCTATACTGTGAATGAATGAATGAATCAGACCCATCTTTTTAAATCTATACACAATATAACAATTATGATGGCATACAGTATTCACACACACACACACACACACACACACACACACACACACACACACACACACACACACGTGTTGATTTGAGGACACTGTATGAGTTATGCTGCAATAATTCCCTAGGGCAGTGGTCAGGAACCTTTTTGGCTGAGAGAGCCATTTAAGCCACATAGTTTAAAATGTATTTCCGTAAAAGCCATAATATTTTTTAACACTGAATACAAATAAATGTGTGTATTTTTAAGTAAGACATATAAGTAGTATAAGAAGTATAAGTATAATAAGTCTCTGAATTCATTCTCTTTAATAACGTTGTTATACTGAAGCTAACCAATAGTAAATAAAATACTTCTTAACATTAATGCGATTTCTGGTGCTGCATGGTCCTGATCATGCATTGATCCTCATAGCAACCGCTGTCTTTCGGATGTCGACGCGCATGCACACTCTCGTACTGCTGAGTAAAGTCTACGTTCATTAGGTCATAAGCAGTTTCTTTTCCGAGCTGTTCTGTATCATTAAAATTGAACAAAATAACACAAAACACAACTGCTTACTCTTCTACTGATTTTAATTGGGACATTTTGCAATGAACGTAAAGACATTAAACGTGCGGTACACGTTTCAAAGGCTGGGCGTAGAGGAAACCACCGGGCTCTCTCCAAGGGGAAGGGGAGAGAGGGAGATGCCCAGCCAAGGCTTTGTCCAGCATGGACTAAAACACAGCATGGACAGTTTAGAAACAATTCGGAATTTTTAAAACAGACAAAGCAGTAGTAGTAGTAGTTGTTTTCAAGACTGCATATTGCTAGCGGATCTATTTTCTGACCCAGAGTGCGGCCGTGACTGGTTCTGAATGAGGGCTTTATAGCAGGCAGCCACTCCCATCTTCCTGGTACTGCGTACCGCCACTGAATGTTTTAGTGGTACACAGTACCGAACCATACCAGCTTACTTTCATCCCTGTCTGCAAGCCAGATGCAGTCATCAAAAGAGCCACATCTGCCTCACGAGCCATAGGTTGCCGACCCATGCCCTAGGGGCTTACAACCTTAATGGTAACTACTAAATGCCTAATCCAGCACCTTACCCTGAACACAAATGGCTCTATGCATTACTGTAAATCTAGAATCAGCTTTTACTCAATGTAAGGATCAGCCAAAATATCCTCACACACATCCACACCCACAATGTGCTCACTATAAGAAAATTGTACAGCAAGTAAAATGTACTGCAAAAGCACAGATCACAGTAATTGAACAGACATTTAGCACAATAGTCAAATACAAGCCTGTCTGGACTCAAGAGACATTGACATTTTTACTATTTAAATCAGATCTTAGGCAGGTCAGGCTTCTAGGAAATACTCCTGATATGATTTCATATATATTGTATGAAGTACCTTACAACACATTCATGGGCTGCTGATATACTTGAATATTTATTGTTTAGGGACTTAATCTCAGTTGATGTCACCCAATTTAAGGCCAAAGTACTTAAATGAAAAACAGAATTGGGTGCCAATTTACATTTTGTTCTCAGCAGAATTCATTGGGATAGGAGCTCAGTGTTGAAGTCTGTACGTTAAAGGCTGTTTATTTTCCTTTAGCTTGTGCCAGTATGTGCAGCTACCAGTCCCTAACCACTAAAGTAGCAGTACCAAGAGACCACGGGGCGTGTTTGTCTGTGAGCTAGAGAAAGTGTGTACATCTGTGGTTGTGTGTGGATGTGTGGACTTGTAGTTTAGTTTGTGTGTGTTTTATTGAGTTGGTACTGACCCAAGGCCTGACCCTACAAACCAGAATGCTCTGAACCTCCTCATCCTCCAGTCTCTCCCCATGTTTCTCCATCCATCACTTCCTTTCTTTCCTCCCTCCCTTCCTGACTCTTTCCACTGGGAGAACGGTAACTATGTCAATTTCCTAGCCATTTAGTTCCTTTGCATCCATTTCTCTTTCCCGTGAGGAAGCTAGTTTTCTACGTGCACACCAATAAAGCCCCTCTGTCCACTGCCTTTCTTCATACTCTTTTGTCTGCCCGTCTTCCCAGACTGTTTTTGTATCACACAATTTCAGTGTTTTAATGCCTGCAGAAATTACATTTGCAATAAATGATGCATTATGATGAGATTTGTTTTAATAAATTAACCCTATATTCATTAATTCATGCTTTCTCCATAACCACATATACTTATCATTAGGGGTACAACAATACATGTATCTGTATTGAACCGCTCGATACAGTGGTCTCAGTTCAGTACGCACTATGAATCGAACAATACGCAATTTTATATTTATTTTATCGACTTCTGACAATGCACTTTGTGCGGAAAGCTCAGTGGAACTACGTTTTGGTTTAGCTCACCAGACTTTGTTTATTTGCTCAGATTTGGCCCTTCTACATGTGTAAATATGCTACGTAGTTAAATTTCTCTTTTTTTGTATATAAAAAATATCGAACTGTGACACTAAAGAATTTTGTGTATCATTGCACCCCTACTTATCATGACTGCATGGAGCTAAAGCCAATTCCAGCTGACATTGAGTGAGAGGCGTGGTACACCCTGGACAGGTTGCCACTTCATCACCTATTAACATGCATGTCTTCGGACTGCGGGAGGAAGCAAGAGTACCTGAAGAGAATCCAGGCAGACATGGGCAGACGATGCAAACAGGTGACAGTGCTAACCACTGCACCATCATGCCACCCTCAAAAAATAACTTGATCTATAGTCTCTGTAATTAAATGAATACATGAAAAATATCAACTTTTTTATTTTTATTTAACTTTCTATTGCATCAGACTGTATCACAACTTCTTTTGTGATCATTTTGATTTGTTTTTTGGTCAAACTGTCTCATATTAATGTTTTATTATGTATTATTAATAATTAATATAAAAACAAAGAAAATCAAGCAAAAAGCAGAGTTTTTCAATCTACTCTATTTTAATGTGTAACTTAAAAAAAATTGTCATCTTTCCTCCCCTCCATCGTTTCTTCTCCTTCCCTCTCTTCCACTTCATGTCAGTAGATTTATTTCCCCTACTTGTGTCAAAAGTTCAGGGTCTGTAGTGAGTGATTGATTAACAACACTAGCCTGAGTGACACACACACATACACTTACACACACATACACTCACAGTCATTTTTCAGGTTGCAGTACAGTACATGTGGTCAATAGTCACTGGTGTGGCTTGTAAATCAGTCATTCGCTGCCCACCCTGAACCCTGTGTGTATTCCAGTGTGTGTACAAATATATGTGTGTTTCTATGTTTGTCAGGGGGTCCTTGACCATGGTGGCATGCTATCCATTAAATTAGTCACACACACGTAAATTCAGAAGATACAGACACACATAAACACATATCAGCCCCCTGGCCAAGTCACCCTTACACCCCACTCATTGACTGACTCCATTCATCACAAAGTGGGGGAGGAAGAGAGAGTGAGTGAAAGACAGAAAGAGACGTTTGCTCCAAGGTTTTTGAAATGTATAATAAGCTGAATAAAACACCCAAAACAGAGTGAGAGAGAATAATTGTGTGTAATTGAATGCTTATTTACTGTTAGGCAATGACAATTCAAAAATGAATTCAATTATTTCATATCTGTTGAAGCAAAGGTGTCCTGAATCTGCAGATTGAGTTTAACTTTGTTAAAGTGTGGAGCTCTTGCTAGTGTGCTGCATCTGTGTGTTCCGTATCATGGGAATCAAAGGACCCTAATGCAAGCTTGAAAGTACATCGACACACTCTCAGTAACATTAGAATAAGCATCGAGATGACAGAAAACCAATTTCAGCCAGGCAGATAGCATTCAGCACTGCTAGCATGGCTTTGTCACTTGGTCTGCATGCATGCTGAACAACGTGGATGTGTTTCTGCAACTTTGCATCAGCGTGCATGTGTAGTCCCCTCCTTTGATCTTGCCATTATTCGCAGTGTGCGCCTCTGTGCTCGTATGTGCCTGACCATATGTGTGTATGTGCGTGTCACTCTTATTGGCAACCAGCAGTGCAAACATCTATTCCCTCCAAACCCTCTCAGCCTTGCTGTGATGCCCAGAGACGATAAGCCCTTTTGCGGTGCGTTGTGGCAAAAAGGGGTGTTCTCGTCCCAGAGCTTTGGAGGTGACAGGGGCTATCATTGCTTTCTGTGCAACCCTGTGGAGAGACACTCTGACTGGGGTTGAATAGTGGATTAACCTCCCTGTCAACCCCAGAGGTTCAAAGCAAACATGCAGAGACTCGGACTGACATGAACTGACGCACATTAAAAGCCTGATCCATAATTGCGGAGTCGAATGCTGCCCCCTTTAGTGTTCTTTTAATGCAGATCTTTCAGGATTTAAAACATTTTGACTGTGTTTGTATCTCATGTATTTTTTTTTTTCATTGAAAATAGTGGTTGATAATATAACTTTTTTATGGCAACACTGGAACCATGTAATATTTTCTTCCAATCATTATTTCATTAATAGAGTACTCTCAATAGATGTATGTAGAAAATATAGTAGAGGAATATATTACTCACAAAAAGAAATTCACTGCTTATACAGTATAGACCAATCACTTCACATTAGGGCTGGACGATATATTGATATATTAATCTATATCGATATATTTTCAAATGCGACTTAGCATAAGACTATATTGTTTATAAAATGACTATACGCCAGTTCACTTTTATTTCTCCTCTCCCTCTGTCCAGGTCTCCCACTGCTCACTGACGTCGTCACGTCAGTGTCCAATAACTCCAGAAAAAGTCGCTAGATTTGTCACTAGACGCTTTTTGGGAAAAAACAAATGGCTAGAGGGTCTGAGAAGTCACTAAATATAGCAACAAAGTCGCTAAGTTGTCAACACTGGAGCACTAATTAGTGTGTCAATAAACAACCGAAGCAGCAGGGTTAGAGGTGGTGCACAGGTCTTGACCTGTGTGTCTGCTGTTGCAGTGCATTGTGGGATTTGTAGTATGAGTGGTGGGAGTGCGATTTACCAGTGGGCCATTAATAACAGACGTATGAAATTATCCGGCCACGGAAAAAATATCGATATATATCGAGTATCGCCATTTAGCTAAAAAATAGCGACGATATATATATATATATATATATATATATATATATATATATATATATACACACACACACACACACACACATATAACATATATTTGCTCAGAATGAAAAAAGGATGAGTAACTGTCAGGACAACAGTACATGTTATGTTGGAGACAGACTATGATTTTTAAAGCAGAACTTTTTGGACTTCAATTGTAAGAGTAATTTCTATCTTTCCATTGTTGAAAAAGGAGTTGTTGCTTCCACTATTAAATGATAAATGTTGTGCACCTTCGTCTCCCACCCTCCCTCTGTCTTTCTCTGTCTTTCTCTCTCTCTCTCTCTCTCTCTCTCTCTCTCAGGCAGTTAGATAGATAGTGAGCGCTGCCCCCCTGAGCTAAAGCTTGTTTAGGCTGCTGGCTACCCTATCACTTACTGTTAAACCTGACACACATGCATAGAAAGGGGCAAACAAATACCTGATTGCATATACTGGAAGGGACACACATTAATGGCGGATGAACAAAAATGTGCATGCGTGCAAGTGCACACCTGTATTTTGTAGATAGGTAGAGACAGATTGCATGTGTCTGCTGGCATTTAAAGGGGAGGTGTCAGGGCTGACAGCGCCTTAAAGGGACAGTCAATAGCAAGATATATGGATGGTGCGGGAGGCTGGCATGGGATAGTGAGAGACACAGTGAGAATGTAGAAGAAATATGATAGGAAAGGATATATACACACAAGTTGAGACCAACACTGACACACATTCTCTAGTGATTCACAAATTGTATGCAAAAAACATTCTGCAGAATAATTAAGACATTGTTAAGATTGTTTACTTCAGTTACCTGACATTTATAATTTAATTGCCTACAAAATTGAATAAAATGTTTAATAGGACCTAGGTCTGGTGTGCCGGCATTATTTAATCTGCTGTCAACTGAAATTGTAAACCAATAAATGGTAAAAAGAAAAAAGGTAATGCTAACATCAATAACACTGTCTAGAATATTAAATTGGTGGCTTGAATATCAACACTGTGACTTAAAGTTAAAGAACAACTGAGAGAAAAACACTGCTGCTCTGCCCTGGAAAGGTTTCAAACCTGTAGCACTTCTGACCACACACAATATGTAGAGAAATACAGTCATTCTATTACTATACAAAATATATTTCACATATACACAAATCATCATATGTATGTGTAAATCTCGTTTTTTTTATGAAACACATTTGGAAATCAGAATTTACATCAATGTCATTCCATGAACTATCATCACAGGTGGGTGCTGTCAGATGTGGTTTCCTATACTTAACTGTAACTGTGATGTGCTATGATGTGATAATGAGTGCCCTCTGAAATTATGTGATGGACAAAGCATTCAGCAGCCACAAGACAAGAGCACAGCCAGCTAATATTTCTATTCCACCTTCTTTTTGGGTACACATCTTATTTTACCCCACTAACAATAATACATTAATGTGCGGTGTGATTGTTAAAATCATTGAGCTTACTGGCCAACTCCTGTAAAACCTTTTTTTTGTTTTGTTTTTTTCGGGCAGGCGCTTGTTAGTCAGTGATAATATTACATTTTTTTGTTATTTTTTTCATATTAGATTGTAGAGGTCAGCAGGTGGTCCTATTTGCATCTTATCAAGTTTACATGTTTTATTGCAATAAACAACCTTGTATTCCTGAGGTGCTGAGGTGTATAACCTTGCCTACAGCAATTAATACCTCTTTGACTTATCAGAGGCACCGCAAGAACACACAACACAAAATGTCAGAGCCAAACAGCACACTAAACACACACAGTAACATTTGCAGCACACAAATGTTGGCTGGCTTAGATGAACATGCATGCACTGCATGAATGGATAACTGTTAACATGGCTTGTTGGCTGAAGGGGTTTGGCTATTTTTTCCTGCTGTGAAATCACTATTATGACAAACACAAATCCAAATTAAAACCAAAAACAAACAAAATAACTAAACCACAGGCATATTCCGCACACCTCTGTGTTCCCTGTGTTAAGTCTCTGGATCTAGAAAAAAAAAATGTACCAAATGAAGGATGTTAATTATCGTAAGACAACAAATTTATGTCATTTAGTCATTTATAATTTCTGAAAATAAGAAAAAGCATTATAATTTATAGCAATTTAGAGTGTAGTTTTATTTTTCTAAATTAGATTTACAGTGTAAAACAAAATTCTGCCTTCAATCAGAGATGAGTAAAGCCAACTCAATAGAAGACAGAGTGTAAAGAACAGTTAAGGTTTTCACAAACAGATACAAGAGTGGGAAACCTACCTGACGTCAAGACCAGAGTTTGAAAAATTACAAAACACTAAAAGCAGACATAAAACTGGCCTCCACCATGCTGTCAGGATGGTTCACACACACATAAGCATACACACATCCACACCCAAGTCTCTGAAAATCATTCCTAGATAAATAGTTCTTTTGTGCCTCTAATAGATGTGCACAAAATCAGGAAACTATTTCTTACAGATGAATTTGACAGTCTGGTAAAAGCTTAATTCAACATGTGTCGATATATAGCACATAGAGGATGTATGAGATGAAGTCTTTATTTCATTTGACTATGTAATGCTTTGCTTTGTAGTTTCTTCTTCTTTCTCTATGTTTACCTGTCAAGCTTTAGCCTATTTGTGTTTAGTCATCTCCTAAAACTGCCCCTAAATTCAAACCTCTTGAAATCGTGCTTTTGCCAACCTTCAGTGGTTTTATTTCTCACCTTGCTGCAGTGATGTGCACTGCAGGGTGTGTCAGTTATCTATGGCATTGCATCACCAAACAACACATATTTAAAAAAAAAAAAATAAGCTGTTGCAAATGTTTAGTCAGGAAGACTGTAGTTAGTTTCTCTTTCCATCCTGCCATTTATGTTTTGAAATTATTTTTTAAAATATACAGTACGTCTACATATTAGAGTGTGATATAACTTCCGTATTTTTGAGGAAAATGGACAACACTAAGGCCATAATGTCAAATTTCAACATTTATTTTTCACCAGTCAGAAGTTTACAGAGGCAGAGGCAAAGTTTACAATAACAGTTTGATTTCTCACCTACAAAAAGCCCCCAGCTCTGTGTAAAAAAAAAATTGCACCAAGGTTTGGTGCAGTCACAGTACTTGTCACAGTCACATAGTTTAAAAGATACAGCTGAAATAGCTGCAGTTTAAAAGAAATTTAAAATAAAAATTAAAAAGCAGCCAGAAAATTACTTTTAAACACCTACAGATTGTTTTTTTGCAAGAGCTACTTGTAATATTTTAGACATACTGACAATTGACTCTGTAGTGCACTGTTTTCTATTTTGTAGCAGTAATTCTATTCGAGGCATATGTATAAAAATATAAATGCAGGACTTGTCAATGGCAGATATTCAATCAGCGAGCAAAGAAAGGACATGCACAGCACATCCCCTGTTCGGTTCGGTCATGAATTATAAGTCTTAGAGATGGATCGACAGTAGACCAGTCTCTGCTCTGAGAGCAGCACTGCAGGGAAATAAAGCTGAAGAACGTTTTAGAGTTCACACTCGGGTTAATATATGGTCCATACTGAACTTGTGGACAGATGGGGTGTTTGTTAGTTTTAATATCCAAATGAACTTTGTTCATAGTATTGTTTAGAGCTGTTAACCAGAAAATATAGCCTTTGTCCATAAAATTACCCTGAGGGTTCTCTCAACCTTACAGTCCTGTTATTAATTGGTCTGGCTTCAGGGAAGTTTTTGATAATTACAAATTAAGTCATTAATGTGGTGCTAAATCAAAGCAGTAATGTGTACAGCATATACAAAGGTATTTGTATAGGTACAATCTATTGAACATACAAAGTGAGGTAAAGCATAGTACTGCATCACACCAAATAGACTGTATCCTCATAAAATGGTAATTGAAATGGGTATCTGGCACAAAGCCAGTGAATTTCTTCAGTTCCTGTGCAGACCATAACATCAATAGCAATGGGCCGACCAGAGTCAGTGACTTTAATTTGCTATTGTGCGAAAATAAATGACATTCTTCAGTCAGAATCACTACTTTAAGAAATCAACTATAAAATGGCTTTAGCTTCTAGTGGATATTGAAACGCTTTTTTGTGTGTGTTGTGTTGCCATTGTGTATCTGTGTGTTTCCATAGGTTGTGTCCCACCGTGTTAATTTTAGCTTGAGGGCCAAGCCATATTCTGTCATCTAGTTTTAATGTTTAATAACACAAGGCTAGTACACAGTACTGCATACTAATAACTTGGACACACACACATGTCCACTCACACAAAACAGACCTATTAGAAGTCCTGTTGCAGCTTACAACATTTTAAGGGTTGGTAATAGCAATGGTCATTATAAAGTAGAATGACATTTTACACACACACTGTATATAATTCCCATGGTCCAGTGAGGATACACAAGCTAGAATGGTCAAGTGACAGACAGTGATTAATTGATACATCAACACTGTGTGTGTTCACACATGTGCATGTGTGTTAAGGTCACTACATGGTCTTTTAATTGAATTCTTGTATTTCTGTCTTGAAGGATAATGGAGGGAGCACTAGAGCAGATAGAAACACATTGTTCCCAGTCTCTCTGTCTCTGGGCCTTTATGTCTCCCCATGTCTGTCTGTCTCTGCTCTATTCTCTGATTCTTCCTCCAGGGGTAAAACTGAAAGTGTTACTAGACCCTAAGTGTAATTTTTAAACATGTCCATGTTGTATATGCATACACACAAGCAGCTAACCAAATGGCTATATTAAATGTCATTTTTAAAATGGCAGTGACATGCTTTAATAAAATGGAATTACAGCATCGAGTATTGCTAAATGGGTTTCACCCTGCAAAGTGCATATCAAAATGGCAAGATGGGGAAGACGATGTTGAGGTATAAATGCCCATCATGAATCATGTCACTATCCACAAGACTGTAACTGAAAATAAAGTTTGGTACAGTCCTTCAGGACCAGTTAGCTATCATTTTTATTGAGATTATGTAAGCTGCATGCTTTGGTGCTAATTTTACTACGAGTATAAACTTCCTATTTCTGAAGACAGACAATGGATGCGTCTTTTGTGGATACATTTCATTTTGCATATAAGTTAAAGCACTTGTGGGCAAGTCAAAGTAGGAGGCGACAAACTCTTGACTTTATGTTCCAGGTATGATCCAACAATTTCTTTTTCGACAGTGAAAAACATAAAGCTGATCTGTGACACACCTCTGCATTACTCATGTCTCAGTCTCAGTCTTGTCTTGTATTAGACATAGGCTCTCATGCATCACACTAGCCAACATACTCTATGTTCATCCCCTTCTGGGTTGATAATGGGTTGGACACTGCCCTGCTTACTGAACAGTAGACTTTATGAAATATGAATACTCACTATAATGACATTGACATTTAAGTTATCATTTAATTGACAATATGACTGATTGGATGAGCATGGTGGAACTGGAACTTAACTTTATTTAATTAATCACAGTCATTATTTCTAAGTTTGTGGATATAAAAGGAGAATGAGTATGAAACTGCTTTTGAGTCTCTGACTGCTCACAACCAAAGTCTCACC
The DNA here is from genome assembly GCF_000972845.2 of Larimichthys crocea. NCBI lineage: Eukaryota > Metazoa > Chordata > Actinopteri > Sciaenidae > Larimichthys > Larimichthys crocea. The sequence goes on along the minus strand of NC_040023.1, from coordinate 1,246,685 downwards.
TGTGGCAGCAGGAAACATTCAAAGTAGATCTATATTATTTGTATGTCTCTTCTATGAAAGGGTGCACAAAGAAAACACTCCCTGAGGCCACATACACTATGCCTTTTTTGTCTTCTCTGCAGTTTGACAAAATCTTCATTGTAAGCAATGATCAGCAGCATGCTACAGTAATACAGGGTCACAGACAGCCAATTACCTGGATCTGCACTGAATCTAAACCTCGGGGGAAGTTTTATAGTTTCCCAACTTTTAGGCATGTTGGTGAAGGTTGACAGATGCTCCAAAGTCCAATGATCAAATGCTGACAGGATGGCACAAATGAACTCAAGATTCTACCTTGACAAAAAAGGACAGCATACCCAGGGCTTTAGTGTCACATAGTTGTCAATTAAATTAACTTAAAATTGTATTCACACCCTTAAGTGTCAAGAAACAGAAAGTATCTGCTTCTTGTTGTACTGCAAATTGTTGCCAAGTTCATGAAATGTTGAGTCAGATATCCAGACGCTCCATGGAAAGACAGCATATAACTCTTCTAAAATAGGTGACAATTGATTTTCATTTCCTTACTTAATAGTTTTACAATTTCATACTGATTAGTTTGCCTCATCATGTTGACCGAAAAAGATCAAAGGAAGTGACAATGGGAAATAATGGCAAGACAAAAAAAGACAGATGGAAGGACAAGAAAGTGTCAGTCACCTTTCAACACTCAGTATTGTGTGGCATGAAGCAAGGGGTGGATTGCTGATATGTCTTATCACTGAGAGTGATTGTAACAATGGTCTTCTGTCAAGCAAACAAATATTTCACTTATATGCCATATTTTGATTATTAATTAATTTAGTATTATTGGGGCGTTCAGTCCAATCACAGAAACTAGGTGATTTTCACCTAACAATTAGAATAAAACTTTACATTGCAAGCTGAATAACCATGGACAACAATATAATGGTTGCCAACTATTTCTGCATTATTTGAGCTCAAGAAATCTTTGGTCCACACAATTATTTTGTTCTGATGTTGCAAGGAAGGTGAATTTGTGAAATCGACAAAGAAACCATCTTGCCCGGTTTCAAGCTGTGCGCTTGTGGCTGAACCACAGTGGTTCAGACCAATCAGCTCCCTATGAGGAACTACTGGCACTGGTTTAGGTGTGATGACAGCAAGATGTTGCTATAGTATCCATTACAGAGTATTTCTTTCTGAAAGAAAAGCAAAGAATGGCACCAAAGGCTGATTGGTTGAAGTTAGAGAATGATAAACACCGATAAGACAATGGTTTATCAAACCACATGCAAGTATTTCCTGAAAGGGCCTGTCCTTTTGCAAACAGTTTTTAAAGATGACTTCTAAGATGGTCCTGTGCACGAAAACACAAAAACATAGAACCACATATGTACAATAAAAAGTAGAAACAGATTTAAGGAGACATGTATATGAAGAGAGACAGAGAGACACTGAGAGAGAGGGACAGATTTGAGGAGGCATCTGAGCATAGATGCACTGACACAAGGAAGTTTAAATGAAGCTGTGCTATCTAGAAATGGAGTTGGAGACAGAAAGGAAATGCAGAAATACAGAAACAACATACCAACAGTGTGAATGAGTCATTGTTGCTGTGTCTCACTGTTTGTGTTATGTGACATATTAAAGACAACGAGTCTTCTGTCATCCCACGTCAGTGCAGAGTGCTGACGGGTTCAGTGTTCGATCTGAATGACTCACAATAGTAGAGCTTCAGTTGGGTTATCGTCATATAATGAGAGAAGCATGTCTCTTGCTGCCCACATCGCTCACTATTAAACTCCAGTGGGACGGTGGGTGTCTACGGGACTCCAGCAAAATGTTGTCTGAACAAATGCCACATACCTATAAGAAGCGTGTTTTCCAGAAATAATGAAGGGTGCTTATTTTATCACTGACAGGAACACATTTGAAACGGCAAAGAACTTGATCACAAGTTTCAAGGGCCATGAAAGTCCAAACACTGATTAACACATCAACTTGAGGAAAGGGAAGAAACATCTCAAGAACAAAGACACCATATCCACAAAGGCATTGTGTTTTTCAGGATGTCCATTTGTGGCTCAGGTGAATAATCCCTTAGAAAAAAACTAACTCAAAGGAAACAGTGCTCCACAGATCGGATGCCATTTCAAAGACAGAAACATCAACAGGGGACAAGCAGATATGGGAAAAACTGTTCTGTACAAGACAGAAAAAAGTAGCCAATCATAGCAGAAATCTGGTGTTCTTGTCCAAATAGTGGACAGGAAAGTATTCTAAAGCTTCTCGAGATAACAACATCCAAAGCATAGGTCAGTTCAGTGAAGAAAAGAGACAGAAAAATAACTTTTCCTTGTTATTTTAATCCTTGTTCTTTTCCTTTGTCTGTTCCTCCTCCATTCTCTCCTTTCCAGTTTTCTCCTGTCCTTGTCTCACCTCCAGCCATCCCAGTCTGGCATTCTTCCCTCTCACCATCCCTTTATCTGTTTTTCTCTTCATTCCTCCCACTGCCTTTGTCTCTCTCTCTTTAATCTGTATGTATTGCCAGCTAGTGTCTCCATTCCTCCCTCCAGGGGCAGTGGGCCAGCTCTATGGCTGATCATAGTGATCCCTCCCTGAGGAACAGTCTGCCTGACACCTGGGTGACTGCCCTAGAGGAGCTATGTGTGTGTGTATGTCTGTGTGTGTGTGTCAAGGGGCTAATGGGCAGCTTGAGGGGATTACCAGCTTAGCCACTGGGATTACTGGAACTTCAGATACACACACGCAGACACACATGTACATGCAGGACTGTCAATATTACGAGACAGGAGAGTTCGCCAAGGTATATTGGCTGACTTGTTACACTGCCCTGGTTCTCATTAGCCTGCTATCCAAAACAAACAGGGTTAAGAAGATCCAGCCATGGCCAAGGCTAAGTGGATCTTACCAGTGCCATGCACAACAACAGGTTTAGCACACAGAAATTGAGAAGACTAAAGGCCTAACATAACACAACAATCTAATGTCATGAAATATGTACAAACTCACAGAGTAATGAAATCACTGCCAATATATCATAGAAATACACTGAAGCTATACAGCACAAAAAGATTTGTTTGTTAACCTCTGATGCTGTAACTGTGCCCAAAGGATTGCTAAAGTGTTGCTGCTTTAATCGCAAAGGAACATCTTGTTGCTGCCAAGAAAACTCCTGAGCTTTTTTTTTTCTTTTTTTTGGGGGGGGGTGGCACTACCTTGCAATGACGACCTGAGGGAATCAGTGCCAACTGCCAGAACTGTTTGTGCGTGCCTTGCTCATATTATGTAAAGCCACCTATGAAATTTATGGACTGAGAAGTGTATGCACTTATCTTTGTCCTTCAAAGTAAGTGGTTATACTGCCAACAAACAGCTTAGTTAGCTGTCTCAGAAAATATTTGTTAAAACTGTTAGAAGAACATCGCTCTCAGTTATAACTTCTAGGAACATTCTGTGCCCTGATTATTAGAGAAGGGACAATAAAAAAGTACATCATATGTCAAAGTTTTTAGGTACAAAGTTGGTTTATGATTCACAGTGTATGCATAATACTCACTATCATTGTTACAAAGATGCCAACTAAACAGCTATCATCATTTTCATGATGAGTTTCAAAGTTCAGTCGTGAGCTTGGAAACATCAGCTTGCAAAAAATAATTTTGCATTCTAGCCTTAAGTGGACTTTAACTATTTTTCATCTTCTCTACAGTAAATATTACTTTAGTTTATTGAAAAAATGAAGTCAACTTCACATTTGTCAGATTTCAAAATATGTGTTAACTTTTTGCCAATAACAGTGTTCATTTGCCCTGCTGCATCTGGCTCAATGTCCTCTCAACATTTTTGACTTGTGGATATTTAAAAGGCTGGTATAGAGTTTTCTTTACAATGATTATGACTATAGGCTGAGTAAAATAATTAGATGAGAATAAACACATAAAGAATTCATATGGCAGTTTTTGAAGTATAAGTTTTGCTTTCATCAAGTACTGATAGGTAATTAGTATTTAAATGTATGCATTGTAATGGCGTATGATGTGAAATGCTGCACCTTTCCCCTCATTTGACTGAACAAACTACTCACAGAAAAAAGGGTGGGGGGAAATCAATTAACGCCAGCCCCAGGTGTATTAAATACATGCAGACATAATCTCTACAGTGGCCACAATATGACACAAGGAGCTCCAAAGACTCGAGAGATATATCACCAGGGGATTTGACTCCTGAATATTGTACTGCACTGTTAACGTTATTGTAATGATTATAATTATAATCTGTGCCAGGCTGAGCTGAAAAGAACAGAGCTGGTTATCGGTACTGAATTAATGACATTTATAGGAAGAATTGAGAGTGAAACAGATGGGGTGGGGAGTGGGGGGTTGAATTAATATTGTGAAGAGACACAGAGAGGTTGAGAGCCAGACATTAAGAAACAGAGAGACGAAAGAGTGAATTACAATCATTCAGAGAAAGGCATTCATTGACAGAAAGACTGAGACAGATTGTGAAAAAGAGAGATGATACTAGTCACTGTATATCAAGACAGGAGTGACACTGAACAGAAAGCTTAAGTTCAGAGATACAGACCATGATTGAGAGAATGTAAAAATGAGAAACACAGGTATTATGTGATTTTTAAAAAAGGAGTTATGATGGATGAGCTAAATCCATTATAAAAATATATTTCAATAAACACAACACCGATCTTTCTCTGTCTTCCCTCTATTGTGCTCTGTAAACTTTGACACCAAAAAGCTACAAAAAGAAATTTAGCAAGGTATTAAAGAGGGAAAAAAATGGTATTTGTAGTCCCTGATACTTTTAACGCTATTTCTGTGGAGCCAGTAATTTAATACAATGTGCTGTTTTCAAATTCACAATGAATAAAAACTAATTTCTTAAATGGCTGAAAATAACCATCCGATGAAAGCATCCCTCTATGAAGCCCAAATACTCTCACACCCACAGTGTTTGCCTGCACACTGTGCACGGCTTAGCAATTATGCACAAATCAAAGCCACAAAACATTTTTAGTTTTCTTGCAGGAACCATTTACACCAAACAGGACAACTGATGGACACTTGCTGTACCAAAATGTTATTTACTGCAATTAAAGTTGGTGCTGTGAGTTAATTAATTCTTAACACTAGTGGGCTGTTGTCATCTGGTCTAGTCTATGTACATCTGCACAATATTAATATCATGTTGATTCACACGGATATCTAAGATTCACAAGGGATATATACAAATTTCTTCACTTCAAAGTAATTATATTACACTGCATTGCCACTGTGGCCTCCTGCACAATTCCCTTGGTACAGTACTGGAGGTCATGCTGTGTTCTCAAATGAGTCAGTTTATTGGGTATGGGCCAATTCTATGCACTGGCAAATATAAAGTAATTCTGATTCTGATGCAAGAAAAGGCTGGTCTGAATCTCAGACACAGGCACACGCGAGGACACGCAGAAAAAAAAATTGGAAAAAGACACAAAAAGAGAAAGTGTTCTTTCTCTCTTCCTTCCTGTCTTTTTAACCTGAGCAAAGCTATTTGGATCTTCTAACACACAAACATCTACACACACCTCTTACCCCCTACAGGGCAGAACTGATGCAGGAAGAGATGAAATACCACTACCTCAGGGGTAAACACACCTCGGTTCACACTCACACAAACCACTCACTCACTCATGCGCACACATATACATCTACATATACAACTTTTGTTTTCTTTCCCTCCAAAAAATTTTACTCAATTCCGCTCAGGAATATTGTCCCAACATCAAAGACCATATTTGCTTATTTTCACACCAATCACACACTGCTGTTTCCCATGGCCTTTGTGTTGGTGCATGTTTTCCTTCTCCGTCTGTGTGCAGGAGGTGCATGTCTATCTGTGTGTATTCATGAGGTTGTGTATAACCTTAGATTTGTGACTGTGTGTATGTGTCTCTCTGTTTCTGTGCTTGTCTCCTATGGGGTGTGGGTGTGACTTAGCCAGGTGTAAAATTGGTGCTGTAGAGGATTGCAGATACTAACTGGGTCAGGGCAGGAACAGGAAAGAGGGAATAAACTAGCCACTATATGGCAACTCAAAAGAACAGATTTAACAGATCCTGCCTTTTGTGACACAAAGTAATGGTTTTCTTTTTGATATACTGTGGCTACCTGGCATTTTAATTCACATCATTTCACAACTGAGCACTATGACTGGTTTCTGCTGAACATAAATGTTTAGCCAAAGCAAAGCAAGATGGTTTTAAAGAAAGCAAACAAACATATAAAGCAGATTCTGTACAGAATATAGAGAATGTGGTTTTGATGTACCCCACTAAAATCAAACTCTAAAAACTACTTCAGTTTGCACCTTTCAATAACACAAGATTAACATGAACACAAAAGTTACAACAAAGTTTGAATGTTATTGATGTGCTTTCATTCTCAGGACTGCAAAACATACACACTAACTGTCAAAAAAGTTGTGGCCAGTTTAGGTCGCCAAATCATTGACATGAAGTGTAACCAATGCTCTTGAGTCAAGCTGCAACTTCCTTCACAAACCAAATCACTCTGAGCAAATCACTAACCTGCTGCACCGCTGCCTCAGAGCTAGAAACATTTGTTATTAAGTGTGCAAAACAGGTGTTTCACGCTCACTTATACACACACACACACACACACGTATGCACACAGGCTCCATGCAAACTCCAACAAACAGCTGTAACACCCCAGACAGTCAGTCTTAATAGCTCCAACTAGGGTCACAACCTCATATCAGCTACAGCAGTAGGATTTGCAAATCATACACTAAAAATGCTGTGCATGCTCTTCTGCAAGCATTCACAGACTTTTTTAACCTATGAAATTTACCAATATCTGATTAAAAGCTGTACGGTGATTTCCCTCTCCTCTCTTTTCCCTTTCTGTGTGGCATACATCCAATAAACGATAATATAAATACTGTGCCATTTCTCGTGGGCATTACAATATCTAAACTTTCTAAATAATTTGCATAATGAGCATTGTTTTGTTCCACATTCTATACATCAGGAGTATTTATGGTTTGCCAAGAAAGCTACTCTGCTGTTGCTATATTGGTTACCTGAGCATCTGTCCTTGCTTCTGGGGCTTTCTCTGTTTGCTCATCCATCTTCCTCCTCCTCCTCTTCCTTTTCCTCTGGACACCTCTCCACATTAGGACTTCTACCCTCTATTTCTCATCTGCTACTTTCCAGTCTTTCCCTCTCTCTACTCTTTATGTGCTTCAGCAAATTCTTCTGGAGCCATAGTCACAGAGGTTACAGTTAAAAAACAATGAAATATGAGTTATGGTTAGGTAAAAATGTTTTTCATTTTCTAAGTTAGCTTATGTCAACACATAAACATTGTTCCCAACAGTCAAAAATACAGTCAATTTGCAATATAAAAGGTTAAGGCAGACAAAAAAAAGCTAAATTTAGGAATATAACCTTTTCAAGTCCACAGCACTCATGAAACACACCTTCTGCCTTTGTGCAACTCGCAGCATATTCTCCTAAAAACCAACAGGATGCCGAGAAAAATATATTGTTACCTAGTAATAGCAGACCACCTATTCAAATGGCTATAAACATAATGTTGTCGGATTCGTTTAGGGAGCTTGACAGCGTGACATAGAGCATAAAAGCATGTCACGCCAAATGTGTGGGAGTCAGCCCCGAGAGACATTATTTAAAATGCCATTTAATAGACTTAGCATGTTAAGATGCATATATTTTGGCTGGTTTGGACTCATGCATAATAATAAAAAAAAAAAAAAGTAATCACTATAATAGTGTAGGATCAGACCTAAGCATGCCCAAAGCATGCTATACCACACCCCGAAAACACAGTGAGGATTTCTGCTGGTCGACCTAATCACCTCTATCTACGGAAGCCCTAAAAGGCTATACATACATACATTTTATTCTACCCGTTTTCTCGTGATAACGAGATAATTAATTTGAGATCTCGAGAAAACAAAACAAGCACTTGATTTAATACACTAGACTATCGTTTTGTTTTTTCGAGATCTCAAATAAATTATCTCATTATCATGGGAAAACGGAGAAAATTATCTCGTTATCACGGGAAAACGGGAGGAAAAAAATGAATGTATGTATGGCCTTTTAGGGCTTCCGTATATACCATAAATGAAGAAATAGACCATTTTCACAGCAGCCATTTTGACATGAAATAACTCAGACAACACAGGTGTTTCCTATGATATTAAATAAGGCCCCGTTCAATTTATTGCAGCAGAGATTTTCCAACATTGGCACCCTGACTCTGTTTGACCTGAATGGAACAGGACCCTAATTAGTATCATTGGTAACACCTGCGTCTACCTACTGTTTCATGTCAAAATGGCTGCTATTTCACACTGGGTTAAGACACGACTCTAATCACACTGCACTATCCCCCTTTGTCCAGAATAAAGCAATAGAGGCCAGGCTACCAGGGCTACTCTCACCTCTGCTATAGTCCTGCTTTCCTTCCCTGCAACCTCAGTCACTAACTCACTGACCTGCCTGCCTAAAGACGGATGACCCACATCAGCTCCTTCACCAGCCCCGGGCCTTCCAGCTTACTCTAACATCACGGAGCTGCTTCGGTGACACCTGACAAAATAAACTTCCAGGCCTCCACTGTCTTTCTCAAACCTCACCTATTCTTCTCCCTCTGCAGCTATGACACAGAATACACTTTTTGCTGTTTGCGCAGTGATAAATGTGCTTTGAGAATCAAATAAGGACATACGAGCCCTTCAGATTCAGATAGCCACCAAGCTCACTAGAGACAGCAAATACAGACACAGCTAACTGTAGCAGTTAATGTCAGCTCATTTCAAGTCACCAAACGCCAGCTAACACAAGAAGTGCTGACACACAAACGCAAACATTAGATGGAAGTTGTTTTGGATAAAAGTACTTACTTAATTAATTAATTAGTCCAAGTTAAACGCGTTAATCATCCTCAATCGAGACAAACACACTCACACACCTGAAGTTGATTAACGGGGGGGGGGCACCAATGCTGCATTAAGGGGAAATCGGAAAATTAGCGCTCCTTTTTCTAGAAATCATTACAATATGTAATTCAGGAATTTACTAATTACGTGGAAAAAATACAATTATAACCTTGAGTGTTAGTTATGGCTAAGCATTTACATTATTGGTATTAGTTGTCCAGAAGCTTTGCACACTTGCTTGTTTTATATTATAAGCAGTTTAGAGTTTATTTTTATTTACTTTTATTTTTTATGTTCTTTATTTATAACAGCAGCTCATTTTACAAGAACTCAAAGGCAAATGTTGTACAATCCATTCTGCTGTTCACAAAATATAGGAACTTTGTACAGTTTGGGAGACAGGATTTGTTATATAGAGAGATTAGCAAATTCTAAAAGAAATAGGATAGAGAGCCATAAAACTCAGCAAAGGGGGAGAGACGGATCAGTAGGTAGGAAATACTTTAAAGTTTAGAGTTTTATATTATATAGAGATAGTTCTAAACTTTTACTGTGAAGCGTAAGTCAATGTAACCCTTTGATAGGCTACTGAATCTCTATGAAACCAATACAACATAAACTAGTTAACACTACATTCAAGTCCTTCTGTGTTTTTCACCCAAATGTGATCCACACATTCTAACGATCTCCAGATCGAAGATCGAACTTAACTTAATTTAAGTGAGGCTGTCGACATACATCCACACAAACCTAGTTTACTTTAGTAAATGGTTTAAAAACAGATTTGCTTGCACAAAACAAATATAGCCACTAGATGGAATGGACAGATTGACAGATTGCATTGATTAAATATTCATACAGTGACCTGAAACAACTTCACTAACTGTTTTTGTGAGCCTGACTTTGCTTTGTCTTGCTGTAAAACGTACATATCTCAACTGTGTAAAGACAATAGTTATAATGAAAGTTTACACAAAATTCCCACTCACATAAACACAGTAATAATGCTATGTATAGATGAGGGGTTCACGCGTGAAAGGGAGGAATTTAGGCCAGTAGATCTCAGTAGAAACATCATAGTAATTCAGTATTCATTTGCATCTCAACACACTTTGTATTCATCTTTTTACTGTTAGTTTCATCACAATTCTAGAGCCCGTGGCTCTCATTTAACCAAATCTTACATACTATAATCCCAATTGTGCCCTGGATATTTGAAATGATTTTATTTCATCATGTTGTCTTGACTTTGTTTTTTAAAGAGATGTGGGTTGCTGCAAATACTTAATCGAAGCATGTCCCTCTGGGTATACATTTTTAAATAAGACCATATTTTGAGGTCCAGGTGGGAAGGTTGATTTTATTCACCAGAAAGTCTAAATATATTTATGTATGTTTCAGTAAGTGGTGCATTCAAAGTCTTTGAATTGCTCTCAGTTATTCTTTGGAGACACTCTCTTGTTTCCTGTGGATTGATTCATCATCCTCCAAAAACCCCATAATGACTTTATTTCAGAATTCTGTGACCTCCTTTTCATTTCAATTACCAAAAATGAAGCATTTTGATTGTATTTCACATGTTGACAGAAATGACAATTTAACGTTTGAGCTTTTGTAAAAGCTTTTGACGATCAGCAACATGAAGTCAGTACCAAACACAAATGGGATCAAATCCTCAATCTGGTCATTCTATTCTATTCTATTTTAATCCTAAAAGTTTGGCAAATAAAGACGCATACGGTCTCCCACACTCCTTAGTACTTGCATTTCGTCCATCTATCCATCCATGCCCAAAAACTCTGAAATGCTGTCTTGGCACTCACACATTATTAATTCTTAGACAGATGTTAAATTCTCTGAAGTCTACTTGTTGTCCCACTCACGTCTTCCACTCCAACAATTTATGTGCTGCGACCTTACCAGGCTTTCACATTTACTATGACAAAACATCAGTGAGTGACAGGAAGCCAGTCATTTCAAATGGCACCTTGTGACACAGGAAGACAACGGCTACAAGTACATACAGTGACAGAATGAAAGCACCTGAAGTGATGAGGTGAGGCTGAGTAATGTTGAACTTTATGCAAATGTTCTAGAATCCAGTCAAATGGCGCTCATCTGTCAGCCTCACAAGGAATGAATAAACAACGAATGATTCAACTTTAGAAAATAAATATACTGTATTAATATGGTTACAACTAATTCAACTGTATTTATCAGCAAATCATGTGATTCATTCAAGGTTAAGTATTTATTAAGGTCGTAGTAATAATAATTACCTTGACATTCTTATGGGTAGCTTGCCATATTATCAGAAAGTAAAAAACTGAACTGGCATTTCAAATAGACGTTTAAACCAAAGGCTAACTGCAAGCTGACGAGACAACAACGTAATGTGACAAATAGCCAATGTAGACAATTAACAGATTTAATTTAAAAATGTCATACTGTCTGTTTAGGGGTCTCTCGGGATAAATCAAGCACGTCTCAGGAGACCCAGTATAACTCAAAATGATTACATACAAATACACTCTGTCTTTGTGTCCTAATTCTGCCTCTCTGTCACCCATTTTTCTGTTTTCTTCCTCATTTCTCATTGTGACTCTGCCTCCACTATTAATAAGTATGTTAACATGCACAATCGTATCACAGTTATGGATGGTTTATTGGATTATCCTGGTGCCCAGGCAGCCATAAAAACAAAGAGGATTCATCCTCAAAGTGACAGGGATGTCAATGAGTTGAAATCACATATGCACCGACAACAAGCAGTAATCATAAACCTGGACAGTGTTATGAATAACAATGCTATTCTGAGGTCCATGCAAAACAGGACCTCATTTATGACTGAAAAATGAATGTAAAGAATATTCCCATCCGTCCCTCCAAGGAGATTTGCTAGTTACATAAAAATACTCCTTATACTCCCTCCCCATCCAAGCACGTCGGAGAAGCTACAGTGGCCATGAAATTTGTGTAAAATGTCAAAGGTCTTATCTAGAGTCACTGCTAGGTACTGTGGAAACATGGTGGACTGTGACCTCCATGGCTCTGAAGTGCCATTAACTGCAGAGTTCCTCTAACAGCCACTTGAGAGTGGCTAAAGAACGTTTGAAATAAACGTTTGCAAAAAATGTTTTTTCTCACTAATTTGCTTTTATATTAAGGCTCAAAGTTTTTTGCATATTTAACAGCTTGGCCCCTTTGATTGACAGCTGGGTGTCCTCACAGGTGGGTTGTTTAAACACCCAGGCTTCATTCAGCCCATCAGATCGATTGATGATCCAAGTCTTTCACATTTTTAGATTAGCCTGGAGGCAGGAAAGGGCAGGACTGACAATATGGCAGCGGCTTGGGAGCTTGGGTGACATCACAGATACTGTACCCATGTTTTATACTGTCTAGAACTCTGACCCACTGTCTGTAGATATAAAAGGTTCATTCTTGTTTTTTAGATGATTATATATTAATAAAAACATATCACATGTATGAGTGTGTATTCCATTTCTGCCAATTGATTGCCCTAAATGTTACACAGTGGATCTTTTATAAAGGTTAAGTGATTAAAACTACTATTAGATTCTGCTTATTTTTGTCTCACAAAATCATCCAATACTATACTATAATCCAATCCAGTACTATATTGTACTGTAGTTTAAAAAGAATAGATTAGAAATAGGTTTGTACTCACAACACATGGCCCGTTTTTATCCTCTGCTCCTTCATTTGCTTTGTTGATGTTTCCTATTGAAGGCAGTTTGGACTATAGTCGTATACAACAGTGATTACAAGATCAACAAAGAACACAATCAATTAGATTATTTATGTAGTTTAATGAAGAACTATCTTTCATAAAATAGTTGAATTGCTATGGTTAAAACAGTTTATCAATTTAATTAGGAAAACTCTCCCAGGCAGAGTAGAAATTGTTAGTACAATTACACATTTATTAGCTCATGTTTCTTCCTGGTATTCCCAACCTTGCGTTTGAGACACCACATGGGGTAGCTTGTTTTTGGAATTAATTCACAATTTGAAGGCAACATTAAAATAAAAAAAAAAATTCAAAAGCTTTTGGAGGACACAGAAATGCCATTAGGCTTGCTTTGACCCAGTTGTCACTGACCAAAAAGCAGGAATGGCATGAAATTTGCATGTTAAGGTCTAATGCAATATTAATGTTTTTTTAAATGTTGGGGTCAGAGTGTGTGTAAGTGCACGTCCTGTCTTCAAAAGACTTCAAAAGTCTACAGGCACAGAGGTGGAACAAGACCAACTCCATTCATCATATCTGTTTGTTGCGCTGACATCATGAAGAGGGTGGACAGGTAAGACAAGACCCACCCAAAGTTCAAAACACTCTGTTTGTCACAGTCAATAATTCCAACTGCTAGAGTCAATAAATAATCCAAGGAGCGACTGAGAGGAATTGTTATTTCACAGTGCTCAAATCCGTGTTTAATCCGGATTGGTTGTCTCTGTGTGTTGGTGCGCATTGTTTTGTGTTTTAACTCTGTTTTTGGCGATGGTACCCGGAGCTCTGTCACCAGAGAAGAGCTTATGAACATCACACTAGAGGATTTATTTCCTACTTTTCTTCTCCCTAACTGGAAATTTTGGACATTCTGGTTAAAGGTGCGCTCACTTTTGCTCACGCAGTGAAATGCCGGAGGAGAGGGAAATGGGCCGGTGCACTCGTGCGTCTTCGCCAGTGCGGATGACGCACACGTTACCCAACAGGAATTACAACTGCTGTTGGGGAAAAACAGAGACTTTTATTCATCTGCTGTTCTGTGCTTCACGGAGACGTGGCTGAGTGGATTAATACCGGACTCTGTGCTTCAGCTGGCAGGATTCCAACTCTACAGAGCGGACAGAGACACGGAACTTTCCGGCAGGTGGAGGAATCTGTTTTTACATCAACAGTGGTTGGTGCAACGACGTAACAGTGATCCAGCAGCACTGTTCTCCTGACCTGGAATCCTTCATTTTAAACTGTAAGCCTTTTATTTACCCTGTGAGTTTGCTTCATTCATTCTGGTCGGTGTTTACATCCCGCCTCTTGCCAGTTATTGTCGATGGTGACTTTAACAAAGGAAATCTCACTCACGAACTCCCTAAATACAGACAGTTTATTAATTGTCCGACCAGAGAGGAGAACATTCTGGATCACTGTTACACACAAAGTCAGGGATGCTTATCACGCCGTCCTCCGTGCTGCACTGGTCCACTCTGACCATGTCATGGTCCACCTGATTCCTGAATACAGGCAGAAACTAAAGCTCTGCAAACCTGGAGTGAGGACTTCAAGGAAGTGGACGGGTGAGGCTGTGGAAGAGCTACAGGCGTGTTTGGACTCTGCTGACTGGGATGTGTTCAGGACTGCTACCAACAGTCACAGAGAGTACACAGAGGTTGTGACATCTTGGCCCTCCACTACATCTCCTGGACTCCTATGCCAGGATCCTGTTTGTTGATTTCAGCTCTGCCTTCAACACCATCATCCCGGCTCTGCTTCAGGAGAAGCTCTCCCAGCTGAGTGTACCTGACTCCACCTGCAGGTGGGAAGCAGCATGTGAATCTGGGAAAACATGTCTCCGACTCAAAGACCATCAGCACCGGATCCCCCCAGGATGGCTTTCTTTCTCCTCTGCTCTTCACCCTGTACACCAACAACTACACCTCCAGTCACCAGTCTGTCAAGCTCCTGAAGTTTGCGGACGACACCACCCTCATCAGACTCATCTCTGATGGTGACGAGTCCGCCTACAGATGGGAGGTTGACCATCTGGTGACATGGTGCAAACAGAACAACTTAGAGCTCAACACTCTAAAGACAGTGGAGATGGTTGTGGACTCAGGCTCACCTGCCCCTATCACCCTTTGTGACTCCACAATTGACACTGTGGAGTCTTTCCGCTTACTGGGAACTATCATCTCCCAGGACCTCAAGTGGGAGCTGAACATCAGCTCCCTCACCAAGAAAGCACAGCAGAGGTTGTACTTTCTGCGGCAGCTGAAGAAATTCAACCTGCCAAAGACAATGATGGTGAACTTCTACACCTCCATCATTGAGTCCATCCTGTCATCCTCCATCACCATCTGGTACGCTGCTGCCACTGCCAAGGACAAGGGCAGACTGCAACGTGTCATTCGGTCTGCAGAGAAGATGATCGACTGCAATCTTCCGTCTCTTTAGGACCAGTATACCTCCAGGCCCCTGAGGCATGCAGGAAAGATTGTGGCTGATCCCTCCCACCCTGGTCACAAACTCTTTGAGACGCTCCCCTCTGGCAGGAGGCTGCGGTCCATCAGGACCAGAACCTCACGCCACAAGAAGTTTTTTCCCCGTCTGCTACTAGCCTTATCAACAAGGCCCAGAGCCCCCACTGACACTCTTTCACACTCCACCTCTGCCTCTACATGTCACATTGACATAGCATCCACTACTCTATGCGTTACTCTAATGCTCAGCTTGGACTTCCTTGTTCTGCAATACTTATACTTGCATATTTGAACATTTGCACATACTGTATGTGAACATTTGACTGGTACTATCATCACTGCCAGCTGTACTGCTCTTTTTTTCTTAATAACATACTGTGTATATATATTTATATTGTTATATTTTATATATATATATATATTTTTTAATAGTTTATATTTAGATAATGCTTGTCATGCACCAACAACACCAAATACGTATGTGAAAAATCATACTTGGCAATAAAGCTTTTTCTGATTTCTGATTCGAAAAAAAAGAAAGAAATAAACCAAAGATATTGTGCTGGTGTGTCTTGTATCTTTTATGTCTTGTATGTGTGTGTGTGTGTGCACAACAAGAATAGAATGTATGTGTCTGTCTGATCCATGTTAATCACTCTCCCCATAATTACCATTTTCTTGTTAATGGATTGGACCTTTTAATCACCATTTTGCCCTGTGTCCATGGCATTTGTGTGTCTGCGTACCAATGTGTGTGTGTGAAGGGCATGAAGAAAGAGAAAGATGGAGAGAGAGAATGTGACCAACCTAACTAGTGGGGAGATAGTAAGTACGCAGACTATAAATCTTCCTCACACACACAAATGGGTGCATGTGCACGTGAATGCTCGTGTGCACGCATTCACAGAGCACATCCTTTCCTGTTATCTCAGATAAGCAGGAAATCCTAATCAACCAACAAGAGCATAGAGGGCATCTTTCACTTTCTCTCTCCCTCCGTTTGTTCCCCTGTTGTTTGCTTTTTCCCTGCAGAATTGGGAATAACATAAAAAGTAGCAAAATCTCATGGTCACCCTACTCTATTGTATTTGTTTGGTCCCTTGTTTAATTAACTCTGTATAGAAATTTGAGCACTAAAAGCCACTGGATTGTCTGAGAAAGGTTGATTATTGCAGCTGACTGATTAGAAATGATGCCCGTTGAACCAAAGGAACATGGTTCATTCCCTGCAGCCAAAGAATTGCTTTTCACCAACCAACCAAGTATCAAGAGGCCTCATTTCATTTCACCATTATCCACATCCTATTTACTCAACTGAACCAAATCAGATTTTCTTGCCTAACATTGATATAGTATCTCACATATGACCGATATAATTAAAGCAATCTAACTAATCTAATTTCTATGTTTAGACTTAATACTAAACAAACTAAAGAGGTACATCACCCTTTTGAAAAATGAACATTTCAAATCAGTAGGAACAACAAGGACATAAATACAATTACAGAAATCATGTACAACCACATATAAATAAAGCTGATGAGAAAACAGGTTTTCAGAGTCTTTAAAGTATAAAAATGAAAAGAATTCAGTTGAGTTACGTGTTAACACTGGCATGTGACCCGTCAATGAACTTGTACGTGTGAAACCATGTTGGACTTAACATCTCTCGGGGCACAGAGTTGGCCTCCTTTTTAGCTGTCTTTTCTTTTGTTGAGTGGATCCGTTCCATAAGCAGAGCTTCATCCTTGAGTTTATACATCCCTTGTCAAACCGGCCAAGTCTGCTGTGTTTGGAAAGTGCTGTTGCCTTGAAGAAGGTGATCCACCTGAGAAGCCTCTCGTGTGAATCTTTCCTTGGTTTCAGGTTGAATATTCTTCATTCCAAGAATTAGTTACAGGGTCCAAAATGATACCAAGAACTCATTCACACAGCTAGTTTCTCATTTCTGTTGTTTCAACAGAATATATTGGGAAGGAGAAAGAACTGTTGCACATGAATGTATTACTGCCTACTGGATGCAAGAACTTTAAGTTTTCATTAATAACACTTTACTTTAAATGTTTGGTTCTTCTTTCCAATTGCATTTCTTGACAAAAACAAGTTGTTTTTACTGAGTAGATTTAATTGTCATTGATACTCTGTGCAAGAAATGACAAGTCTAATTGCAAGGGCTGTTTCTGTGTGAATAAACAAGCAAACCCTTTTCAAAAACGTATTCACCTTAATAAAACTGAAGATGTACTTGAAGGAGGGGACAGGGATGTTTTGTGAACCAACTCGTGCAACAACATCTGTCAAAACCTTAGTATCAACCTAATCTTCATCAGTGCTTAGCCATGGGAAAATCAAACATTTCAATAGAATGTACTCTCACATTTCACAGTTAATTTAATAAGTTAATAATAATTTAATTGCTGGGTTAAAAGAACATGTCAAAAGTGAATAGAGTCGCAGACAGATGCTATTAGGCACTATTGATTTCCTGATAAAATCATAAGGCAAGGAGAGTTTAATAGCTTATATGAAATGAGTTTCTTTCTGGTTATTGTGCTCTTTGCGATGAGAGCTCAATGAAATAGTTCAATAGCTAAAGGGAAACCACAGTGTCACTGATTGCATGGCAATCTGTGTACTACGGCAGGACAGATCATTTGTTCCACTGCGATAGTGTTACAGTATTGTTTGAGAGGATGCAGCCAAGCACAGATGACATTTTGTCTCTATTTGTTGAAACAACAAGCATTTACTGTATGTTGTTATAAAACAGCATGTGCTTTCTGAGTAACATATTCATCGGCAAAGCTCAAAATGTGAAATTCATTCATTTCTGACCTTGTTTTGACTTTTCTTTTGAATTAATGATCTAACATTTGATCATGTAAACACATTAGCTCGTTACAGCTCATCGCTAACTGGCACATACACAAAGAATTACCTTTTCATAGTTTCAGCTTAAAGAAGTGAAAACTGGCTGCACATCAGTGGTAACCTAATAATAAACAATGGGCTATATTCCATGACAGGTGTTTGTGCAGTGTTTGCCGTGCTACTTTTTCACAGAGATTAGAGAATTTTGAACACAATAATCTGCCGTAAAATAAAGTCTAAATAAAGTGTGCAGGATACCTTTTAAACAGCCTGCTGACATTACTGTACATAATTACTTAGCAAAAGTAAAAAAAAAAAAAAACAAGGTATCATTAAACAAATAACTGATCCTACCTGGTCCTGAAGTTCGCAGGATGCGGGTGTCCATCATACAAGGACAGGAAGTCATATTCTTCTTCTATGGCAAACGATAAGAACATGAGCTGGATTCTACTTCCTTCCTCCCCAATGATGACCCAGGTGCAGTTTGCCCCATTAGGGTAGCCATAGGGAAAGCCTGGTGATTCTATACTGCCATTTCGGCCTTTCAGTGTACCGCCACATGTGTAGATGAAACCTGAAGGAGAGAGAAGAGAGAACATTTCATTTATCTTAACATAGTTTATTCTTGTAATGCGACGTTCTTGTAATGTTGTTGCGTGTAGAGGATAGAGGCAAAAGAGAACAACAAGGACAGGAGGGAGAAAAAAAACATATTTAAAGTTTAGAGTTTAAAATACACGAATGACACAAAAGAACTGGCAATGACAGAACTTTAAAA
This sequence comes from Larimichthys crocea, assembly GCF_000972845.2. Lineage (NCBI taxonomy): Eukaryota > Metazoa > Chordata > Actinopteri > Sciaenidae > Larimichthys > Larimichthys crocea. The sequence continues at coordinate 1,227,790 of NC_040023.1, read as the reverse complement.
ATCCGTGTGTGTGTGTGTGTGTGTGTGTGTGTGTGTATGTGTTTTTGCGCGACAAAGGGATTGGATGTGTGTACAAGTACACCTTTCTCATGTGTAGTGTTTCTAGTACGCATTAGGCAGTTTGTGTCTCACAGCAAGTGCTGTGTTTGAGTTTTGACAGAGTAACTGCAGGGTGCGCTGATACAATAAGAAACACACATACTTCATTAGTCACACAAAAGAACGCACATGTACATACACACTGCTCCTCTGTATCCATCCAAACCCAAAGGCACTACCTGTTACTACAAGTATAACATAACAGATGTCTTTCATTAATGGAGTGAATAGTGGTGGCCTAGTCTAATATTGGTGGTACGTACACGATTCATTATGACTTTCATGGATAACAAGTAACACTTTGTTTGGATTGTCCGCCTACAGAGTCTTTGTAATATTTCAACTGTTTCACTCTGTAGATGTGTAACAGATTATCCAGATTACATGTAACAAATTCATGAACTTACCCTAACTAAGATGATTTTTGTTTAATCACAGTGGTGTAATATCAGAAAACGTTTGTTGAATCTCAACTAAGTTGTTGGAATGTTACAAAAATCTGTAGGCTGACTATCCAAATTCAAAAGTGTTACTGGTAACAGTCCTAAAAAGTGGCAGTCTGGTACTGAAATAAATTATTACATTAATGTAGGAATAAGCCACAAGTCAGCATGAGTGATACTAAGTAGGTCAGCTTAGGTCTGATATATCTTGGTTCTTTGATGCTGATGTATGATTACATATTTATGGAATATATACTGTAGCTAGCGCTAAAACTGTTGAATCAAGTATTTGTCAGAAAGTTTTATAGCTCTGTGAATTTCAGTTTGTGGTGCTGCAAGGAACAAAATCTTTTCACCCCCCCACTGTCAGGGCACAGGGCAGGGTGAATTTCACAGGAGCACCCCAGGAGCATTGTATTTGTATTCAGCATGAGGTGTTTGAACCCAGGTCCCCAGACTGAAGGGAAACTCAGTTGCCACTGAGCTATCGTTCCACCTGACTTAATGGGTGAAATCAATAAGCGGACAAAGCATTCTCTTGGATTCACCCTGTGCACCCCTGAAAGTTCAAAAGCTGGCTATTTCTTTGTTTTTGCTAATCAGATACTGACAGGTCAAAATGCATGGCAACAATAGGGCCGTGTCAGTCAGCAAATGTGTGTGTGTGTGTGTGTGTGTGTGTGTGATAAATACTAGTAGATCTTAATGGGCTACTGTGCTTCATTATGGCTCCATGTATATGGTGGAAGGCTGGTAGGAGGAGGGTACAAGAGACAATAGGAGGGGAAAAGTAGAAAACTAACAACTAAATCACCTGCAACAGACATTATGTTGACTTTTATCTCTGCCTACAACAGCTGCTTTGCCTCTTCAAGTAAGTACTGTTTCACAAGTAATAATGAATGTCATTATTATCAATATTGGAACACTGCAGAGTGCATTATCAGGCTGTCTTTAAAATTATTATCTATTTTTTTTGTAGTCAGTTGAATCCATTTTAGATTCACCTAACCTATTATTGCTTGTGCTGTATTACAGTATGTATACAACCTTAAATAATAGGTTAAAATGGTTAATAAACTGTTGATGGATATGTAAAATATATCCAAATATACAATATTAACAGACTGTAAGAATTTTCTGTGACTAAGTTCTTATTATCTTTTGGAAAGGATTCTTTACATGAATAAGAGGAGAAGTGTGTAGAACTTGTTTTTATCCCTTTGTAGTTCCTTTTACAAGCTGCTTGTACTGATAAATTAGAAGCAAAGCTTATTCTGGGGCTGTACTTATTTTAAATCTCTCCGGGTTACAGAGCCTGCTAAATGCCTAAATTGTAAAATGTAAATGTAATTGATCTCCTTGGACTTTACGGTTCACATCAGGATCATTATCTTCCCCCTTTGATCTTAATGATCCTTTTATATCAAACACACTACAGGTGTTAGATGAAAACCTTGGAGTGTCCAGGAGTGAAGTTGGGCCAGAGCATTTTTTGCTGGGCTCAATCGATCCCCGATGGAGAAACTCTTCACTTCTTCCACTCCACGGGGGAGACAGATTGCAGACTCAGCTTACAGAGCAGAAACCCTCAGAGCTTGGAGGGATTTAACATCACCCTCCTCAAGGACACTACAGCAAAGAAGAAACTTGCTGTTATATTTGGCTTGATCTCATGTCTTCTTGTTGGGAGATGATGTTGCAAGTCATGTGTACTTCTGAGCCTGTCCCAGCTCCTCAGTTTTATATCCAGCATGAAAAGACAACTCTACAGTAGCTTTTGATGCTGCAGCAGTATGCCTTTGGTCTAATACTCCAAGTTTAAATGAAAGTATTTAATTGAAAATTGCTATTACTGTATGTTTAAAGTCCTTGAACTCATAGGCCCTAATTGATCTCCTCTGAGTGCAAAGCTCAAATCAGGATGATCGTCCCCTTGCCTTTCATGTTTATGAGCCTCGTTATTTACCATGGCAGCCAGGGCCACAGGGACAGCAGGACGATCCCGCTGGATGCTTTTCCAACCAATTATCCAGGACTGAACCCCAACCAAAAACTGTGTGTGTGTGTGCGTGTGTGTTTGTGTGTGTGTGTGTGTGTGTGTGCGTGTGCGCCTGTGTGTGTTTGTCCATCCCTCATTTACCCAGACAATTCCAAGACCATCACAGTGACAGATATAATGACCAATGGCAGTCAGAGCTGCAATTAAGGGCCGGTATCTCTGTCCCTTCACAGCCAATCAAAGCTGAGATGTTGAAGTGCCAAGAGGGACAGGCAGAGCACACAGATATGCACATATACAGAGCTACAAAACTAACTTATCTATATATACAGTACACTACAACTGACATATACGCTCATTACATACAAATCCATATCACTTTTTGTTAGTTTCAATTTTCTAAAAGAAAACAAAGGGCTGGAAAAGACATTGCCTGCCGTGCTTGCTTCCTTCTACAAGACGCTGCAGAAAAAAAATTGTGCACAGCACAGCAAGAATAGAACTTATTGAACTGCCATTTTGGCCCATTTCTGAAAGGGAAGATCCATGTGGTTCCTACGAGGAATTAAATTTAATGATCAAAGTTACACAGGATTTACACTCCATGAAGCAGTGGTTCACCTGAGGACAGCACGTATTCAGTTACAGAGACAAAGGCAGACATATCGGAAGCTAAATCGAATCAATTTATTTTTTAATCAAACTCTTTGTGATGTAACCATCAATACATGTCTGAGATAGCTCTCACATTCTATATAAAATCACAGATATTTCAAATAGTGCTTTATGGATAATGCGTATAGTATAGAGTTTATAAAACATGGAGATGTAGAAGCTTTGAGATATTATCAGAAGTTGAAGCCAGTTGATTTGATGCCTCAAAATAATTTAATTATCAGACTGAATAGACACATTTTTAAGGGTGTACTTAGACCCTGTAATGGCTGCATGCACCTAACTAATACAATTACTTTTATTTGACACACCTTGTTTCAGATAGAATATTGACGATGTAATCTAATTTTTCTTTGGGTCTGAAGAGGAGGTATTGGATATTTTTGCTCTACAGTGTGTAAATATGTTGGGAATTTAGAATGAGCACAATATCCTTCATTTCTTTTCTTTCTTTTTTTTAAGGAATGAGCTAGAAATCTTGTTTACTTTGTATGAATAACCATAGATTGGAACAGAATGATGCTCAGTTTCTTGTGGCCAAATACACAGACTGGCTGATGCATATGTGACAACAATCACAATTTTGTAACCCGGGCCTCCAGCAGTGAAGTTATAAGGACAAGATTCAAGATTAAGCTCACAATAGAACCTTATTACTGGAGAAGAATAAATTGTTCTGCCAGGTAAAAGGCAGGAGCTCGCACAAAGGCCTTATTTTGTCACATGTTTCAGCAGAGAGGCTGCAAATTAAGCATAATATAAAGTGCAAATGGGACTTCATTGAGCGTGATGATGCACTAAGTGAGGTGTTTATTGGACTCCCAGGGGTGAGGTTTAGTTATACACCTACAATTGGACTAGTTAGGAGAATTTAACAGCTCCTAAATAGGACACATGGTTTTGACGACCCAAGGGTAATATTCTGTGGAAATGGTATCTACTGTGGGAATATGGTGAAAAGCAACATTTAAAAAAAAAGCTTTTTAACAACAAAAAGCCATGCCAGCTGTTATTTACACCCTTGAGTGTCCCTGTGAATGTTAAGTACAGTCAATCATACTATGAGAAGGTTGGCGGATGATATCTGAGCAGTCTACACAGTGAATCCTGTTTTTTTCCCAACCTGACATCTCTGCATGGGAGGTGCACAAGATGTAATATGTTCCTTTTTTGTAGCATTTGTAACTAATACTTTTCTTGTCAGGAATTAACATTAAAAACCGAATCATCCATTTTTACAGACAAGCTCTTAGTTATCAGTTTGCTCTTGTGATTCATGATGTTTTTTTGTTTTTTTAAAATGGTCCCTCTAGTGGTTAAAATATGCTTTCGCAAGTGGTGTGATCAACTTTGACACAGGTATGTGGAATCAGGTGCTCAATGAATTCAGAAATACCAAAAACAAGCAGATGTCTGCAGTTCTGTTTTCACCCATAAGGCCCCATAAGGCAAGCATCGGCACCAACAGGCTGTTAAATCTCACACTTCAAATCCTAATTTTAACAACATATATTGACATATTTGAATATTTCTTATCCTGTCTTTTACATTTTTGCTGTGTTTCTACTTTCAATTAACTGGTAAGAGCCAGCTTAAAACCCTGTAATGCTATCAGAAACGAACCCCACAATTTCTAGCCAACAGTTCACATATTGGAAAATATGAGAAAGTCCATCACAATTGTATCTGAACTTAACAGACTGGAGAGTGTATTAGTCTAAATGAAGTAACTTCATTAAATTGAATGGCTAGGATACAGGGCGGGGTGAATAAAGAGCGGAAATAGGGACTGAAAGACAGAGATGGAAAGCAGAATAAACAGAGAGAAAGGGACAGATTTCCCCTCGTTCATCACTGTGCGGAGAATGAAAGGATGATTTAAAACTCATCACTCAGAGGGATATAGGCGAGAGGGGAGAAAGAGAGCGGGAGAGATGGAGAAATATGGAATGAAAGAGGAAGACAGAGGGAGAGAGAGAGAGAGAGAGAGAGAGAGGGAGAGAGAGAGAGAGAGAGACAGTGAGAAGGAGACAGGGGTAAAAGAGAGACTTCTAATTATGCTGACTACCAGACCGAAACTGACAACCCTTCTACACACACACACACACACACACACACACACACACACACACACACACACACACACAAACACACACACACACACACTCAGACAGAAGCACAGGGTCACAGAAAGACAGACATACATGAACACACACACAGAGATTCACACAAACACACTCACATGTACACACAATAATAGAAAGGCACCCATGCACACGTATGAATACAGGCAGATTCTGAGGGATATACACACAAGTTCATGCACCATTTCACAAATACCCATGGAGTCACACACACACTGAGCACAGAGCATGCTACTCTTTGCATAGTCCACCACTCTCCTCACCTCTGCTCCTTTTTATCTCACATGCATATGTATACATTAAAAGCCTCTTACAGAACCCAGACCTTACTGGGTAACCTTTTCCATGATCCCACTGAAAGGGGAAATTAGTTATAGGGCCAAAACAGTTTTTTGTACCATGCTGTAAATATGTTTAGGGGAGGCTGACTTGTTCGGTAGCTATTTTCAAGTGGCCGTTGAAGGAACTACAGTTTTTGGCTCTTCTGCGTTGGCTTTACTTCACAGCCATGGAGGCTGCTGCTAGGCAGACAGAAGAGCAGGTGGAGGTCTGTCTAATGTGCAGAAACTAACACATGTAAGTATTGGTAATAAGGAAGAGGAGTGAATTCATTAATTTTTTTGGCAAAAAGGGTTAGCACACACTTCAATACTGTTTCTTGCCATTAAACTGTGTCACATTTGGAACCAGTAAATGCAGTTAAGATAATTAAAATAACAAAAGCTGCCACCCTCTACAAAGAAGACTACCAACTTTTTAGGGCCACCATTCAAGTCTACAGGGAATGTGTGTTTAATCCTAAAAAGATTTTGGGTGGGGTGTCGCTTGAAGCAATGCATTTCCCCCCCAAAGACTTAAACAGAGATGCTAATTGGAAAACAGTGAAAGATTTGGAATGGGTAGCTCCCAGGTGTGAATATATGCACTGGTACTAATGAGGAACAGGGTTTAGCTGGAAAAGAGCATGCATGCTCAGCAAAACCTTCTCAGGATAAAAGAAGCTTAAAGACAAAGAAGAAAATCTGCTTCTTGAATCAAGTGGATTTAATGAACCCTGATCTGCAATATAGGCTTGATCTCTATCATCAAAGCAATATCTCGTCTTGAAAGTCTTAAATAATAGACTGCAGGAAAAATCACAAGCCTAACAAGTGGCTTATGCTGGTAACTCAGTCGTCACACCGTTTTCAAGATATTCCAAGTTTTTTCAGCACAATTTGTTAGAGACACAAGTTTTCCAAAAGGCCTGGATTCATTTTGTGATTTAATACATCTGTGCTGTGTAGAGTTTGCATGGGCTTCCCTTCACAGTCCAAAACCCAATAAGGTGCACAGGAGGCTCTGAATTGCCAGTGTGAATAAGTGTCTGTCTGGCGTTAGCCCCATGATGTAAGCTGCTGACCTTTCCAGGATATTTTACAGCCTGCATCAGGCCGCAATGAGTGTTTTTCAATTTCTCTAGATAAAAAAAATGCATGCCACACATCAGCTTCAACAGCACTATAGATGCAGGAAAAAGCTGAGCCAATAAAACACAGTGTAGCCCAACAAAAAGGGTGGCTAATACATACAAGCAGGTAGGTACCTACTGGTTTATACCGTGCAGCACTATGAAACTTTTACCTTAAGCCTCAGGATGGAGGAGAACACATCTGCTGCTATTAAAACTTTCCAGAATTATAAAATCCTGCCTCAAAGGATTATAAACTTCCATGTAGTGCCTTCACATCTGACGAACCTTCAAAATGGACTCCTGGTTTTTATCTTCTCAAGGGTACCTGTACCAGCACACCCACACTTGGGCCTCTTGTGTTTTTTTTTGATGCAGCATGTGTCCTTATCCAGAAGGCTAATACACACTGACAGTCTCTGGCCCCCTCAAACCTTTAAAGACAGTGAGTAAAACATCATCATGAAGCGAGGGAAATCATTTAAGGCCAACCAAAATGAATATATCAATGAATAAAAATCTGCCATTGTCATATAGTAAGATAATTGGACTTCACACGTCTTGAAATAAGCTTTATGATTCTGAGGGGATGAAATCAATTATGAAGCTTGTCATTTTCTACAGGGAACCCTATGATCAATATAGCCATTCTCACATGGTGCTGACTACTAAATGAGGAAACAGTAGAATTACCCTATTCTTCATTTGAATGATACCCACGGTACCCCCTCAAGGTTGCTGGGTGTCCCCAGTTCCTACTTGGGGGGGCGGAAATGTCTCCATATGACACATATCTGTGTGGGTGTGCACACATCCTGTAATATAAAATATTACTCTTATCCACAGCTGCAGTGACATTACACCAGCCTCACTCTGAGAAAAATGCCTGTTAAATTCTCTTCAATCTCTTGCCTCTCTCTCTGTCTGTAATTCCCTCCTTCTGTTTGTCCGTCTCTCTTTCATCTCTCTTCCTCTCCCTCCGTCTCTGCCTCTCTCTGGGGACCTCAGTGATACCAGATTCACTTAAAGGGCCATTCCGTCTAATCTCACTGAGTCTCATTTATGATTAAAGAATGGCTTTCCCAGTGGAAGAAACTGACCAATCAAATCATTGCAGACAGACCAACCATCCAATCAGTATTCAGATCACAGCAGCACTCCAAGCTCCAGGGGTAAAATGAGATGTGTGCGTATTTGTGTGCACGACTGCGGTGTTAGTTAATTTCAATAAGCTGTCCGTGTCTCTTAAAAATGACAGTATATGTTCATGTTTCTGGAGGTGGTTTTTGGGAAAGAAATAAAGGAAGATGGAGGAATAGCAGAGGATGAATTCGTTAGTGGGGTGAGCAGAGTGACAGAAAGGTATAGACAAACCAAAAGAGGAACGGTGTGACCAAATGAAGAGTGGAGTAGCAGGGGGCAGACAGGGAGAGAATGAAAGAAGAGAAAGAGAGATAGCAAAGGCAAAACTGCGATAGAGAGAGACAGAGCAAGAGAGAGTAAGCATGTTTGAAACGTCCCATTGGTTCCTGCTGTCAGGAACGCTTGTCAGCCAAGAATTAGACTGCTCCACGCTGCCACTGACTGACAGTTGGCCCGCGGTCTAGACTATACCCTGGAGTGGTTGAGGCTAAATAAGGGAAATGCCTAGAGAGTGACAGAGGGAACACACCGGGCTGAAAATCAATTTATAACACTGTCAGTCAGAGGCAGAGGGGGATGATGGGATAGAGATAAGGAAAGAGAGGAGAAAAGAGAACAGGAGGAAGGGTGAGATGAAGGGTGAGGAAGAGGGGCACACATAAATGGGAAAAAACAAAGATTTGAGAAAAAAGTAAACACATGGCTGTGATCGAAAGAGGATGAAAACAGAGGGGACTCTCATTTTGGGAATCAGGGAGGAAGAGGAAATGGTGAAGAGGAGCGATACAGACGGACACATGCTACTCCGCTTCCAACACTCAATGTGGCCACTGCAGGTGGTGGAGCCTCTTCACATAATACACCACTGTTGAGAAAGAATCATCCTAGACTAATCGAAGATGTCACAAACGCTGGCAGAAAACACTGGATGAGTATATTCATTGTAACTGTCCAGCTGTTCATGTCACTGTTTAAAAAATTCTCGGAACACATGCTGTGACTGCATAACTTTGCATTTAAATATTAATAAGCTAACCTGTAAGAACTATACATACAGCACTTGTGTCAGTTTTTAATCACCACACTATTGTTCAAGGATTTCCTGGTGGAGGGATAACATATTGTAATTATAATTATTACTCCCCTCCTTTAAGCAAATCTAATACAGGGGTTTGTTACCGCTTTTTATTGCTAAATTCATTATATAACACGGCCTCCAGTGACTTGAATTGTGAGATATTAAAGAAGGCATTTTAATTATCCCAACTTGTCTCTAAACACAAAGGGACGTATTTAGACTGTAATAAAAGTGTCCAGAAAAACAGTTTTACTGCCTCCCCACTAGAGTAAAAACTACAACCAAAACAAGGATAAACATTAAATTAAAAAAAGAAATTATTACCAGCAGACTCCACTGCTGTAAAACATAAAATATTTACATAGACGCTAAGCAGGAAAAATAAGATAGTGGCTCAGCATGGGCGAATGTTTGTGCCAACACAGTTTGTGTTCCAAGTGTAAAAACATGTAAAAGGCACAGAGTAGATATGAACCAGATATTATACTATGCTCTGTTTTGACTTTCGTTCATGCAGCTGTGTCAGTTTGGTCTTTCTTTGATACATAATACGGCACAGCTGTTTGTCTGCTTCAAATCAAACTCAGTTGCATTTATTCAACACTAACAGGAAAATGAAAGAAACTGTAAAATATGATTTTGCCAGCAGGGTCAGCCCTTCTATTACTTTCTCAGTGTTCACTAAAATGCTTTCTGAATTGCTTGCTAGCCCATTTCAAATTGACAAGGTCTGTTGTCCCATTAGGCTGTTGTTGTCTAGAGTTATGCTGAGGGTGGAATTACAGGGTGAGACGCGAGTTACACGCGACCCCAGGTGTTAGTGCAGAGTCAGGGCGGTGGGAGTTTAGTGTAGGTGAGTGTGATCAGTGCGAAAAGAGATTGTGGGGGAAGATGAGTCTGTGGATGCCAGGATTTCACCGTTGAACCTTGTGGGGGAGTTATGCGTTTAATTCCTCAACAAAATAAATGTGGTGGACCTTTGTAACCCTGCAGAATACACACCTTCAGTTATCTCTGCTAGAACTTCAAACCAGTTTGATGCAGTATGTGGGCACCCATCATAGTTTAATAGCACAAAGGATGTTACATCCTTTGTTACATCCTTTGTTGTGATAAAGTAAGGCAACACTGTAATGACACTACAACAAAACGCATATGGAATATATACAGATATATACAGAATATAATGCTGGCTATTTAAAAGCATATTTAAAGCTTAAACAATCAATCATGTTTTTTTTACAGCCATGATGACCTTACATCATTTAACTTGAAAAGACCAATCTCTTTATCAATTTTCTGTACAGCACGAATGTATTCAAATTAAAATGGGAACCATCAGAACTGCATATTGTTAGTGAGTTGTAGAAACATAGATTTACTGTTGAAGCCATTTAAAATTCTGAAGGGCTTTTATACCCTTCCAGGAAATTATATGTAAATGCTATAAATTATACGATTCATTGTTACTTTCATCGTAATGCTATTTCACCTTAATGGTTTTTCATTTTAAATGTTATTAAGCTTTCAAAGTCAAAACGCATATCCTCAGTTGACCTGTTCCTTTTAGTGCCTTCCAACTGAGCACTGATGGTAAATGGTGGTATGTTTCTATATGGTACTTATGGTGCTGTACATTGTTCTTGTGGTTTATTACTTAAAGAGTTTTAGCGTTTTCAGCAGTTTTCCACTGTGGTGTTAACGGGATCATACTGTGACTGCGACCGTTTCTTCTACTTACTTGTAATGCAACCGCAGTATAAAAACGTCAGTCAAGATATTTCAGATTGCTACCAGCATAATGACCGCAATAAAATCAATTCATAAAAGGCTCAACGATGCTGAGTGTGAAACAGTTTGTAATAACTAGAACCAGTTTGATCCAAAGGTGTGTTACATTTTTGATATTGGATTTGATTAATCTGTTGAGGAAAATTAGAACAACTTTATGCGTAAAAAAATGTAGATTTAAACATTCAAATGCTGTAAAATTGCAATATTAAGCCATACTATTTGCAGTGTGATGACTTTAATGGCAGCTCAGAAGACTCCTGGCTTTGCACCACCACAACAGCATATGGGAGAGGGGCGAGGAGCAGTATGCAGTGAGGACAAGTAGCGATGGGAATAAGGAAGCACTCACTTTCACTAATAAATTTAAAAAAAAAGATCTGCTTTCTAAGAAAGTGGGTCACTGAGAGCAGGGAATGAATGCTAAGCAGGGGACTGTTTTTTTTTTTTTTGGTAAATATAATCTTGTGTGTATCTGAGCGCTCTTTATGCACAGAGTGAGAGACTTTTTTTGTTTTGTCATCGGTAGAATTCACTGTATTTACACATTGAGAGCTGATTATTGTGCTTCAAGAGAAGAATAAGAAAAGAAGAAGGAAGAACGGGCGTTCTTGTAGTATCCAGAGCGTTTACTATTGATTTTAATCAATCAGCTCATCTTTCTCAGTGCATCTGATGGGCCCTCTCCTGTGTACCCAGACATAAAAACATATAGTGTAAATACATAAAACCCTCCCTGATTGGCAGGTACTACACAGCATAAAGGATTAATGAGACAGAGAGAAACAGGGGGGCAAACGCTGTCTTAGGGGGTTACTATTGATTTGTGTCTGCTGAGTGTCATCATCTTCAATCTGACTAATGAGGTCCTACACACACAAACACACACCAGGAATACACACAACCTTTTTTTCCACTCTTCTTTTACAGGTAAGTTGCTATAAGTCTGTTACCGTAGAAACATGGAGTGAAATCCACCCAACTACTGCACAAGAACGCCAAGCCCTCTCTATGTTTATTTTCCTCTCTGGAACATATCTTTGTCTTGCAGTCACTCCCCTTCTCTGTCTATTATTGTGTTTTCCTGTTGTCCTGACTGCCACTTTCTCATTCTTCCTCTCTCCCCCTTTCTCTCCTCCTCTCCACCATGTAATTTTTCTTTCTCATTCTCTCCCTCTTGTGTGAGAAGAAGAAATTGATTTCAAGAGTAAAAAAGATGACACCAGGTGTGTGATTTTGTCCTCACTCCTCTGGTGAGTCCTCGCATGAACCACAAACACACACATTAAACAAACTTTCTTACTTTCTCTGACATTTGCTTCTGTTTATTTTCTTATCCCTCCCTCTTTGTATAGCAACAGCTGGTATTATACATTTACTGCAGGATGAGTTTGCTAAGAGGGCAATTACTGCACAGGATTCACTCTCAGGATTCAAATTTCATTTCCACTTCTCTGAAGATATAGTGAAGGTGAAGCAAAGGAGGAAAACATGCCAGCAGAGCAAACATTCTGATTCACTCATTTCCCATTACAATTCATATTTAATGTGCACATCATCGCCAAACCATTCTGTCTGTCCCCTGCCATGTTGTTAAGACATCTGTGAGCATCTGTGACCTTGATAATTACTAACAATGGTTGCGTTTCAATTATATGAGATAGATACCCGTGTTTAATATACTGGGTTCAGTGATTTAGGACTACCTTTAAGGTGTCCCAATGAACCATTTTAATGAACAAGTGCCAACCAATCAGAGCAACAAATGACCAGTGTTGTGGGTTACAAAGTAACTCGTTAGAGTACTTTAATTACTTTACTACGTGTAACGTGTAATGTATAACGCGTTAGTTTTGTGCGTTAAGCAATCAGTAACTTTGTTATTTTTTTAAAAAGTAATCCGTTGCTTTAGAAATTTCTCCGGATAAGGAAAGAAAAATTCCAACTGCGGCCTGCTTTTTGTCAGACAGTACTGTGCCACCTGCGGCTGTGTCAGCAGAGGCTCAGCGTTGTGATAATGCGTCTGTGCCCTGCTGACCTACGTTACCTGTGTAGCTTTTGAATTGTGGAGGTACGCACATTATTTTCAATTCACCAGCGAAAAGGACAGGAACAACGTAGCAGTCAAATGCACACTCTGCGTTGGTGAAAAGCTTCTGTCGACCACAAAAAATTCCACTTCCAATTTAAAAAAAACATCTTCATTTGGTTGGATGACTGACGTTATCATTGTCAGGACTTCTCGGTGCATTTAAAGGAGGCTGTGTGTCTGTGTCAGTTAAGTTGCAGCATGTGCAAACGGCTTTTAATTTTTGGTAACGCATGAGTACTCTAACAGGTTTTTATTCATAGGTAACGCTGTAATGTAACAGATTACTTTTAATTCATGGTAATGTTGTAACCTAATTAACTACTTTCCAAAGTAACTATACCCAACACTGCAAATGACCACAGACTTTTGGATCTTCTCACAAGACTACTGGGTGAAGGAAAGGGTTCATGGTCATGATGGTTAACAGAAACCAAAATCAACTCTTAGTAGGAAACTTCTGTGTCCATGTGACATCCTGGTAGAGTTTTGTGATGCTATAACATATAACTCTATGTCCATATTCCTTTAATGCTCATCAGTTAAAAGGCATTTGAACAAATGATGAGCGCTGTTATGTCTCATATCCTCTATAGCTATGGTATATCAGATTAAGAATTTATGACAGAGATTTACACAGCGCATTCAGAGTAAAGTGGGCCAGCTGAGGAAATGAATGTCACGGTAAGCTTGCGTATAAAGCAATCAAAACTCCAAGTGTTCCTTGATCTTTTTCTTTGTACTGTGGGATAAATCTTTAAGTTTGCCTCTACACAAATCAACCGCATGTACTGGAAAATCACTTTCAGAAAGTTCAGGAGAAATTGACTAATGCTGGCCGCTCAACTGTCTCTGTGGGGGGTTGTTGTCGCTTGTTGAGAACACTGATGTTGATCTATCAGGAAAATGTCAAACTAGCGGCTATTAACTTGATCCCTGTTCTGATATTCAAGCATAAAAACACACTGTGAAGCTATTTCTCTACCACACACGCCCTTAATTAAGACATAAAGCAAAAGTAAAACATGTTAAAAATGGGTCAATCTAAATCACTTTGCAGCTGTAATAAACAAACTCATACACACAATGCCACTTGATCACATTCCCATGCAGTATATTCACACACTTAAACATGCGAACAAAAAAAGATAATCAGAAGAATGCAATCTCTCCCCACGTTCCTTCTTTTTGTCATGGCCTCACTAAGTAATGTTAGGACTGGCACACTATAGACACGCACACAGACATTTTCTGCTGTTGTGCAACAAAACATTGGTTAAGAGAAAAGAGTCTCAATTAGTAGCTGAATAACCATCAGTTATGTAACAATCCTGCTGCTTGTCCAGCCAGGCTATTCTACCAGAAATGATTTTAGTCATTAATATATCAAAATAATATGCTTCTGTTTTCCATCTTTCAAACCCATTACCCATCAAACTCTACAGCTACAGGAGTGTAGAAATTACAACAGTAAAAAAAAGAGAAGAGAAGAGAAGAGAAGAGAAGAGAAGAGAAGAGAAGAATAGTTGGGTCACCTGAAGAAGTTCTTATCCTGCACATGAATACATTTATAACATTACATGCAGTACATGCACATGTAACAGCAAATTATACAGTGTGGCAGAGAAGTCATTTAAAAAGCCATTGACGGTTGTAATGCGTGTTCACTGAATCATAGGACTCAAACTTATCTTATGAGATAGCTACTTCAAGCAACACCATTTGGATTCACCCAGTCAACTCTCAACAGCAAAAGTGCATCACAAATCACTGCATGACTTTTTTTTTTACATGAATATTCAGCGTATACTTTCTGTCAAAGTGAAGGCCTGTGAGCAAGGGGAAAGGAGGAAAACAAACATTTGATGTAAACTGAGTCTCACTATGAGGAATTTAAAAAAAAAAACTATGTGTAATATGGGACCAGCACTCCACAAAATGGCACTGCACTAAGTGACAGTTCATCTGCTCATTGTTCTTTCTTCCTAGTTAAAACCTTCATTCATCCAGGGACAATCAGCACTCTGGCCTCATATTCACACATGAACTCACTGGGGCAAAAATGAAGCTCCAGTTTCATCATCCATGATGGTGTACATGTGATGATGTCATTATTATGAGACATTATTACTAGCTAGAGGCCATAAAGAAGATGTTAATACCTGTTCTGAATCCTGACACACTGCTCCTGTCAGGTCAGGTGCAGTGATAAAACCAGGGATGTCATTTTATCATTTGGTATTTTGATGATAGATTATAGAGGTGGGAAGCTGGGTTGAGATCCAGTCACTGCAAAGTCCATAGCATATGATTCACTCATTTATTCATTTCCCCCCATTAATTTCACATCCATCAGTGGAGAGCAATCATCTAACAGAAGCTCCACCAGTACTCCAAACTATTTTCTGACTGTGCCCTTTCAATCACTCAGGTCAAGATGATTGTTCAGCTTGAACACAAAGCCAACACTCCACTCAACTAATCATGTTCAACTAGTTTGTGAGTGTGTGTATGTGTGTGTCTGGGGTCGGGCTGGGTAACACAGTTCATCTCACAGATGGAGGGGGCCCTCTGAACCACACATAGCCAGTCTAGTCTGCCAAACACACACACACACACACACACACACACACACACACACACAGATTTCTCAGTTGACATTTCCAGGGTTGCCAGATTAGCAGCAATCCAGCTTCTCTCTCTGCCAGAATGGATCAATGAAACACTTCGGTACCAAACTTGGCAATCCTGACACGAGTAATCAAATTATTACAATTATTGTGGGCAGAGAGGTGATCTAATTAAACTGTACTCGTGTGATAATGTTCAGCTCATATTGCCTTTTTTATGCGACTTTGTATCCTGATGAATGGTGACTTAAAGGGCAAGTGTGTGCAAAATTAACAGCTGAGGGCTTGTGAAACCACCCTAAGGCAAATCTTTTATTTATTGTGCCCCATAGATTCATTTTGCCCTCACCCTACTTTTAAGAATGTTGTTGGTAGCACTTAGAAGGACTTTTAGATTTAATATAAAGGCATCCAGCAAAGCTCTTCTTTGTTCAGTCCGAACTGCTACCAGAGCTGAGAAAAATCTTGTGTGTTGCTGGATGAGTAAGATCTGGGTATATTTATTTTTGCAGCACACATGGTGCTAGTAACACTATATACTACTGACTACTAATCATACTAAAAATGCTTTTTTTTTCTTCTTGCCCTTCATAATGCAACACAAAGCTGAAAGATACATTATGCACAAAGGCTGGAACTTGTTCACCAAGATGCATGGGTTTCTATCAAGCAACATTTGGGCTCCTGTTGTCAATAAGTGCTGGCTAAAGATCATTTTGTAAGATATTAAAACCTTACACAGCTATGTGAAGACATAAAATGTCTGGCAACCACTCTAAAAGCTTTTGGCCATACATTGAAAAAATGAGAGTTAACTTTTCACCCCTTTCTAGACTTCTCTTAAGAGGCTAAATGTGCTCCATTGTGCTCCATTAAAGATATCCAACAGTAGATTAGTCCTCTAATGTAGTACTCTTGAGAAACAATACACCTCCTGTGCATTGTGTCATTTCAATAGTACAATGGTGCAGAGAACAGTATTTAAAAATAATTCTTAATGGATGAGCGAAAGCTAAAGTTAGTCGACTGGTATCAGAGTGGCACACATGGACAAATGTCACCAAGCAAAATTGTGTCATCCACCATACTGCGCCTTCGTACTTACTTTAATATGGAATTCAGCTGAGCACATATGCACTTTTCCACTTCCGCATAATCTCATCTAGCAGTTGACTCATAACCATTAAGCATGTCTGCAGGGCAAGTGCTGACCAGCATGTTGTGAGGGAGGGTGAAGGGTTTGGGTTACTCACCATTCCACTAAATTTTCCCTTCCAGTTTCAGGATTTAAACCAGCAAACATGTAACCTCATCGCTACTGCGATCCCACTTTTTTTTTTTTTTTACTTTTCATTATTCAACTTATTTTGAATGATAAACTCATTCAGGCGAGACTTTTTTGGAGTTGGTCCACCGAC
Organism: Larimichthys crocea; assembly: GCF_000972845.2. Classification (NCBI taxonomy): domain Eukaryota; kingdom Metazoa; phylum Chordata; class Actinopteri; family Sciaenidae; genus Larimichthys; species Larimichthys crocea. The sequence continues at coordinate 1,210,828 of NC_040023.1, read as the reverse complement.
AGTGAGTTGGAGACTGACTCTGTGGGCTCATAAAAATTTTCGTTAGGGATAATACATCCAAATAAATTGTACAATTTTTGACTGCAGGGCTTACAGCTGTGACTTCTTCCCAAATGCCAGTAACATCACCACTGGTGCTGTCATAGTGTCCTAGGAGTTCTTTAATTATTTACCGTCTATGGAGCAGTTCCAGGATTTGTCTATAGATGACATCACTTTCACAGTCGCTGCCTGTGCTCTTCAGCTCAGGGAGAAACTTTAAATACAGTTTCAAATTGGGTTGTAAAGTATAGCAGAGAGAAAACTGGTCATTAAGATACTCAATTTTGGTTTGTTAATCAAATTAAATTAATCATTCAAGACTATCAAAATGAAGACAATTTAATACAACTGAGATGAGCTATAAAAAAAACATTTCTCTCTGCTTCTTCGGAAGAACTGTGAAGTAAAGGCATATATATATAATATATATAATATATTATATATATATATATAATTATATATCTTATATATATATATATATATATATATGGCAAAACCTGAACAGAGAAATGTGCATCTGAACAGGTTGAAAACACCCTTGTCAGTTCCATATATGCAGCAAACCTTGAATATTCCTGTTCCCATGTGTACGTGATTAAAAAAGTCCTCATGCCACCCACATCTATGTCAAGATTAAAACAAAGTGACAGGACCGAGCAAGAGCAGAGCTGTGATCAAAAGGACATCTTACACCTCAACTCTAATCCATCTTACCAACATAGCCCCTTTTATACATTAGTTAAGGAAAAATATGGGTATGAGTCAGGTAAACTAAAGTGAGAAAAACAGCCACAAAAAATATGTTCAACTGCTCCCATTCAGGTTAGGACACTAAAGAATATGTCTGCACTTCACATTTAATATAACAATAAAAAAGACACACTTTGTGTGCAACTAACAGCATGGAACATCTGCTGTAATGACATAGCAGTATAGCATTTCCCCATGCTGTAATCCATCTCACAATTTTATTTTAAAAACTTGCTTTGAAAGGAAAAGGCATACCTATAACTATAAATGATACTGTAAGTGTCTTACTCAAGGACAGTTCAGCAGGTTACTTGGCTGCTGTAACGTTAATCTATACAGTGCAAGTTTTTGTAATATTCAGCTTCTTTTCATCAATTCCATTTGATGCAAGTCCATTATCTTTTTATATTTGGTTCTATTTCTGAGATATCTGTCTTGGTAACTGAAAAGTGTAATCAGGCCACACTTCTGTTTCCTGTGATCTATTTTTTTTTCTTCATATTTTATATTTGGTGCTCTTACTCAAACCTGGCAAGATCTGAAAGCTCTAGAAAAGAACGTTGACAGTTTCCAAATCTGTGAAAGTATCTCTGGCAGCCAGATTGGAAAGATGACAATTATAGTAATTTGTTTGACATTTTTAACATTTCTTAGATCAATTTCAAAAAACTCAAGTTTTATCAGTGCGCTGGACTTTTATCACAACATGACATCCTACATGTTTCTCATTTTTGCTGCCCATGCTTATTTTATGTCAACTTCCAAAGCAGGTATATAAAAATGTATTAGATAACAAAATAACGTGGCTGAAATCTATTTTCTTCTCTGTTTTTTTTTACTGTACATCCGTACTGTACTTAATCCACTGACATTCTGACCCTAAATTGGATTGTCCCTTTTCATAAATCCGTATTCTGGCTGCCAAGATGACCACTGAACTCTGGTTTCACACAACACAAGTAGTTTTAATTGGGGAGCCAGTTTGGCTGTATTGGCATCAACCGATTGTGCACATACATGGGTAAAGCAGCTCATTGCTACTGTGATTGATCACAAGGAGTCTAGACTCAGAATTGATTGTTTCCAGGCAATGATTAATTCAAAAAAAGAAACCCAGAAGACAGCTGCGTCAAACCGATGAATTATGACACTGATATGGTTAATGAGTAGAAAGTAGTGATGAAAATGAACAATTCACTGGCCTGGATCAAATTTAGTTACCCCAGGGACCTCTGCCTTGGGAAGCTCATTACAAACTTGGAGAAGTCTTTGACATTATTGATCTCTGTAGGGAAATTATGTTTTTACCTCCGACCCTCCAGTGTGAGTACAGAAATGCAGAACTTAACACTTCAGATTTGAGCTTGAGATCCACATGAGCGGAGCCATGGGCAACTGATGACTGGAGGTGTTGCATCTTTGCTTTAAAAATGGGCAGGATACTCCTTTGTGGCCCTCCTTTAACCTCTTTTGTGTTGGTGAGGATGTGACTCTGGGTTAAGGTGTCAGGTTACTCTTCTCATACTGAACCAGTACACAATACAAGTTACATAACTCAGGAATAAAGAAAAAACATAACAACACACTAAAGCTGCTGCAGCCTTCTAAATGTAGCACTCAAATAAGTAATATGATGCTATGAGTAAACTGTGATAAAGCATACAGAATGAAAAAAGAAACAGAAAATGAAGGGAATTGATTATTTGTTGGTCATTTTAGCAGAAATGTTAATCATTTGTTGGATCCAGCATTTTATAAATATTTATTTTCTTTCTCATGTATGACAATAAATTAAATATCTTTGGATTGTGAATTGTTAGTTGTCTACGATGGACATTTCTTTCCTACTTTTGACATTTCATAGACTAACTGAACAATGAATAAATCAAGAAAATAATACGCTTATTATTAATATGACCTTTTTGTGTGCCCTGTTGGAGGGGCAATGAAAAACAGCAACACAAACATAAGCAATGACCTACCAATATGGAGATTTGTGTCAGTCTTTTAGCACCCCCTTATTTGTAAATGGGGAAATGCACTGAGAGCCAGTTCAGGACCCTGGACAGCGACTGAGACAGAGAGAGTCCTTTACAATTATACAGTTCAACTGATGCTATTTGAGAGGCTTCAGGGAAATACAAAAACACTTATCTGCATTATAATTTTCAATTTTGTAATTTTGTAAACTCAGTAAAGAAAAACTCCAAAGACAATCCCACAGAGGAATCTATACAGGATGAACAGATGAACACATTATCAACGTTTATTCAAGTTTGACTATCTTCTTCAAACCAGACTTGATGACTCAGTCCCTCTCTTTTCCAAACAGCAAAGTTTGAGAGTTTGTTACTTTATCTGTCGTGATTGTTTAATCTAAATACAGAGTATGTGCCCACGCTGTGGCATCAATTCCATATCTGCCACCTCATTCTTCTTTCTCACGCACGCACTCGCATGCAATCTCTCATCCCTCTTAAAGTCTCCCTCTCTCCCCCCTTCATAGTTTCCTCGCTCTTCTTTTCTCCCTACCTCCCTTGCTGTCTGGTAACCGTAGCAACAGGCAGAGGGCTGGGCAAAAGGAAGACGGGAAAAAAAAGCATAGATCGATCGATGCAGAGAGTAGGGGTAGAAAGATGGAAAAAGTGGTATGGAAAAGAAGGAGGGGGAGGTGAAAAAGACAAATTGTGAAAACAAGTGAGGTACAGCGGGGAAATGATATAGAAACAAGGGAAGAAATGAGGAGGGTGAGAGTAGTTTGAGTTGTCCTTAATAAATCACTTCCTCCATTACTTTGTTACTATGTGGAGCTCCTCTCTTTGTCATGTGTTGAACAAGCTGGACATAACACTGTATTTCACAGGCTCAACATGCCACTTTATCATGTATTTGTTCTCAGAATAGAATATTATGTGGGCAGAACACTGAATGTATGCTGCCTGTCTATCCATGTGAGTAGAAAACACCCCTTGGGCTGAAAATTGACCACAGTGCACGCATTTCAGAAATGTCATACATACATATTAGAATTTATAGTCAAAGTAATTAATTTGAATTACAGATAGGATTGCTGAACACTGAAGCAATTTCCTGATTTGTACTTTCAAGTATCCATTCATATGACATGTGATTACTGTAATACGTGCCGTATTCAGCAGCTGATTGTTTCCTTAAACCGCACACACATCTCTACTTCAAAATTAAGTTTTAAATGTTGGGACCCTTTCTCTTGGCTCTTTGCCTATATTGAACAATATTCCCTCTTTTTTTCCTGCAGGATCCCTGTAAAACATTTATTTTATTCAGTAAATGATGAATGTCTTGAAGAAATAGCTCAACTGGAAGCATTGTCGGTCCGGCCAAAGAGACAGACACCAAATAAATTGGCAAAAAACCTTTGGTGAAATTGTTCAGATGCACACACTTAACAGAAATAAGTCTGACAAAGTGGCACAGCTCTAACAACAAAAGAGCTGTACCTGAACACACCATTTATAATCTGGTTCTGGCAGAAATTTAATTTGCCTTACACTTTATACCTTTTAAATTTCCCTTTGATTTTAACATTTTAACATTTAAACATATTGAAGTCCAACCTGATTTTACAGTGCTTTTCACTTCAATTTACAGAATTGCAGTCTTCCATCTCCACAAGGTTTTAAGATTTTAAGACAAAAGTTGACAAAACGTTGGCAGACAGAACCTTTAAACTTTAACAGTTTGGCAAATGAAATACAGTTAGCAAACTCAGTAGGTTTTTCAAAGGCATTGGGAGACAGTGTTCTATAAACTGAACCAATAACCGGTTTTGCTCTTATTATGCAGTAGTATCTGTGCGGATTTGTTTGTCAGAAGTCCAAGTTTGGCAAAGTCCTCACTTCTTGCAAGCTTAACTCAAACTGCTCCTTACAGGATTAAGAGATACAAATGAACACACATACAAGTCTTCAGCTTTTTTTTTTTTTAAATCGCCGGTGTTCTTGTTCTCAGTCAGAACACACTTTATATCCATAACAAGTGTATCGTTTAGAATTAAACTTTAATAGATTTTGGGCCACCACTTCATGAAAATTTCATGCAAGTGCTTTCAAGCACAATGAAGCAAATGCAAAGTGATTTCTACCCACTTTGGGTATATTTGTGGACCGGAAGTTCCAACAATGGCACTGTGTTGCAACCTTGGCCAAATGATCTCTGACATTTATAACTGCTGCTTTTGAGTCAGAAGTATGGGAATGTGAATTTCTAATGGTTGTGTAAAGAGGCGTCAGCCTGGAAGAAAAAAGGGATTGTGTGGAAAGACGTGAATGGATCATTTTGAATTCTTTCAGAGCTGGAATAGTCACGATTACTTGAAAATGATTAATAAATGGCAGAAGAGAAGAAGGGATGTCTTCACTGCAATACATTTTAATTGAAAGATGACAGAATAAAATATAACACAAGATGTTTGTCATCCCATGACGACGTCTAATATTCAAAGAAAAGAGACAACAAACATCAAAATTGGAGAAATGATACATGCTTGTGGGACTGAGCTTCATTTTGATAATGTATAATAAAACTCAAATATGGTCAGTTTGAATAATGCTTTCTGTTCAATTCCTGATGAACTTGACTTTTTGAGAAGTAAGGAGTTATTTGAGGACACCACATCATCAATTAAATCTGATTAGAATCCTGTAAAACAAACAAACAAACAAAAAATTTAAACACTATCCATCATCCCTCCATCCTTTCTTTTCATGTTAAACTCCTGCGAGTTAATTAAGCATCCCTCCTTCCTATCAGCGTGTTTTGTATTTAACTGCAGAATCGCTTTGTGGGTGTAACCGTGCGCACGTGGTTGAATTTCTCTTCTTGTGTGATCACCCATGTCTGTCAGTGTTTCTGCGTCTATTTGATTTTGTGTCTCAGAGCGTGAATCTTTGTGTGTGTCTCTTTATATGTGTGTGTGTGCATTTTAGAGAGAATGGAAGGAAGGTTGCTGCTGATATTGGTAATGTGGCACTTTGCCAATCTCATTAGCTTAGCATGCAGTGGGCAGCATGCCCGGATAGACACTGTGTGTGTGTGTGTGTGTGTGTGTGTGCATGTGCGTGTGTGTGTGTGGGCGTGTGTGTGTGTGTGTGGGCGTGTGTATATTTGCGTGTCTGTGTCTGGGAACGTTAGGGCCAGTAGATGCCACCACTCTGGCTGATGGTTCCAATAATGGTATTGAAGAAAGAGAGAAAGTGAGAGCGAGTGTGTCAGAGTGAAACAGAGCTTTATTTGCTTAGGAAATCTCATTGAGATCAAGTTCTCTTTTGTAAGACAGACCTGAGAACAACAAGAAACACAATACGAAAATGAATGAACTCAAACAACCGTAAACACAGAGTGCTGTACTAATTAAATTAATCACAAAACATAATTACAAATATAAGCTAGTAAAGCTTTAAAGTCCCTCAGCGGAATGGCTGTCTTTATCTTCAAGCTGAGTGTGAGGACCTCTTAAAGCAAACCTCCCCTCTGATCTAGAAAGAAATGACCATCCAACTTTTTCATATAACTCAGAGTGGTGAGTGCAAAAGCTGTCTTGTGTAATGAATCCAGTGGTACAGTGTGAGTTCTCTGAGCCAATCTGCTGTCTAACTAAATTCCTCCATTAATTGTCTATAACCGCTTATCCTTTGGAGGGTCGTGAGGGGGCTGGAGCTGATCCCAGCTGACGCTGGGCAACACCATTGATCGGGAGGCAGGGTACACCCTGGAGAGGTCTCCAGTTTATCACAGGGCATAATGACAAACAACCATTCATGCTCACACCTACAGGCAATTTAGAATCACCAATTAACCTGCATGTCTTTGGACTGTGGGAGGAAGCAGCCAGAGGAAACCCATACAGGCATGCGGAGCTGGCCGGCTGGTGGGTTAGAGCCAAGAGCCTTCTTGCTGTGAGGCGACAGTGCTAACTACTGCACAGCTGTCCCGCAAATTCAGTAGCTTTTTCATAGGCACTGGGTTTTTTAAACTGAATCAATAACTCACTGTTTCACTGTTTCCTTTCTCAGAATATCACCATTAGAGTATTTCTAATAGTGTACTCTTGCATCTTAGAAATCTCCATTCAGATCATGGATAGAAGACTGTGAGACTGTAGTGTGTAGAGGGCATGGTTTGCAGTGGGCCACATAAAAATGGGTTTCATGGTAGTGAGTTGGAAAATAAATATTATTTATAGTCAATGAGAGTAAATAACAGTGACCCTAATATTCATCCTTGAGGGACTCCTTTATCAACCATTTGGGGACTTGTTTTGACCAAAAACCAATTTGGATCAGCTATAGGTATCAAAAACCATAGAAAGTAGCTTTTAACTGTATCAAAAGCCTTGGACAGATGTACAAAGAGTACATCATAGTGTTGCTCTTTTCTCTGCTGTGTTACAGCAGCAGTTGCAGCAGTGGTTGTGCTCTAACCAGGTCTCAGGCTGAAGGACACTATTATCCCACAGGAAGCAGCAAAGTTGTGAGCTGACTTGACTATTGATTCAAGTATTTTAGGCGGACAGGCCAACTTGGTTTTAGGTTGATAGTTGTTCAGGTCACAAGTGTCAACACCTTCATGCAACGGAAGCACCTGAGCCTTCAAACTGAGGGAAGTAAAAGTTGAATTTAAAAAAGAGATGCAGAAATAACAAGCAAAAGATCCGTAGGTCAAAAATGATCCTCACAGGAGATTTAGTTTATCAATACATCATATGCCTTAATATGTGACAGGTCTGAGTGAAAACTGGCCACACAGTACGAAGTAAATCTCGCACAGGGAGGGAGGGAGGTAAGAAATGTATAAATAGCGACAGGAGTGTGGAAAGGAGAAAGCTTCTTTTCACATTGTACCGGAAACATATTAATAACATGTATGGAGGAGATAATCTCTTTGAAGTGTGTGTGTGTGTGATGCTGATGTGTCGACCAAAAGGAAAGTCTTGTCTCTGGGTAATTACCATACTGTAATAGTTGTTGACATGACTGATAAACAAAAGTACCTGACATCTGAACTCATGTGTGTGTGTGTGAGTGTGTGCATGTCACCATGTGTCTCCATGTGTCTCCATGTGTCTCCAAGTGCGTGTCAGTGGGTAGTTGCAGGTGCGTATGATAGAGAACAAGAGAGGAAGAGAGGATAAAAAGCGACTGACTGTGTAATTGGTGGTTTGACATTAGCTGTCTGCATGGCTACTATATCCACAGAGGTGAAACAGAGAGGGAGGAGAGGATAGTAGGGGTGAGATACTACATGTGTGCGTAGGGAGATAGGGGGGAAAGTGGGAGGTAATAAGAGGAAAAACTGTTTCCCAGAATAGACTGCATGTTGTATTCTGCTTAAAATACTGCCCTAACAACAAAAACTAACCAGTCTACATTTAAAAATCATCATTTTCCCTGCTTATATCTGAAAACACGAAGGTAACGTGTCAGAAATTCTTTCTGACCTGCTATTTGTGTCATAATTCACATCACAAAAAAAAAACCTTTCTTTTATGCTCGTTTTTGTTTCCAGCAGTCTAGCACTCTGAAATCTAGAAAAAAAATAATTATTTCAACTATTTTTAGTCATCATGAGGGGGAGAAAAAAGAATATCATTTTCAGAGTCGGTATGGCTGATGCTCACAAAGCCCACAGCGTTTTAATTAACCTAAAAATGGCAAAGAATGTGAGCCGTGGCATCAAAAGAGAGTAAAGGTTAGTAAATCTGCCTGCTGATGAGTGCTGGGAGTATTTCAGTGAACCAGTCTAGGTTCACTGCCTTTCATGAAAAGTTAACCCCTCCCTCTGTTTTATCCATCCATTCATCTATCCATCCAGAGGTTCATCATTGCTCCCTCCATGGATACATCCATCATTTTCCCCTTCATTTCAATATTTAATCCATCCATCCAGGAGACAGATGCGCTCATTTAAATCATTTGACGCCAAGTGGAGAAATTGGACAGAGGCCGAGTGTAGTTTGATGACAGTAATGGCATACGGGAAGGGATGATAGGATAATTGATTGTTTAATTAACCAATTAACTTAATTAACTGCATTAAGTCAGAAACCACACCTGCGTGGAAACACCTGCTTTGAGTGGATCCAGCTTTCTGCCACGGATATGCTGTTTGCTCAGGTAGAAAAGCCTCTGAAAGAGCATTCAGGATCATTTGGCTTAGTGGGGCAAATTGAATATTTCTAATTTAAAATGTGTTAATTTGTGTAATATGATTACTTATCTGTTTTCAATTGAGATTAAACTGAGAAGATAACATATGTGCAATGCTCTGTATCTAAACACCACGTATGTGATCCTGTGCTATTTAAACACTTCTATGTTAGCAGACAAAGTTGTTTTTGGGGACTGGAAAAGATAAACAAACATTAAATATTGACAGATTTACAAACCATATCCAAGAATTGCTTTGCCTGGTAGCAATTTCCTGTTTATTGGATGCCTAAATACCCCTCTGAAACCACTATAGTCGAAACAAATAAAATCCACATTTAGACACTCTCAAACTCCCCATTAAAATAAATACTAATGAAATCCTTTCAAGTATCGTTCAGGCTACATTCAGGCACATGTCAACAAACGATCGAAAGTAATGCTAATGAAATTCTCGAAAACAACATTTAGGTCATTAAACTTTTTATTGACGTCAATATTAATTAAATAAATCCATAATAGCATTTAGATAATGAGATACTTAAAATTCAAATAGTAATGAACTACATTGCGTCGCTGTTCGCACCTCATGACACTAAACATGCTGTAAGTCTAATTTTGTGACTCAATAAAGCTCCTAAAGTAAACTATTTGCGAATTCGCATGATGGTGCGATCACACACATTGTCAGAGTACCTTCAGAGTGGGTTCAAGCTGGGAAATGAACCCAAACCAGGATGTAGCACATGTTGTAAGATCCATGTGTAGTAAATATACAGTATTTATTTTTTTTTTAATGTACATTGCTGAACCAAGCAAATGACTGGATGGGTTTTATGAATCAAGAGCTTATATAGATAAATTCAGCGTGAAGTACTCTTTAGTATTTAGGATAATCTTTTTATTTTTAAGATGCTTGGTGGGGAATTTTTCTTCTTCTGCTGATAACGGGGTAAACACAGATGATCCAACATCAATTTCAGCTACAATCAATGCATTTACAAGTGGCCAAAATAATTAGTTCTTGCATGTTTAAGTGCATAAACATGTAGTAAATAATACATTTGCCCTCTTGTAAATGAAGTACAAATAAGTAATGAGCCAAACATTGGCATATCATCACATTTGAAGTTGTTACATTGAACTTAGCTTGCTTATTTATACATTCACAGAGCAACATTATTGTTTATTTGGAATCATGTTTCTGGCCAACTGGCCGAAGCGAGTCCAATTTTCACTCGCTTTTAGATTTGTCTTTATTCCCTACCGACTCCAGAGGGAGATATCTGGCTCATTAGCTGCTAAACATGTCTCTCTGTAAATAAATATCGATTATAGTCGGTTTAAGTAACCAGGTTACATTTATCAGGGATCCCATTTACATGCACCGCAGTAACCTGGTTACATACACACATACAAGCAGCATGTCTGTTATCAGACCTCTCCCCTATCCTTGACCTTTACTTTATATCATGGTGGGCCCTTTCATCTACCGCTTACTGAAACCTTTGTTATGCATATGCACACTTATAAAAAGCTGATTAGAAACCCACTTATACATGGTAGGAACTTGTTCTCCAGTAGTAATCTACCTTGGGGAACCATGTTTTCTTAATCCCCTACCCCAATTACAGAAACCAGGTTTCTTGTTTTTTTGACTGGTTACTTAAGTGCATGTAAACACACTCAGTTAAAATTCACAGGTAAGTAGATGAAGTAAATATTTCGGCTTGAAACCATGCACACATTCCACTGACACTTTTGGCCACACACGCAATGTCACCCTAATAGGAATTTTCAATACCAACTTCAACATGCCAAGTTGTACCTATGATGGTTGGGTTGAGTTGGGTCAAACATGCCCTACTCATCTCCAGGTTGGTTTACAGTGATGTGACGGTGATGAACTTCTCTGCATATGAATAAGATTTGGGCATTGGAAGCGTTCTGGTTTCAGTTCGTAGTCACAGCAGTATTGATGTTTGAGCAGACATTGGTTGCTACAAGTAATTTGTCATTCTCGTCATTCTCACATATCAAGTTGTTATTCGTACTCCAGAGGAAGTCTTAGTCCAGATACTTGTTATGCATTTTCCAGAGGCTACATCGAGTTTGATGTCTGTCTGACTGAAGGCAGAGCAGAGCTACACATCGAGCAGGGAGAAGAGATCTGACAGCCTGCAGGATGAAGCATGCCTTCATCTGCATTCAAAATCTGACACCTTTGAGCAGGGTTGTACGAAGGTGTGGGCATGTTTATTTCTTTAATTACAGTGAAACAATCAGAAAATAAATGCTAAGCTTTGTTCTCACTAAATCAACTCCATCTCTCCATTCACTCCTCTGCTCCTCCCTCTCTCTCTTTTAAGATACACCTTTAAGCAGTTAGCCCTATTGTAATGGAGATGCAAATCCCTGACGCACTGGGCTGACGTGACGCCAAGCCAACATGTGTGTTTGGAAAAGCTGTATTAGAGGGAGGACTTTTGTGTATTTCTTGTGTTCTATCTTGTGTTATCTTACCAAATACTAACTATTTTTCATCAGCAATTCTCATTTAAGTCATTTAAGCTGAAACTCATAGAGGTAAATGTCATGGATACACATATTTGAGGATAGAGTTTTCCTTTAAATAATCAGAAATGTGCTGGTGTTATTCAACTTAACAGTATATTAAAATACATTTACTATGTAGAAGTTGTTCCACTTGAGTTCTTGTTATTACTAATGTGTTATGATTTCATGCTGAGGTTGTCTATTTAAATATAGACTAATATAATTTTCTTCAAGAAAATTAGGACTCACACAAGCAGCCTTAACAAGACTCCTGATTTAATGACATATGCTGTACTACACTGAACTCTTGCCAAATTATAAAGTTTTTCACACTTTCTACAGTGTTGCTGATCTACAAACAGACAGTAGAAATGCCTTTCCCTTCTTCTATGCTCTGTAGGCATCATACAGTCATGGCTTGCCTGGAGCCTAGTCACACACACACACACACACACACACACACACACACACACACAAACCCACACACAAAAATGGAGACTCTTATATACTCACAAACACAGATACTCATGCACATTGCCTGGAGCAGCGCATGGTGCTAGACATGAAAACGGCTTCAATTGACTGGAAGGAAGATTTCAACTACTCTGGAGGGCTGAAGAGAAGAGAAGAGAAGAAAGGAGAGGAGAGGAGAGGAGAGAGGCAGCAAGGGAAAGAGAGAGAGCGTGTAAGGCCACGGAAAAAGAAATTTTACAAGGATACACACACATGCACACACAGGCAGGCATGCCGAGACACTTAACACCCAGACACAAACACCACTGCTTTGCTTTGAACGTTGTGCCCATTACAGATAGCTACGGAGATAGCAAAGGGTGCTGCTGCTATGATGAGGGTAGCAGAGGGAGAGCAAGAGACAGACTAAAAGAGTGACAGTATGAGATAAATACTCTGCTTCTACTCGTATCTTAAAAGTCAGAATCAAAACCGCAGCTGCCAACATTTCCGTAGCACCCAGGTAACTCTTTCTTCTCCTGACCTCAATTTCACAGTTTCTTCTAAAAGTGTTACTTATCCCAGGAACGGTATTGCTCAACATGCGTGCCCTTACACAGCAAATCCCTGCTTCGTTTTAATATAACATATTCAGACCTGGGGGCTGCCCGGTACAACTACAGTTCTCTGTGCTTGTAATTGGTGCACCCTGCAAACCTTTACCGGAGCATTTTGTGGTTAAGCGTTCTGCTTACGGGCTTACGGCAAGGTCGCTGATTTTCAGAGAGGAGTTTATCTCACCAACATCACGTCCACATTTTCCCACCTTCCTTCCTTGAGAATTCACAAGGATGTTCTCAGTGCTTGTTTCATCCCCACTCACCACTCTCCCATACCCGCTGATGTCAAAACAAGGTTTACATGCATTGCATCATCGGACTGATGAGGATTGCTTTCAGCAAATGGTTGGAGCTAGTGCTTTGCATTTTAAGTTAGATTTTATTTGATCTAAGGATGTGAAATAACTTGTGACAGACATGGATGTCTCATTAATCTTGGCATTCAAAGGCAACTGACCCATGCTGAAATGTGGCAGCGACCTTGAGGGTCCGAGGCTGCGAGACTGACCGTTAATTGTGCAACATCTGTACGAAGTGTTGCTCAGTCTGCTGTTACAGAAGCTCCCTTTCTTTTTAACTCAGACAAGCTTGTTGAAACAGACAAAGAAACAGATGCATGCACCCCGCTCGAGGCCTTTTTGTTTTGTTTTTTTACCCCCCTTCACATTACTTTATCTGGCTGTAAAATTAGCATTAAGACCCGTTATGGGAAGGAGGTGATCACAGGAAGAACTCCATGCCTCTATCTGATTGTGAGTATGCAGATGATGAGATGACCAATCTGATGTTGTTACTGGAAGGAGGAGAAAGAGCGAGGAGAGACAAAGATGAAGTAGATTATTTTAATGTGTGTGTGTGTGTGTGTGTGTGTGTGTGTGTGTGTGTGTGTGTGTGTGTGTCTGTGTGTGTGTGTGTGTGTGATTTGTTTTACAGATCATGCGGTCTAAAAGACTTGCAGTATATTCTCTTTGAAAACACTGATCAACAATCTGATATAATCTGCCTCAAAGGCATCTATGCCTATATTTGTGTGTGGGAGAATGCACTTATGTGCATATGTGTGTGTGTGTGTTTGTGTGTGTGTGTGTGTGTGTGTGTGTGTGTGTGTGAGAGAGAGAGAGAGAGAGAGAGAAGCCATGTTAAATCTGTTTTCAGAAAAAAAAACTAAAACAGCAGGAGATGAAAAGAACGAACATGATAAAAGACGATCTTTCGACAGTGTTGCATGCACCCATGGTTGTGCGTCTCTTTGACTTTTACATAAGTGGACACACATGTGCTAAGCACACATATAAGCACAAGCACATCTTTGCTATTTGACTCTGTTTTATATAATTTACAGAGAATTTCCGTACACACACCAATACGTGACGCAGAACATGCAGGAAACAGCGTACACATGCAGTCATTTGCACATAAAGGAAAGCACACACACACATGCCTCTGCCCCAGAGCGCTATCTCTTGTACCAAGTCAAAACAATGTGGCAGAGCTGACAGACCGCATTAGACCGCTAGCCCTTAAAAAGACCAAGTGTGTGTGTGTGTTTTACAGCAAGTGTGTATGTGTTTAATGTGAGTCACTGTCATAGATAAATGTCAGGGGTTAGTGTAAAGTCAATGTCTTAAGAGTTGCCAAAGCTTACAGCTCTTTTCAGTAATCATTTTCGATCATAGTTCATGACCCAGAAAAAAAAGAAAGTGCCCGCAATTCATGATTCTTTTTTTTTTTCTTCTTTTTTTTTAAATTTTCAGTAAAAGTTAGTATCTGGCGAGTGGAGCTGGTGCTGTGGCTGGTGTGAGAATTTATTAAAGGCATTTACTGAATAAATGGTCAATTAATCTGTTAGGTTAGGGCGGGAAAAAATTAGCTGCAAGGATATTTTCACTCCAGAATAATTAAATGCCCCCTCTTGACTGTTTAGCTTTGTTTGTGCTAGGTGCTTTGCATCCTTGAATGATTTAAACCAAAAGCCTCTTAGGAAGACTCAAATATCTGCCCTATTATAATGGCTGTGGTGATAAAGTGATGTTGAACCTTAAGGTCAGCAATCCTGTTAAGAGGTTTCAAGTCTCTGTGGAGTATAATGGGGGAAGAGGACATGGGGGGTTTATAGGAGGAGGGTGCCTGGGCAACTCATTATTTTATTTTATTTTCATAATTATTATTATTATCTCATATGTGCCTTTTTCTTGACTTGAAATGTCTAGGTATGAAGTGGCTTCTATGAATTAGTAAGTAACAATTTTTGGAATTCTTACCTTATGTGAACTTAAAACTCTCAGGTGAATTGTTCTTATATCTAACTTGTCATTTAAATGCACATTACTGGGAACATGTTTTCACTGGAACTTGTACACAAAGTTTTACTGATTGGCTTTCCCAGAGCAAAAGTAAAAGCAAATGTTGCAAATAATTGCAAACACTCACCTCTGGCTACATTCAGGGATTCATGAATTCATATTCACGGCTGTTTAATGTTTAGACGAAACATGAATGCCCGATGAGAGACTTCATTGGCTTGCATTGGGTGGGTTGATAAGATGTCTGATTATACTCAGGGACACTCAATCAATTAATGGCAGTGGAGTAGCCAAAAGGTCACAGAGATTTGTGCATTGAGTTGGGGTTTGATTGCTGCAGCTACCAACATATCAATCAACATTGCACGTCTTGTTAAGGTGTTGTCAAATATACCTGTAGGTTCTTGTGCATAACAGGGGACGGTATATAAATTATTAGTAGGATTGGGTGGGTTAGAAAAGGGGGAGGGTTTTGAGAAAAGCATGGGCGGATCTTTTAACCCAGATTTATGATTTTTTCCCCCAGCCTTCCATTGTAAGATTTATAATTTGCCTGTTTAGCATAAATATATTGTTTTGAGATATACGGGGGAAGGCATTGCAGCCTCTTTTTTTTTTTTAAGCCTGAGGGAGGCTCCATTAAAAATATTGATACTACTAAGGAGGGACATGCTTTGAAATGGAATGAAAATTAAGTTTCAGTCCTCCTCCCCACCCCCAGTATTTTCCACACAGTCCCTAATACACTGTATTGCTAGATTCAGCTTAAAACTTTAATTAAAGTACCTTTATAAAAGTCAAATAAAAGTACTATTTTTAAATTCCCTTAATTTAATGTTTCAATAGGACATTGGAGTGACTTTAAAAAAATGTAATTGGTTTTATTGTTTTTCTTTTTTCCCAGCATGCTTAGTGTTACAGCATGAGGTAATTAGCCTACTTAATTTTTTGGTTAGAGGTTTATTTTTTGATGTAGGTGAGTAATTTCACATTTCATTGTGGCTCAATTTGCATTGTTGCACAGTGGTTAATGACTAAAACAACTCAGTGAAACGAACCAGACTAAATTCATATTTATCTTTGCAGCTTTCTTCACTGTCGTCAACTACAGCATCAGTAGTTTCAGTTCGCATTGTGTAACAAACATACTGAGAGAGGAAACAACACTTCCATTCTTTGATGTTACGCTGACAGACAGATGAGTAAGTTGATCAAACGGAATCCAGCTGTGATGAAAGTTGAAGCCTGTTGATGCTGAAGTAACCTTAAAAAACCCTCTAAATGTCACACACACACGTACACATACCTGTGTAGATACACATTCTGACACCTGCATTAACGGATGAACATGCTTGAGCACACTGATTTGATCCTGCTACACATGAGAATAAAGTAAAAGAAAGAAAACATGACTGTGTCAGTGATGAGGGTGTTGTTCGGTGCCTTTCCTCTCTTATATGCTGTGTTTTACCTTGTCTTGTGAGTCCCACTGTGGAAATAAGTCTCTGACCTTTCTGTGTGTGCTTGTTTTATAGTTCACCTTGTTCTGCGGCTCTTCTCTTGTGCTATCTGTACTTTTATTGCAAGTTTCAAACTAATCTAATCTAATCCAGGCAAGAAAGGGAGAGAAATGTCAAATGCCATGGGGTGCTCGATTTGAAGCACAACTTGACATTTTGCCTCCAGTCTGACATAAACAGGCAGTCAACCATCCTAAAACTTGTTAGCATGGTTAGTGGCGTTCCTCATTAAAACCAGTGGGTACATCTAGAGGTCTGATCTCCCCATAAAAGATGACGAGACACATTTCAGAAAGCTGCCTCCAGAGTGAAGTGAGCATATTAATACTTTTCTTTACGCTGGATTCCAGTTAGTTTTTGAACTGATTTCCGCGATAAATGTCTCCACAGTCTCGGTAGGTTGCTTATATTTTTATGAATGTATTTATCACAGGAAAGCTGCATTTAATTACGAAATGGAACCAACTTTCTGATGATATTAAATGAAACTCTCTCGCTCCTGTGCTTTTAAATTATTCATTTCCTCCAATGAAAATGTATTACTGCGCTGAAAAGATATGCATTTAATGAATTTTTTCCTCATGCATCTCTTTGCTTTATTGTACTGTATGTAAAGCACACTCAGTTGTGTCTTCGAAAGCCACTAAATCTGCCTTGGATTATCATTTTCTGTTTTAGGCACAGCTCTTTACTCACCAGATGAGTCACCAATTGATGGAATACAGTAAAGGTGAAACCAATTTGAAATTTAAATGGCACTATGTGATTGCAGCATGCCAAAATGATTGACTGATCATATGAGAGGTGGCTGTTCAGTGAAGCTAAATTACTTTTACCTGTATTCACTCTCCTAATGCTTGTGAATGAAATCGTTTTTCAATCAAGGACTCAAACTTGTCAGGAACACATAGATGTAATTCATGTGTCAAATTACATTTGCAACACTTAGTGGAAACGTGCTTGCTGTATTACCTTTCAAGATTATCCCAGGAGATCTACTGACATTTCCTAGTGTAGTCGGTTAGTCGGCCACCCAACCTCAGCCAAATGTAGTCAAAATTTCCATCTCTTGTCTGCACTCAGACAATCCCTTGAGACCTTGTGACATTTTCTCAGCTAATTTAGAATTTTAAAACTGTCAGCATTATGGAAAATACTGTGCGTTGTTTTAAATTGGTATGACTGCCAACTGTCTCTCATATATGCTGCTTCTCTTCTTTCTGTAATCCCTTCCTCTTTGTGCCATTCCTTCTCTTTCGCTATCTCTCACCTCTTCCACTTTTCTCCATGCTATCCAGCTCTCCTCATTTCCCTCCAATTCCTCACCACCCTCCTCCTTTTTCTTGCACCCATTTCCTCTCTTTCTTTCCCATGAATAGTAATGTTGTCTTCTACGTTTTTTTAAAGTTGTATTAAAAGCTTAATTAGGAAGGGAGGGAGGACGATAGGAGAGGAGTGTTGGCCCCTATAGCTTTGGCAAGGGTATTAAAAGCTCAGTGCTCAGCCACATGCTGATCCCAAAGAGATACGCCTTAAAAGGCTATACACACACAGCAGCGCACACACAGACACATACTTAGGTGCACGCACAGAATGTATCGATCAAGGACATTGTTATCTGATGGCCAAAGCGACCAGAGCTCCCTAAAGTCATCAAGAAAGACAGTGCAGAGAAAGATGGAAACCAATGAACAGAAGAGAGGACAGAGGGAATAAAAGGAAGGAGTGTGTTTGAGAGAGGCTCTAAATAGAGCAAGGGACTAAAATGGAGGCATATGGAGAAAAAGCAGGTGGGGGGTTACATGGCTGATTGTCAGTCGGGAAAAAGAGGAACAAGTGAGGCAGGAGGAAAGATGAGAGACATCAAGGAAGGTAGAGGCAAGCATGAAAGAAAGACCATTATTCTAGGCATTTCACATCTCAAGGGTTTGTCTGCTGTCAATCAGGGCTTTACTCTGTGATTGATTGTGGAGGACTTAAAAAATTCCAAATCGCTCTGAGATTGACTACTAAGATGTTGCAGGAATTCGTCCTGTAAAAGTCTTTGAAGGGTACGGAAATGTTTTCAGTGAGTTTTACACCTGTCCACCCTTGGGAAATACCAAGTACAAAAGATCGTCTTCTTCTGTTGGCCAGTGAGGAGTTGGCTTGGGGAAGTTTCTTTCACCTCAGAGGTTGTTAAAAAGGAGGTTACAGAGTTCACCCTGTTCCAGCTAGTCTGGCAGTGAAACTGACAGTTTCCTGGTCATCAAGCTACTTGTCCAAACTCTAGTCAACAGTCACTGCCTGAGTTTGTCATCTCTTTGAAAGACACAATATTTTCAGATGCCCATACATGGTTATGTTATTGCTAGTTGCTTTGAAACCTTGTGATTGATTTCATGAGGCAAAAAGCCAAATTCAGTAACTCAAGTGCCTATCAGGCTTAAACAGAAACATTTTGCACATTAGATTGGCCTAAAACTTCCGCCAAGTTCCTAATGATATGAGAGCTTGTACCTGTATACCCAATATTTATGTTGGGGGTCCATTAATATTACAAAATATTGATTACAGCTGCTTTAAAGAATATAAAAAATGTTTAGCACCTTTTTGTGGAGGCTCTGGCTTGCTCTATTAGTGCATAGCTGGAGTGATAAATTGCAATTTTTCTGATTAATTCCCTCAACGTGTGCTTTTCTAAATTCCCTCTTTGAGCTGTTGTGTTTCTGGAAAGAAGAGTAGGAGTTTAACATAAGTCACAGAATAAACTCTGGCAAATACTGGCACAGTTTGTCGACTTTGTAGCCAGTTACCTCAGCATGTGAATTTGGCTAGTAAAGTTGCCAGCGAATTTTGGCAATCGCTGCGGTCAACATGCTTTTTAGAGAGTGCGGTGCCTCAGGTAATACTGTTGCCTGCATCATGTGCAGATCTGTCATTTGAGAACTGATATTATGCTTATGAAAGACAGTTGACGTGGCTTACATATGATTTCCTGAAAATTAAGATTTCATGAGGCTGCAGATCTTAATTAATCATTACTGTTGATGCATGAAGTAAACAGTGTCTTCCCGGGATTATTAACCAGTCACTTTAAATATGTAACATGGAGCATTTTTCTTGGAGCATCCACCTGCTCCACCTTCTTTCTCTCTCTCCCTCTCTCTCTCTCTTCCTATCTCTCAATTCAATATTAATTGAATTTAATCTCCTATTTAATTCAAGAACTCTCTGGAGTCTCTTTTTCTTTGATCGCCTCCTCGCTTTCCCCTCCCTCTCTTCTTCTCTGTACCCTCCTCCTTCGATCCACCCTTTTCAGGTTTTCATCCTCTTTTCAATCTCATCTTACTTTCATTCTCTCTCTCACATTTCAAAGAGAGAGAGAGAGAGAAGGGGCAAAGGGGGAGAAAGTAAGGAGATGCTGAGAGAAATTGAAAAGCTTTATGAAGTGAGTAACAGAGGAAGAGGGAGATGAACGAACAAAAGAAGATGAAGGGAGAAAGGGACAGAAAGGAGAAAGAGCAGGCGAGGTTTTGAAAATGAGAGTATTCAGGGACAAACAGATGAGATGGGGGTAAGTGAAAGGGGAGATGATGGGAGGAGAGGGGAGGGACTGAGAGCATTAAGAGGCACAGAGAGGAGGGAGAAACAAAAAGTTGATAAGATAGAGAAGAGAAAGGGGGGAGTGAGGAGACAGCAGCTTTCCCAGATTGCTGATATTTCTCTGGGTTACATCATACGCAACGTCCCCCTGTCAACATCCTGGTGATTGTGCATTAGCCTCTTTCCTTGGGAAAACCAATACATTTCAGCTGAACCCAATTTCCAACCACAAGTTGTGTTTACATAATTCTACTGAGTGATCTTAATCAGAGTCATCAACGTCTAAATATTTACCTTCTTGTCATAAAACTGGGGATTTGTCAGGTGTGGTGGTGTTTTGCATGCAGTGAATCAAAATAATTTCACATCCTTTGCTGTGTGTCAATATAAACCTTAATAATGAATACATGCCAGAGTGCAAAGACATTTTCCAGGTGAAATGATAAATGAGGAAAAGTGAAAGGAATACAATATACGCCAAAAATATGTGGATCTGTCCATATTTAAGCAAGGCAGATATTAACTTATAGAGATATGCTGGTATTGGAGTATACAGTATGTCTGCTGTTATAAAGAGAAATTCTAGTACATATATGCCAAAGATTAGTTTCAGGAGGTTGTATCTCCACTTTTGATGTCTTTGACTTCTCTCTCTCTCTCTCTCTCTCTCTCTCTCTCTCTATCTCTCTCAGGATCAGGCCAGGATCTACCAGAGTAGATCAGACCCAAGATGCAGACTGTGTAAAGAAGCCCCTGAGACAGTCCAGCACATAGTAGCAGGGTGTAAGATGCTTGCTGGATCAGCATACATGGAGAGGCACAACCAAGTGGCTGGGATAGTATACAGGAACATCTGCAACCAGTATGGAATAGAAGTACCTAAATCCCAATGGGCCATACCACAGAAGGTGGCTGAGAACAACAGGGCCAAGGTGCTGTGGGACTTCAGCTTCCAGACTGACAAACAGGTCCTGGCTAACCAACCAGACATAGTGGTGGTGGACAAAGAGCAGAAGAGGGCAGTGGTGATAGATGTGGCGATCCCTGACACCAACATCAGGAAGAGGGAACATGAGAAACTTGAGAAGTATCAAGGGTTGAAAAAGCAGCTGGAACGGATGTGGAAGGTCAAGGGTTCCGTGGTCCCCGTGGTAGTGGGGGCAGTAACCCCCAAACTGGGAGAGTGGCTCAAGCAAATCCCGGGTCCTAGGAACATCGAAGATACTGCGCAGAACCCTCAAACTTCCAGGCCTCTGGTAGAGGAACCGAGCTTGAGGATGACACGGATAGCACCCCGCCGGGGTGAGAAGGAGATTTTTTATATATATTATGATACAGTAGCGGCACAGTGCCGCTGCTTGTTTTGAGTCATTAACTAGCGCAGCAAATCATGTGGGACTCTCTTCTCATTCTTCAGAGGACATCTACGTAAAAGTTAACGTTCAAGTTTATACACGTTAGAGTAGTGAGTAGCGTAGGTAGCGTAATGTTAGCGTAACTTCGAGTAGCGTAGCAACAAGTGAGCAGGCAGAAAAAGTGACGGTGAAGTGGTAAAAGTGAACGGAGCAGCAACAGTACAGAGACAGAGCTTAGCAGGAAACCGGTCCTGCTGGTGGGTTAAGGCCCTGTCCAGCTCTCCTAGAGTGACTGCCTGTCTCCTGGAATCTCCTCCATGCTCTTGAGACTGTGCTGGGATCAGTATCCCAGAAGTTGAATTGACTTGATGCTATACTCTGATTAAAAAGTGTTCCTTTCATTTTTGGGGGCAGTGTATATTGGGCTGAGCAAGTACAGCATTATCTGTATCTGTGTCTGTTAACCATATGAATGATCTGTATCCGTATCCGTACTCAGAGGGGGCAGGGCCTAACCCAGGAGTGGGCGGTATTTAACACAGAAGTGGGTTGGATTGACTTGAAATGGGCGGGGCTGTTATTTTAAGCATACAATTGATATGGGTTGATCAGAAATTGCTATATTTAGAGCTTGCTTGCATTTATTGATTAGAAAACTATTTACAGGACAGCATCAGCATTGAGCTTCAGATCAATGGTTTTGATCACAAAACTAACTATTTACAGAACAATGAATACAACACATTGTTTATGATCAGTGTGATTTAACATTTTTTTGGATGGATTTAAGGATAGACAAACTCTAGCTCTGCGATCGCTCTGAACTGAGTCAGACTGATGAACCCACATCAGTCTCAACCATTAGTCTGGATAATGCTGATTTCAATCTAAAATAGTAAAATAGATTTGATGAGGTCAACGCACTCTGTGAAAACATGTACAGCCTTGCTATTGGTAGTTTACCAGCTGAGGTGGAGAGTTGGGGAGTCTCTATTTTAGTGTGCTGCCAACTTTGTGGAAGGCCTTCCTTTAACTTGACACAAAGTGATGAGGATGCTCCCTCGCACAAAGCAAGGTCCTGAAAGAAAATGATTTTCCCAGTTCGGTGTGGAAGACCTTGACTTGCCCAAACAAAGCCCTGATCTCAGCCTTATCCCACACCTTTGGGATGAACTTGAATGGCATTATCGCTCAACATCAGTGCTCGACTTCAATACTCTTGTGGCTGTATGGGAGCAAATTCCTGCAGCAGGCTCCAAAATCTTGTTAAAAGCATTCCCAGAAGACTCAAGGCTGTTATGGAGGCATATTAAAGGAATGGGGAAATACTTTTATTCATTTTCTTTTCCAGACTAAGAAAAGAAAATCGATGCCACTCTCATAATAAATATATAGCTAGGGCAATAGCCAGTTAGCTTAGCTTAGCTTAGGACAAAGGGAAAGGGAAAACAACAACTCTATCCAAACTCTGAACTCTTCCTTTAATGCCCATGGTTTTGTTATGACATATTTAACAATCATATATGGCTGCAATATTCAGGAGGGGAGTTTTTCTTTATATTAATTACAGAGAGTATCTGATGTACAGATTGTATAGCCTTTGGGAGCACATTGTGATTTTGGGCGATACAGACTTGATTTAACACAAACTTTTTGTCATACTTTGGGATCACAACTCTCCTCTTGCCATCTTTCGCGGCTCTTCCCTTCCCGCAAACTCATCTTTTTTTTTAGCAGGATTACTGCTGGCGTTAACTATCAGTTCTTGCTTATTCTCCTAAGTGTGAGCCATATGCTCAGTGAATCTCAGTAGCTATCTCTAAAGGATAATTAAAAGCCAAACACAATCACTGGATCCATAATCCACTGTCGAGGCCAAATGACACCCCTGATGATTGGACAATGACCCATATATTTAATTAACACTTTCACTGATTGGCTGTTTTTTCGTCCCGCGAGTGTAAGGTAACCTATGTGGAATTTCCCCTTCAGATATCGCGCTGAATAAATAAATCATGTTAACAGCCATCAGCACGGCATTCCACAGGCTCTCTCAGAGCCTCAGTACTAATTTCACTTTTCCATCAACATATTTCATTACATTCCCACCTCACAAGTCTTTGCTGCGTTTGATGTGTCTGCTGGAGGGGATTTCTTTAGACGTGGTGGGAAATTCAGCACAAGAACCTCCCAGACTGGACCAAATAAAACCAGGAAGCAGATCATTTGATTAATGCAATTTGAGTTCTTTCAATTACTTTTGCACTACTGGGCTGCTGGCTGCCTCCTGATTCTGGAGGAGCAGCGATGACAGCTGGAAGGGAGGTGGGGAGGTGGCACTTCCTTCACAATTAAGATCACAACCATACATAGACACACACAGAAACACTTATGGACACACAGAAGACATTTTTACAGTTTTCTGCATGACGATTTTACTGTTATTGCCTTGATTGCAGTTTATTTTATTTGCCCCTCTAGTTTTACTGCAAGAACTAGGGCAGCCTCCCTCTCACTCCTGCTCTCTCACTTGCACACATACATTAGCCCCAAGCTCAAGACAAAATACACCTGGTGAGAGAGACACACACATGCGGTGAAAAATGACAAAAAAAAAGGAGAGAGTAAAAGGGGGGGGGGGGGGGGGGGGGGAAGGAGAAGTGGGGGTGGATGGGTTGAGGGCTGCCTAGGAATTGAGGACAGAGATGGGAGAGAAGAGGGAAAACAGAAGGTCTCACCAACACACACACATGCTACAAACATGCTTCAGAAAGCCACAAACACACACAGCTCGTGCTCCTCGCACACACATTAGCCTGAAGCTCAACACAGCTACACCTGGCAAGAGACGCAGAGAGATGCAGAGAGAGCAATAGATGTGAGCTTGCCTGTGAATTGAGGTCATGCAGAGAGAGACAGAGGTAAAGACAATAGGAGGTGGGACGAGTTAAGAAGCACTGATGGTGTGAGCTGGGTAGGAAACAACTTCCCAGCATGGGGAAGAGAAGGAAGGAGAAAGAAGACAAATGCGATGAAAGTATCCCAAATAATAAAAAAAAATATGCACATTATATTTCTAGGAATCTCTGTTGTCGAATAAATGCATCATAAAGGCAACGTGATATCATACATAATGATGAGAAGGCATTCAGAAATCTATATAAAAATATATTGGAAAACAAAGCGTACAAGCAGCTGAAAAGAATAACAACTCCTCTTGCTCACTCAAATATATCCTGTGCGCCGTTGTATTGACGGGAGCGGGATCAAAGTTAGGTGTAAAAATGTCGGGGGCGTGAGAGAGCAAGAGTGTCAGAACTTAATCTATACTCGAATGCGGTAATGCGCGGTGTCAGTGAACTGCAAAATACGAGGAGAGGTAAAACAGAAACATTTGCATCTTGTGAATTGGAAACAGAAAATCTTGCAGCGAAAAACAACTCAACATTCAGACTGGGATTCACAGCCACCTCAGCAGCAGTGAATTTAATTCAATGTACTGAATAGATTCACTTAAAAAGATCATCTGTGTGTGTGAAAACATGTAAATATGTGTTTGTGCATGTGTGAGGAGCATCCTGTGCTAAGCATGTTTTCTTCTTTCCCTGAAGCATCTCTCCCCTCTGCACAGACACACTCCATTCTTCTTCTCTCCTATGCTTTCCTCAGACATGAGGCATAAAAAAAGCATTGAGCACTTCCACCTAAATACCAATAGAGGTCCAGTGAATTGTAGCTTTTGATCAACTCAGCGCTGTCAATCCCTTAGTCTGTAGCTGTTGGGTTGATTTCCTGTGTGGAATGTGTGTTGAGCCGCTGGAGGCTTCTAGCAGGAGGCATGTTTCAAGCTCTGGTCTCTCTCTTCGCTTCAGCAACATGTTAACAGCACAGCGATGTTTTTTCGCCCCCTCCCTAAAGATTGCAATAATGTTCAAATGTGTAAATCAAAGCACTTTGCCTGGCTTCCTCATTTTCCTCTTCTCTGTCTCATGAGTATACTCTACTGTGGTCTCCTTCTCATTTCCCTATATCTTCCTCCTCCTTCTCTCTTGAGTATATTGCACTGTGCTCTGGACTCTTTCTCTCAGCCTTCCTCCTCCGGAGAGCATCCTGCTCTCTCATCACTGCCTTCTCTTTTTTTCATTGGAATCATCAGCTTTTTTTCTTCCTTCTTCCATTGTATCCATCATGCCAAAGTTTTCTCTGCACGGTTATAAAGTGTGTTCTGTTCCTAAATCACATTAATCTCTTGCCCCTTTCATATCTAAAAATGCTTCAGAGGCATTTCTGTCAAAATGTAATAAAACTCCAAGTGAAGGTAGAAGTGATTTTCCGTGTAAAACACATGCAAAACCTCTCCTTCCTCACACCGTAAGTCTATTCCACGAGCATTCAATTAATTAAATACTTTTTCAGCAAAAACCAAGATACCACTAAACATTTACTTAGATTTGTTTGTGTTTGCTGTATCGATCGATTTTCTATAAGCCACAGACTTGTTTGTGAGCACTTACATGTGCTGTGTTTGTACACTCTGTGTGTGTGTGTGTGTGTGTGTGTGTGTGTGTGTGTGTGCATCACAGCAAATGGGTTGAGCAAAATAAGAAACTGCATAACTGCATGAGGTCAGCAATATTGACTCGCTGGCTCAAACTATCTTTCTTTCTCTCTTTTGCTCTCACACACACACAAATAATGAGAGAGGGAGCAGCTTTTTACCTTGAAGACACAAAGAGAGGGAAACAGAGAGAAACAGACAGGGTGGGAGAGAAAGAGAAAGGGAGAGTTGGCAATGGGCCTGAAACAGACAGAGGGATCGTGGGAGACAGAACTAAATGAATATTTCTCTTCCATCTCTTTACTACTTTCATCTCAGCTGCAGGTTTCAGAGACTGTGAAAGAGAGACACACAAAAACACCAGGACTAACACACAGAAACTGTGCAAAAAATAATTCCACACAAGAAAGTGAAGATCTGAAACACTTTTTTGTAGATAAATTGGTAACAACAAAGGAGTAATAAAAATTAATTACTCTATCGCTTTTCATTGCAGGAAGAGTACAATGAAATAAATAATAAAAAATAGACAACAAGAGGAAAAACATGACAAAGGGGAGCTAAAATAAACTAAGGAAAAAGACAATGAAAAATAAAAGCACATTTGATCATGACATTTCAGACAAATTTTGATGACACTGAGATGAGAAAATGACAGTAGAGTACTCGGTTTCAATTCATTAGAAAAGACAAATAATGTGACACAGATACTTCCGAATAGATAATGACAGAGAAAAGTAAAGCAGGGCTTGTTGAAAACCTGTCTCCGCTGTCTTAGTGAAACGAAACAAAAGTACTCTTTAACTTTAACAGGTTGCCCTGTTTCTCGAATGAAAATTCCTTTTGTCAGATTTCATGGAAACCTAGCAGCATTTTTCTCGCTCATGCTCAGATTTTCACAGCTACAGAGTTTTGTTTAAAAGTTCTTCAAGTGCTGAGTCAGCGTTTAAGGCCCTATAGGCCCATGAAACACTAAACCACACAGAGCAAAGAAAAAAATAAAAAAATAAAATCACTGCCAAAATCACAAACCAAAAACCACAACCAGCCAAAAAAAAAAAAAAAAAAAAAAAACGCACATGAGATGAAAGAAAAACTCATGTGGTCAGCACAACTCTGCCCCTCAGGAATAATGCTATCTTAACGCGTGTATGTGCGTATCACACCTTAAACTAGGGTAGCTAGTACCCGAGGGTCTAATACAGACACACACACTTGCAGAATATCTTTCTCTCCCCTCATCAGAGCTGCGAGAATGAGTTAAGCTCGTCTTGGGATTCCATATTCTCCCACACTCAATATCTTACATGATTATACATTACTTCTTCATGTTCTGTGGGTTTCTTTTCCCTTTACCCCCCCAAAAGTTTAAAGCAAATGTGAATATCTTGAAAATTTAATCCATACTGCAGTGGAAAGCTATCCCTCACGCTGTGTCTTATAAGTTCTTTTAGGTTGAATCAGCATTCAGTACATCATGTGAGAGACAGCTCAACTCCTTCACTTCAGCATCGCACAGTACAGAGTGTCAAACCAGCACAACACATACTGTAAAATATAGAAGTTTTCTATTGCCTTTCAAAAAAGCAAATGTTGGTTCCACTTCCACACTGCTTCCAAACGTCATACATTTGTTATTAGCACAGATCGGGTTGTTGGAACAGCACTAAAATTATTAAAACAATTCAGAATCTGGCTCATCAGTGCATCTGGAGCCACATCAAAACATTTTTCTTCAAGCCTCCACCTTCTCCAAATCACATCTGTCTCAGCAGCCAGCTGCTCGTCCCCTCACCATCTACTGTGGCTATTTTGGCATGCTGCTAACAAAAATAAAATATCATGCTGGCAAGATTATAGTCATAAGCATAACAAAGCACATGTTGCTGTTGCCATTAATGCTAATTTTGCCAGCATCTTGAGAGTCATGCCGGACAGTGCACAGCATGGCTGTCATTCTTTCACAGCTTGCTTGTCATCATAGCCAGACTAAAATAGCTGTCTGGAGTTTGCACTGTTAGTCACGCAGGACTACCAAGGTGCTATTAAGTTTTTACTCCCGCTTCATCTATAAAAAAAAAAAAACATTGTTTAGCATAGAAGGAGAGTTGTGAGATTTTAAAGATCTATGCGTCAAAGAGCAGGGTCATCAGCAGTGCAGCGTCAACACCTTGTTCAAGGGCACTTTGGCAAGGATTGTGGGTGAGCGTCGTAGGTGTACCATCAGCCACCCTCCAGTTCACAGCTGGAGTACATCCTTCAGTCAGTGGCAGACTGAACTAAACACCTTTCTGTCTCTCCACCTTCAGGCCAAGTTATTTTTGTGTGAAAAATATGCCATAATATATAAAAAGGACTCCTTGTCTAAGTAGAGATCTGAGTAATCTTTGCAGCATAATGCTGAATATAACAGCACTTTTAATTACAAGGAGCTGCAGAGATTTAAAGATCGTTTGGATTGATGATGTAAGGAGGCAGCAACAAGCCAAAAACGGTGAGTCGTGACCAAAAGTAATACATACACATGCAAAGTACACACAAACACACCCACGCAAATACACAACCAGGCAGCCATAAGCAGAAGCAAACACATCTGCACTAATATGTCCTGTCACATGTACACACATAACAAGACACACAGACACACTCTGTGTAGTCACAAAATGCAAAAAAATTATGATATTTTATGAGAGAAGCCAAGAGGAGAGGAGTGGAGAGGAGTGGGGTGGTTTAAAGAGGGGAAGGAGAGCCAATGAGACGATCAGTTGAGTGTGGCAGATTGCTTATAAGAACCAACATAATGAAAAGGTTCAGTTCCCAGTATTGCTAAAGTACCCTTGAGCAATTACACTTTCAGTTTGTGCCAACCTGGTGCAAGCACAAGGGCTCTTTGTAGCTTTATTTCGATTCAGTGATGGCGAATAGTTTCAACCAAATGAGATTTAAAGGAACGTTCTGGTTCGGTTTGTTTTGGCAGCTTTGACCACCAGCATGGGCGGACTGGGACAAAAAATCGGCCCTGGCATTTTGGACCAGAGCAGCCCACAACATGGGCTGCTCCCTCGATTGCCAGTCCGTCCCTGACCACCAGGTCTATCGGTTATACAGTTGTACTTATTAAACAATTGCTGAGATCACTTCAACATCTGACAGAGCAATACCCTGAAGAAAGAGTGTTCAGACCAGCAGACAGGCTGTTAATTGTTCAGTCAGATTATCTAAATTGCTTTATTTGGACAAGTGGCTAAAATGAGTTATCTTCGCGGAGTGTCTGGCCACCCTCGGGCACTGGGGAGGGAGCCTGGACATCTGGAAGTTGCTTTGAGACAAACTACTGTTTCTTCACAATGAGGTGGTTTGGGCATCTGAATCAGAGGCCGCACTCTGAAGGATTTCTCCTCCAACTGGGAGGACACCAGAGGTAGACCCAAAATACACTGAAGGGATTGGGACTGTAATCGTGTAAATGTGAAAGAAATGGCCGGAAGTAGAGGAGGTCATCCACTAATCGCAGGGTTGGCGGTTCAATCCCCAGCAATTCGCGCCCAAATGTTGAAGTGTCCTTGGACTGAAACCTGATTGCTCCCAATGGGCAAAGCACTTTAAAGTCGGTTAAAAAAGAAAAGCTGCTCATAAATGCAGTCATTTACTTAGCCTGCTGCCACCACAACCTGGACCTGGTTAAACTGCAGATGGAGTTTATTTGGAGTAAAGTGAGTGTACTTGAAATAAAATAATAATAAGGTGTGCACAACTATGGTAAGTATGCTGGATCAAAATTAAATCAGGGAGTCTGTAAACTGATATTTGAAAAGGACAGATTGGGGAATAACTGTTACTGTTTACCTCAGTTTTCAGATGATGGTGGAAACTACAAAAATAAGACCAAAGATGTAATAAATCAAATGTTTTCTTGAATCTGATCCATAAATGATAACGCTCTCTTAGTTCTCTAAAGAACAATGCAAAGAAAACCTAAACATTTCCATATGGCACAGGAGATAACCGTACATCATTGGCTGGATTGGGGAGTTTTGCAACCACAATCTCGCACAATAATCCAAAGAAAACAAATATATCACTGCAGCCGACAAACCAGGATGAGCACTGCAGACTTGTGGCTCTGGATATGGGTAACACTTCTCAGCTTTATTAGTTAGTCTTGTGCACAAATCCATTATTTAAGTCAAACTAGCAGTATGCTAAATGTACTTAAGAGTCCTTAGCTCCTTTCCACCCATAAAGAAAAGCCTGTAGCTGCGGAGCTGAACAGCATAATCCAACAATAATGAAGACTCCTAATTAGCTTTGCGTGTGTGTGTGTGTTGATGTGAGCTCGTCAAGAGGCGGGTGGTATGATTTCAGTTGTCGGGGGGTAAGTGAGTGTGAATCAACCCTGCTGACATCAAATACAGTCACACACACACACACACACACACACACACACACACACACACTAACAGACACTTCTGCACTCAATATGGCTCATGGCACTGAGAACAATGACTAGTGTAATGAGTGGCATGTACAGCTTAACTTGGGCTTTGGTGTGTATGAGAGCGAGAGAGAGCGATTAACAGAGAGAAGGTTCCTGGTAGGCTGCAGAGTGACACATGACAATATTTCTGCTGTTGGTGTGTATTCAAAATCTGTGCGAGAGTGACAACACGTCTGCATATGTGCGTGTGTGTGTGCCTCTGCAGAGGTGCGTCTCAGCCTGTAAGCGTGAGAACATTTTGCTGAGTCATCTGGCCCATTTAATTTACTCCATCTCTTCAGGAAACAGCTGCTGTGACATCGTAACCTTGAGTAAACTTTATTGGCTCGCAGGACCATTTAGAGGAGCGCAAGTAGCCAATGAGATGTGACAGCTGAATGAACTTCTTGTGTTAAAGTTAAACAGGGTCTCGAGAATGATCAGCTTGAACACAGGTAGGTGAACAAACAAAGGCGAGCTGATGTTCTCACACACACATGCAAACATATTCACCCTCATGCCTGCAAAGATTTGTAACCGGGTCTACGAGATGATTATGGGTTGTTCATCATCTGCGGCTCAAACTATCTGCATGGCTTCCATTTTGCAAAAATAATTTAGAGCATTCAAAAAGAGTTTGTCAGGGCGTCAGAGTGATAGTATATTTATGATAACATTTGGAGATAATAATCTTTGTAGGGGGTTGATATTCTGCACTAATAGCACAGTTCTACTTCTTTGTAAAGGTTTAGATGATTAGTTTGATATTACCGCAAAAAAAGAGAAAATTTGATACTCTCCAATTTTCTCCATTACAGTGATATTAGATTGTATTCACAGAAAAAAAAGAGGCAGAAAATTACGTTGGGTCCTTTTATTTTCCATTTTTATACACAGCTATCTCATTTCATTGCTGTAAAATTCTCCAGTACAAATGCTCTACTTTTATTTACTGTGAGATGATGTGATACCAGAATCCATATCAGTATAACTCTGTATCCATTTAAAAGGAGTCTATGAGAAGATAGAACACTCTTTCATACCGCACATGGTATCTTGATCCTTGATATTTCCTCTAGTATAAGTTTCTCTTACTTTTATATTTCACCACCGATGCAGTTTTATTGAAACAGGGCAAGCGCATTATCCATTAGCACCTTCTTCTACAGTATAAGCCGTTTTGCTTCCTATATAATGACTTATTTTAATCTCATATCACAAAATGTACAAGAGTTTACATCTTCCAAAGCTGTCTAAGTCACATGCCATGTAAACATAACCTTCTTTCTCTCTTCCCACATTTCCTGTCTATATCTTCACTGCATACTTTTGAAAAAAGGGCAAAGATGTCAAAAAAAAAAATCTTAAAAGAAAAAGCATAAAAGTATAAAACAGTTGATTTCACATGAGCAAAGTAACCCAAGTGACCAACTGACCGACACTGACATCCTCGAAAGCCTCACACTCCCGCTAAAAGGGTCAGGATCACTCCATTATGTAACTTTTCAACTGTGTGCGAGCAACAAATATTAACAGCAACCCTCACTGTTTGTTATCAACAGTTTGAACATGAGTGCATTCATCCGAAGAGGTCAAGATTTAACTCAAAAAGAAGAAGTTGTTTTATTTTCATAGTCAGAAGGATACAACACTGTCAGGGTTGTGGTAGTGATCACACTTAAGACGTTGCTGATTGTCCCTGCTGCAGGCTTGATTTGTTCCAGCAATTTCCCCCAGCAGACAAAATTTTCGCAGTAGTCAACATAATTTGAGTCATCTTTGAGGCTGAAGAGCTCCGGCAAATGATACATTTTGCATTTGGAAGATGGCAAAGAAGAGCAGGAAAATTTAAAGCTGTATCTTCTTCAGCCTCAAGCCCACTGAAATCAAATGGAATAACTTTGCCCCAGTAGATCCCAGGATTGTGTTGTGATCATAGGTATTATGGAAGTGCAGCAAGTGAAACAGCGCAATACCTACAATCTGAGAAAACAATTGTTGGTATTACTGCATTAACATAAGTGTTACCAATGTGTCAGTGTGCGGAGTGAAAAGCTGTCTTTAGAGTAATATATTGAGGAAAGCATCAATTCTGTTGAGTGCTGTGTTTAACAGTCTCCCACTTTAACACCAAAAAATGCGTTACAATGAGTAGACTTACAGACCAGTCACTACACACCGTGTCTCAATACAGTATCTTCTACTAGCTTTTGTTGCTAAAACTGGCTGGAAACAGTTAAGCTGTGTCTCAATTTGGATACTTCTGTTAATACACTTCTATGTTGTACTCGATGTACACTATGTACTTCCTGGCGTAGTGAGGCAATTTTATCAATTTTCAGGGCAGTGTTGTCTAAATTTGAATACAATTGAAAAATTGTGCACTTGCACACGGAAATGACGACTGCAACATTTGAAAACTGCTTCACCAAACTGAAACTGGGCACATCATTAATTCTAACATTTGACTACCCAAATGTAAATATAAAAACATATGTACAACTTACTGTACATTTATATATTGCAGTACTGCAACACCTTCAACTCCAACAACTTCCTCGGCTGCCATTTCCACTATGCAATTTCCACTACATAGCCGAAATGGCAAGAGCGAGAAGTGTCCAGCATTCCACACTCAACCTTTTGACTGTTGTAAGTGCACCATCCACAGTACACTGCATTTTGCCATAACTGACGGGGGGAATGCAGTTATGTACTCAAAATATCAAGTCTAAGTATAGAAGTATGCAAATGAGGTAAAAAAAAAAAAAAACCTGTACTGCAAAACCAATCTAAAGTCTTTATGGTGGTGGCATAAAGAACTTGTCTGCTTGTAAACAATGTTGT
Source organism: Larimichthys crocea (assembly GCF_000972845.2). NCBI lineage: Eukaryota > Metazoa > Chordata > Actinopteri > Sciaenidae > Larimichthys > Larimichthys crocea. The sequence continues at coordinate 1,177,576 of NC_040023.1, read as the reverse complement.
ACCATATAATATTACTCATATGCATTTCAATGCTCTGTCCATGTTACAAAGTGATTTGTTATATTTCCAGTTTGTTTCCCTACAAAGGTGAATGGGGGCTGAGCTTTGTTTCAGGTAGGGGAAGTAAGGAAGTCTAGGAAGTAAGGGGTGTACCTTTGTTAATGGTTGTTCTTGCTGCCATTCAAGCAACTTCTTTTATGCTTTTATGCAGCTACTGCATTTAGAAATGCCCTAATGATTGGTAGGCACTGGGATCTCAGACTGTCACATTGTCCTATACAGTAAGTGACCATATATTAAAGATCAAAATCGCCCAATCTCTCAAATGGAAAAACTGTGAAATAATGGTCTGATATGCATGCTTGATCTTGACATGATTGTCTGTGTTTAGCAAGTTTTCTGTAACATATAGGAAAGGGCAGGGGCCATGGTTGACTTAACATCCTTAGATGATTCATGTTTATCTAAAAAGGTCTATTGTAAATACTGTGTGACCCTTTTGAAATGTAAATACGAGCACTTGAGCTGATATACATTCCTCTTTGTGGTGTAACAAACCATTAAAATACATTGCTTCAGGGCATTGTGATAAATCTATAGTGCTCAGCACATTTTTCAATGTAACTCAATCCTACTCAAAGAATGATGCCTTAGATAATGTTAATGCATGTGTGTGTGTGTGTGTGTGTGTGTGTGTGTGTGTGTTGGACATAAAACTGGCATTCATTTTGAAACAAACTTTACAAGATTCTAGTCTGAAAAGTTTATAGGGAAGAAACAAATATATAAAAATATAAAGGCACAGATGGTTAATGTCTTTTCAAAGTGGACAGAGAAAGATGGGGATGCAGAGTGATTTGAGACTGAACCGATCGCAATGGTAAAAAAGATGAAAGATCAAGAGATAGGGGCAAAAAGTACAGTAGGGATGAAAAAAATGGAAGGAGAGAACGATGAGCGGATGAGAGAAAGTGAGAGATGGGCAGATTTGGTAGAGATACAGAGGGAGAGAGACAGAGAACTAAGAAGAGAAATAGATGGAATAAAACAGAACAAAATGGAAAAGACGAGAAAAAGCAAGAGAGACAAAGAAAATGAAAGAGACAGAGAGAGAGAGAGACAGAGAGGGTCTTATCAGTGTATTGCAGGAGGCATAAGATGTAACTGGGGAATCAGTGTGTGTGTGTGTGTGTGTGTGTGTGTGTGTGTGTGTGTTTGTGTTATTGAAGTGACTTTGGTCAAGTTTAAAACTGGAAAGTCCAGTCGACAGATGGACAGAGAGAAAAATAGGAACGTCAACTGTGTATTTATGACTCTGGTTAATTAAAATTTATACAGTGAAAATCTTATCTCTATATTTATGGAAGTTCTTGAAATATTTAACGAAGCCGTTTGACGTGTTTGCAATGAACCATAGCTCAAAATAGACATCAATTTTACCTCAGAGTTTCCAAACTTGACAAAGTCAGAGGTTACACAGCCTTAAAATCAATGCAGACTGCTCTCAGAAGACTTTCCTGTTGTTCCCTGTGTCGGATCAGACAATCGATTGTAAGACGATCCAATCAGTCACAATGTAAACAAAGCCGGTAGCAGGGTGACAGTATTTTAATAGTGGGTGTCTTGTAGCACTTAAATATAAGGCTTTGGAATCCTCAAATACTGACAACATCTCTCTCAGCTTCAGAATATGAACACTGTTGCCTTACAGCCAGAGAGTGCTGATTTTGACCCATCTGGTGTTTTTCTGTCTGGAGTCTGCATGATCATCCTGGGGGTGTTGCTCTATCATTAGCCTAGGTGTGGGTGAAGGTTTAGGATGGGTATAATCTTGTATTGTCTGGAACAAACATCACACCGCCTCTTAGTAAATACATTGTGTCTTGTCCTTAACCAAGGGCTGTGAGTGACTAAACATAACCATTAATAATGCTCAAGTTTCCTCTGAGAAGTAGGTGCTGTTGCATCTGGGATTTAATTTAGACCTGCTGCTTTAAGGTCATAGCTTAAATCATTTGACTTATTTATAAAAGTTTCACCTTGCATAATCATATGAAGACACCTCTATGGCACTGCCAAGCTGATGTAACACTGTGTATTTACATTTAATTTAAAAGTGTCACATCTGTCTCGTTTCATTTTTTATGCCACAAATAAAGTGGGTAAATTCAAAGTAACTATGAATTAATGAATGCAGCAACATAAGTCTAATACCTGCAGACTGACCTTGGCAGATTGTAGTCTGTTGATCCGGAAAACCAGACAGCTGAAACCAACTTCTTTAATTACCATTTTCCAAGTGAACATGTAAGCTCTATTCTGGTGCATTCCTATGAATCACCTGCGTGGGTTACCTCTTATCAGACAACATCAACCGGTTAAGTCGAGGATGCTTTAGACTAAAGCTAAGCTAGTCAAGTTGCTACATGACACAGCAGCAGCCCCACTTTGCCTGTGTGGGCTTTCCAGTCCACAAATATACACATCAGGTGAAGTGGAACTGTATAATGCTTCCAGGCATGAGACTATTTAATAAACTTAATATATAAGAAAGTAATCAAGACAAAAGATACTTGTTCAAGACCTGAGGTAAAATGAAATGTGACTATGAATGTGTGTGTGCTTGATTGATAGGACGTTTGAAACAGTCCCTTGATATCACTGGCAGCCATAACAAACAAGACCACTTCAAGGAAATTAACAATGAGGCTGAGAAGAGGGAATACCTGTTGGAAACATCCATTGAGACAAAACACATCACATCCAAATCAAACAGTTTTATCAGCGGTAAAGTGACTCCAGAGACGCACTCATTTAGCCTGCTGGTGCAGTATCATGAGCCTCTGAAAGTGATGAAATAGCAGGCCAGCATTAAACGACAAACTGTCTGCGACACTGGACGTAACCGGAAGGCCCCTCCAGATGGGTGACAGAGGGAATACACAAGTGAGCCTAGCACTCTTTCTTTGTCTCAGAGTTCTTTCCCACCGCAGATAACCAGTCAACCTGCGTTCTTATCTGTTATGTTTGGTGTTTGTATCTCCTCTGCGACTTCGGAGCCGTCACACAAATATAACCTGCCGTCTCTCTGGTTTAACAATGCACACACCTCTTTGTCTGTCTTGTCTTTCTTCTCCCTCCCCCCTTCTGTCTCTCTCTGTTTGCATCTCTCTTTTAAGTTCAACTTATCTCCTTTTCTGTGTGTCTCGCTGAGTGGGTGTGTGTCTATCTTTGGGGCGTGCATGCCGGTTGAGGTGTCTGTGTTTCAGTCAGGGTGGCTTTTGTGTGTGTGTCTGACTATGTTCAAGAAGTGGAGTGAAAACAAATCACTTCAAATCCTCAAGTCGAGCTACTATGTGGGTGTGTATGGGAGTGTGTGTCTCCAAGGACAATTTGCATTGATGTTGTTGTCAGATTGGAGAAAGAGCATTAGAGCTTTTTAAACATCAGCTGTCTGCCGCAGTATACACACACTCTCTCTCTCTCACACACACACACACACACACACACACTAAAGTAGGGTGTGTGTTAACTGCAATGTGGTGTCACGCATTTAAAAAAACATTGTTTGTCTCTTACTCAAGTATAGTCCCCCTGGTATAGCAAATGACTGGTAGTTTGTGTGTGTGTCTGTGTTTTCAAGCATTTATGGATCCTTTCACTCAGAAAACAGCTACCCTTGCCTGCAACACACAACCCAATTCAATAATAAGAGCACAGATACACACACCCACACACAATATGGTTCATAACTGCCCCCACAGAATAACAGAAAGCTTTAAAATGTTAAGAGCTGCAATGGAAACCAGCCGCCAAGAGTTAAAGCAGATTTAGTCGTATAATTGCACCATTTTACATTCATAATTTCCATACCATATTTCAACTTTATGCATGTCTCATGTAGAGGACTGATTTCTCTGCCTCTTCAACCAACTACATAAAGCTGCTGACCTTCACATCCTGTACTCTGTCCCGTTTGTTCTGTAGACAAGCGAAAAGAAGAGAGGAGGCTGTATTATCTCACCAGTCAGACTTTCCCATTGGCTAAGCCTGGTTGATTTCTTAAAGTATCTTAATGCTAAGGATCACATTCTCTATGCATCACTTAAGAATCCGATGAACACAAGTCAGCCAGGCAATCAGCAAGCTGCTTTGTTCGTCATTCAGTCAGCCAACCAGTCCTGCTCTCCTGCATCAGTCAGCAGGTACAAAGCCTGTATGTCGCTCATTCAGTCAGTTAGCCAGTAAATGAATCAGTTCCCAAAACCATTCTTCATTCCTGCCTCTCCTTCACACCTGTGCTGGCCCCACTAAAGCCCTTTTCTCCTCCGGCCGTTAAGAGACATCCAGCTAATTGCAGCGATAAAAGGCTTAGCGAAGGGATCACTATATATTAGCAGTGCTTTGTGTATAGATACTGGTCCAGGTCCTTTGGGATCCCTTACAGCTGTCAGAAAGCCAGAGAATGAAAAAAGCTATGATGTTCAGTGAAGGTACTTTTTTTTTTTTTTTTTTACAAACTTTTCTCTTAAATTCAACAAAATCCAGGGTAAATATATCCATCCAAATACCATATATATCCAAATACATCCCCACCCCTTCATAAAGTGACTCAATCTTCAAGTAGCACAGGTACACACACCAAGCAGATTTTATAGCTGTGGAGGAGCACAAACAGTCAAATGGATGTCAATGGTGCAAGATGAGAACCCTATATCTCTTAAAAAAGTTTGATTTTCTGAAATGAAGACCGATGACCTTACACTCCCCTCAGTGGAGACTAGTAACTAAAAGGTTTTTGGAGGACAGGGCTTTGTAAATTGCAGGACAGAGTTCTTTAAATTGTTATGTGCAGGGGTAAGACCCAAAAGATAAGGTTATTATAGAGGAAAATGTACTGTACCCCAAAACATTTTAGTGTTCTTATAAAAACATGTCTGGGTGAAGTAGCTTGCCTTTTTGAATCCATTTTGTTTTATTTATAGCTTATTTTTATTCAACAGATATCTGGATAAATGTGAGGAGTAAGATGTCACAGAGTAACCAAGTAGTTGCAAAAATGGGAATAACTACTGAAGATATCAAAGGTGAGCCTCAGACTTAAGTCAGTCCCTCAGTATTTTTTCTAGAATATCACACCGGCAAACAAATAATTCATCCATTGATCTAAATGCAGTAAGGTGCGACTTGCTTTGTCTTGGCCAAGGAAAAAAAAAAACTTTCAGTCTACTGCTCTCTCCACCTACATGTCTAACCCCTCAACTGAAAAGAAGAAGTTCAGGCCTATTGTCTGGGGACTGTTGAAAGGCATTCTGTGTAGGCAATCACTAAGTGAAGTGGAAGTAGACGAGGCCGGTAAAGGGAAAGAAGGTACACCATGAAAGTAAATTACAACATTTCATCACAAAAGAACTCCTGAAAGGCACTGGAGTTCACAAAGAGAGAGAGAGTGGTGATGATGTCACCCTGAGACAAATCCTGGAGCGGCTCCACAAACAGTGAATAATGGACCATTTCTTGGACTGTATGACAGCACCCATGATTTTACTGAAATAATGTGGATATGGATATTATTAGTCACATCGGTAAGGCCATGCTGTACATTTAAATGAAACTCATTTAGATACAGTATATATAATCTCAGACAAAACCTTCTATGAACCCAGTGACTCATTCTCCAGTTTTTGTAACCCACCTGAACCTGATGGTTTATTACACAGAACCATTTGGGAAGATGTTGTTGGAAAGAGGCAGGAACTTTCAAAAAATACAGGCCAAGTGACAAGATGGACCATCAACGTCTATCATGGCCGAACTTCAACCAATCGGATTAACCAAGTCAAACTCTCACTGAAGTTGGTCTGGGGAGCGAGAGCACCTTTTCTATCCAAACTCTGATCCTCGCAGCATCTACACTAACCTTTTTTGAATCTTTTCTAGCAAACAGTCACTTGTCACACCTAGCGTTAGTCATAGTTTCATGGATGTGAGAACTGCTGCCTGTCCATTGTAATGGATTTTTTTAACTGGATATTTTCAGGTTTTGGACTTTTAGTTGGACAAAAGAAGATTTCCAACACCATGACTTTGGGCTTTGTCTTTTTTTTTTTTTTTAAAGCTTCTTGTGATTTCACCAGAAGTGCCACAGCAGATTTCAGAAGTGTCCCAGATGTAAGTTTCTTACAACTAGTGCAACTAGTTACATTAAGCAGCACAGTGCAGATCCAGCTGGAATGAAATCAGAGGGAGAAACTAGGAAAGCTAGTAAATTTTCAGAATAAAATACCCTGTGCAGACTTGGTCCCAATGGTGAAAACAGACAAAGAGGAAACAGCTACTACAACTACATATTTGAAGGAAAAAATAACTAAATCAAGTTTCATGCTCCTGTATGTAGATACAGTGCAGCAGGTTCCATCTGTCATTAATGACTGTGAGCTTTGTACAGAGTTGCTTATTTTTGTTTGAGAACCATTTCAATTCAGCAGTTTTCACAACTCTCTTGTGACAGTGCACAGTCCGCTTGCATAATGATGTGGAGCAGCATTTTTGGCTTTGCATTTACTTCACCTTGTTATTGTGAGTGTGTGTTTACATAGGATTGTGTGTGTGAGCTCAGGTGAAGAAACAATTAAACAGCTGTAAACCCGAACCCCCCCCCCCCCAAAAAAAAAACAAACAAAAAAAACTGAACTGTTCTGGGTGAGAAATCACAGGCGCAGACAGACAGACAGACAGACACACACACACACACACACACACACACACACACACACACACACACACACACAACAGAATGGGAAGTAATGGAGTGAGAAGAGAACGCTGCTGTCTGACATGAAAATCAACGCTGCGTGACATGACCATTACACACACACACACACACACACACACACACACACACACACACAGATCAATAGCCAGCTGCTTAGACTTCAAGCAAATTATTAGGAAAAAACAAACATGGATAGCACATACACTAGTAGTAGTCACTGATGATTAGGAATTCTCTGATTCACAACGACAGACAGAACATGCATATAGTTCACATGCTTTTGAAGAAACTGTAAATATCTGTATGCTGCAGTGTGTGGCTTTATCTGTTGCAACTTCATAACAAAAGAAATCAATGTAATGCCTTTATTTTCTCCATGTTTTGTAATCTGAGTGTTTGCGTGGGCATCTGAACCGATGTACTTGACCTTTGAAGCTAGGGTTTAAGAATCTTCCAGAGGGAACCGAAGTGAGTCAGAGACATGGACAAACGTGACATTACATGTACATCACAAGCATGCATACAAACACACACACACACACACACACACACACACACACACACACACACACACACACACTGAAGGTTAGCAATTATGCTCTAAGTGACCAAAACAATGTGGCAGCAGTGACATTTAGCTCAGGTAGAAATAGCAACCCTTCCCGCCTCTCTCTCATCTCTGTGTTCATATTAGTCTCCCTCTGTTATTGATGTCTCTCTTCTTCTTCTCTTCTGTCCCTGCAGCACTATCACTGTGTGTGTTCCTTTTATAAAATTCCCCACAAACAATGACTGGATATTTTTGCTCAGGTTTGATGTTCGATCAGGTTTCAGCACACACTTGTACACAGCTGTACCTAATTGGTGAGTTTTTAGATAGCTGTGATGGAAACACTCTTTGGGCTTTATTGTGATGGGTTTTTAAATGTGGCATTTTTACTATTGTTGTTGTAGCTTGCTGTGCATAAACTGAGTTCTGCTGTAATCACTTGAACAACATTATATCCAATGCCTAACAAAAAATAAAAATAAAAACCTGCTTTGCTTGGCTTGAAGACTGGAAGCAGGGGGAAAGAGCTTCCATAGCTCTGTCCAAAGTATAAAAATGTAAAGCTCACTAAGTGTCTATGTTATACTATGTTATATCTCATTTTTCTTGCCATAAAAGACAGATTGTTAAAATTACAATGTGTGGTTTTACACAGTAAAATAATATTTCTTGGCTGTGTCCTTGTCCTTGCATGAGGTTGCTATGCAACCAGGATGTTGCTCCTCTTTCCAAGAAGAAAATAAGCATATTCCTCAAAATTTCAGGCTCATTCTTCAAATCGTTGATTGTAAACATCCGTCACATGCTGACTCCTTGATTCAACTTTCACCTACTGTACTTGCTGCAGTTTTGCTCACGGTCAGTCTCCTATGCAAGGAGGGATTGGTCGTGACATTTCGTGATCGTTCTAATATTAAAATAAAGTGGTAAATAATAGAGCTAACACCTAGAGTTTACAACCTGTCTGGTCATCTCGCCACTCGATTCTTGTCCTGACTTAATTCCACTCTCAGGATTACGTCAGTGAATAAGACCTTATTGTATTGTAAGGAAGTCCTAATAAACAGGAGTCATCTTGTAAAGAAAGGGTTGCAGTTAGATCACTCTAAACTTCTAAAGCATCACACCGTGTTTTGTCATGAATCCAGTCTCACATGCTGGACACTGCTGCAGGGAATTTTTGCAGTTTCTATCATTTTGCTGTCCTCTTCACTGTTAAAATATTTGCCTATTTTAACGTCACTCCCCGCTGTTTCCGTCGCTCTCTTGACTCTCCTCTCTCTCCTCTCTGTCAGCTATAGTAGGCCAGTTAACAGTAATTATGAGGTTTCTCGTTAATTAGCGAGGAGCACCCAGCTGTTTCAGCCCCACAAGGCCTTCAGCATACGCGCACACTTACACATACACACGCGCAGACAGACATAGACACATTCACGTGCACACACCTGGGGAGTCTTGGTAAAATGTCAGTGCTGTTCAGATTGTAATTACAGGGAGATTTGCTGCCTCTCTCACAAAGCCGAGATAAACCACCTAACTGACACACACACACGCAGCACATACACAAGTAGCAACTCACACTGAAACACACACTCAACTTTTAAAGAAAATCAATACTAAACTCTGTTTTTGGCACACACTCCAGATAGAGGAGATGTGGTAACAAGTAGCACCACTGTGATACTACTACAACTACTGTAACACTACAGTTTTTTCTTAAACTGTCGTAAATAACATCATGTGTTTATTTTATTGATGTAATCTGTTAAAAAGATTAAATAAATACCATAATTTCATATTAACAAATCAAAAAACAAAATTACGTTGTCAAATTGCTGCTCCCATGATGTGCTTTCACATTAAGAGCATAGCCCGTTTGTTTTTACACTCTCATCCTCTTATTAATTCTTCATGCTAACATTAAACATTAATTAAGAGTTATTCCCACTAGTCCGCTGTGCTCTGAATGAACACAAAACAGTTTTGTTTATGGCTTAGATGAGAGTGGCCACAGTTACACCTACTTAACACTCTGGTTCGCACAAATCATGTAATAATTGTGTCTTAAATCCATCATGTTTTGTCTCCCAACAGCTTTCCAAAATGTATACAGCAGTGTCTGATTGATGGCTCTTTACAATTACACAGGGCATATGGATTTGACAAGCATGTTGTGGGGAAAATAAGACACGATATGGTTCAGATAATAAGGGGATTTGGGGGATTTGCTCATGTATCAGCTTAGAGTGATCGGAGTATTGCCTTAATCGCAATATTGGCAACAGTTGCCTGAATGAAATGAACCTCAACCTCAATGATAATCAGTAATATGCTACAAGCAATAAATACAATATTGACTCCCATTGATAGTTTGGTGACAAATTGCCAAAAATACAAATAAACAAAAGGGCAATGCCCAAAAATTGAACAGCCGTATCACTTTAGTAGGAGGTCTATGTCTGTCTGTGACTGTGTGTGTGTGTGTGTGCGTGTGTGGGTGGATGCACATTACGTGTTGGTGTTCCAGGCCGACTGTCTGCCACTTTCCACATGCGTGTGTGAGTGGCTGAGTGTGTCTGTCTGTCTGTGTGTGTGTGTTAAATGTGATCTTGGCAGGTTCCTGAAAGCCCGCTGAGCTGTGAAGAGGAGGTGCGATTATAATTTCAGCATCCCACTGTTTCCACCACAGTTACATCGGTACTTAGTACCTGCTACACCTATTTCCCCCGGTGCTCTTAGTCATAACTCTTCCTTCCAAGGGGACAGATTGCAAAATCCAAGTCGATTTACTTCTATTTAGACCAAATTAAAGTGGGGACAGCTAGCAGTGATCGGAAAGCACACAGGAAGCACAATTTGTTCAAATTGGTTTCAAAATGAGAACTGTAAACTTACAATAATATTGCCTTTCATCTTACTTCTTTGTCATTTGTCTCTCCTTATGCATTTATTGCTATGATTACTTTTAGAAGTGGTCATTGGGCTTTTGGGGATTGCGAAAGTATGTACAAATACAATAAAATAATATTGTTTTCACAGGCTGTGAGTCTAGAAGTCTTTTTACGTTTTTCATATGGTCTTTTTGAAATGATCAGCAATAGGACCAATTAAACAAGAGTATCATCCATTTCAGAGGGGATTTATGAACTGTTCAAGTTTATCTGGGGTGTTTTCATAGAAGGCCTTTTGTTATTTATTGTTATAAATACAATGAAGTGAGGAGGGGAATAAGTATATGGAGGTTCATTAAGAAAGGTTACTCCTTCATTCAGACTACTAAAAGTAAGAGCATGATTGACGTTTCCTGTTGATCACAAGAAACTACCTTCAATGACAATATGTAAGCAGATATTTTAACCAAGCTGTAATAAAATCCAAGACAGCAGACACTTGTTTCATGCACAAAACATTCATAAGCAGACAACAGACCCAACTTGACAACTGCAGTATGTTCACACACAGCAACAAATGGTGGCGCTGCATGGTTTGACACGCATACCTGTGCCTCGTCCACTGAGACTGTTTGTCAATCACAAGCCTAAATAGGTTTTGGTTCATAAGACATCAAATTAAATCCTTCACTTCTCTGTGTTGTGTAAACTACCCAGCATGAAGATGAAAATGTCATGTTTGCCAACTGACTCTCAGAAGTCTGTATTTCAAGCATAGTCCACGGCGCACGCTCGGTTGACACTACATATCATGGTGCATTAAGTTGAGTGGCTGCACATCAGCAGCGACAAAACATTTCGAATAGCAGAAGAAAGAAGAAAAAAAGAAGGTGCACCTTCACTGCAGAATTGAGTGTGACAGCTCGTTCTCGAGACGGCTCAAGGTCTGCGAGACAACGAGACAGCGTTTCACAACGCCACTTCCAAAGCTGAGATCACGCGTTTTTCCTCACACTGAGTCAAATCATTCCATCATCGACATTGTTGTTGACATTGTTGTTGACACTATTTTCTCACTCAATTTTGTTTGTCTTGCTAAAGGACCCTCAAGCAGGCATGGTTCTCGCCAACATCGGTGCTTGAACTCAACTGGTCTTCAATTTTCTCCACTCTCCTTTTTAATGGTTTTATTTCCTTTTTAATTGCCATGTTAGGAGTCCTACATTTGGTCTTTTACTTAATTGAAACTCAGTTCTTCATGTGGTTTGCCCCATCAATCTACCTTAATACATAGTTTTAGGTTCATCATCTGTATAAATCAAATGTATTATTTGAGTTGCTGATGCCTCCCTCAGTCAAGTGAAGTATAAATGGAGGTTAAAGCAGTCAGTCCTTTGATGGATCAAGGTTAAAAACAAGAATAAGCATAAATGTTTCTATGTAAATATGAAGGGAAATAATATTCTAGGAAAAAAAGATTAAGATGATGATGATGATGATGCATGGTTGACTGTTTTCTATCAGACAACTCAGTAAAGTTATTCTGTTCCCTTATTTCCATCATGCAGAATCAGGCCATACCTAGCGTTTATTCCGAGACTTTTATTTAATTTCATTTATGTATTCATTTATTTTTTGTTAGTGTCACCTAATCTATATTTTATTCTATATTTCCACACTCCTTTAAATGCAAAGTCCTGTATTTATATCACCATTATATGCAGAATCAAAAACGCTTACACTATAGGTTTCTTGCTAATACATTTAGCGCTTATATTTACTGTCTATTTACTGCATGTTGTCTCTCGTGCGCTGGTCTCTAAATATGCTGTACTTTATGCTCTACAGGCATAGCAGAGAGATGGGAGTTGCCCAGCAGCTCTGTTTATTATGTCTTCTGGTAAAACTTTTGCTAACAAGCACAAGTAATTGGTTTTCTGCACTGTGCAGAAGCAAAATTAAAAAAGTTGGGTCTAATCTATAGCTCACAACAGATCTATCAGCTTTTTTAATTTTGCACTTTGCTTCCAGTAATGTTATTATAAGTCATGCCACATGATGTTTAATAGTTTTGTGATGAGAGATAACATACTGTAGAGAATGAGGATGATGATGCAATATCTGTACAACAGTTTGAAGAAAATTGTTTTTGAAGATGTTTTCACAAATCATCAGAACTGTGTGAAGGTAAGACGTGTCATTCATTTGAGTTATTGCTCTTGATGACTGAAGTGGACAGGTCAGTAAGAACTACATATCCAACACATTAATCCAGGCTTTCTTATTCAAAGAGCAAACATCTTCTCCTCAGGGTAATTAAAATAATTATATTTGTAACATATTACTTGATTCTTTCTAACACAATCATCATGTTATCTGCATAAATGACAGATGCAGTAACTATCACAGATGACTTTGGTTTGACCTGTAGCACTTGGTGAGACGCATTGCTCTCCCAAAATTCATCAAACTCCAATTATCAGTGTCTTACATGCATTTAAAAGACAAATGAACAAATGACTGGATGTAATCTGCATAATCCATAATCATCCTCGATTTCATTATGCGGGACCACGGTCAGCCTATATTTTTAAATTTAATTGAAAATAAATGGCTGAACTAGGTTAATGGCTTAACCAGTTCAACATGGGTGCTTAAATGTGTAGTCATTTAAGTTAAATACTGCATGTGTGCACAAAGGGCAACAAATGAATATTTAAACCGTGGTGGCAGGGGTTTTCTAAATGTTCCCAGCCTGTTTAATTTACAGCCGCAGTGGCTTTCAGATCAGTACAAACTGGTCAGAGAGACGCAATGGGGATGCATAACAAATAGTCAAAATAACATAGGCTCATAAATGATGAATAGCGAATGATTAGATTGTAGAAGAAGGCGTCAAAGTCAAATTCTATGTTTATTTTCTGACGTCATCGCCTCTTTTTTCCCTACTTCAGATAGAATTCGGAGCAGAGATGCATTGTGGGCCTTGGGTTTAATGACGTTTGTGCAGAATTTTTTTTTTTTTTTTGTGGAAACAGAAAGGAATGTCTTTTCAACACGGTGACCTTCATGACATATGTGGAGTCCAGTGCTCCTTGGAGCTGAATAGATTTTAATTCTGTTGATTTGTCCTATAAAAAGCACAATTTTGATCCAGTGACTCAAATCCTTTTATCTTTCTATCCCTTTTATCCTTCTGTTTCTTTTGATCTCGAAAACTCATTTCAGCTCAACCTCTACCAGGAATTTCAACAGTGACTAGTACTTAAAATAGCCTTTTGCTTCCTTTGTTTGTTGAGGATGCACAGTAAATTACCTGCAGAAGATTGCAGGTGCAAGGTGAAAACATGGCACTTGACAACGTGAGATGACATTATACCTGGCATTGGGTTTTTCTTGATTGTTCACTATTCTACAGTATAATTCAATAATGATGATGTTAACATTGAACTGTCTTTAAGTAGGAAATATATGATGATACCCTAATATGTCTTTATTCCTAAATCCTAAACATCTTTTTTACCTGTACCGTTAAAACATCCTGCTTCTGCGGTGCTCTTAGATTCTTTACATGTAATTGTAGATGTGCACTTTTCCTGGAGCATATCCTTCAAAAATTGCCTCTTAAAGTTGCCTTTCAAGCCAAAGAGGCACTTAGCCACTGCTGTACTTTTTGTAAAACCACGTAAAACTTAAAAGAACATTGGCACCAAATGCAACAGAAATAAAGTGTATCACAGGAAGCTTGCCAAAGAGGGAAGACTTCTTTTAGCTTAATGATTATATATATATCTTTTGTCATGCCTGTGGTATACACATGAACTTGGCTTATCAGAATACTAATTCAAATAAATGATGAAGTTACACATAAGAGTGGGAGGTTTGGTATGGGTGATGGACTTAAAGGTTACCTTTGGTATTTTTCAACTTGGACCTTACTTTCCATGTTTTTGTCAAAGTGACTAATGGGGACAACCATTTTTGACATTGGTCCAGTATTGAACGAGAGCACTACTGCTCGCAGCCGTGAAATGGGCGACAACGTAATCCTTCTGGTCGATGGCGCACTGTCAAAATACGTATCAAAAGGGCTTGTTTTTACTGCTAAGGGGCTCAGATTGTTATTATACATGTCTATAAAAAGAAACCTACAGAAAAACTTGAACATTTTCTGTATCTTTTGCTTGTTCCGGTCTGTGAAATCTCCTGTGTGGGTATCACAGCATAAGATCACAGCATCCACAGGAAAACCGCCAGTCTCCAGAGCTTCACAGGCTTGTAGCAGCAGGTTCACCTCCTCTGCCTGTTGCCTGTCTCTCTCCTCCTCCTCCTCCTCCTCCCAATGGCCATTGAATTCAAAGGCTTCATCCATATTGTTGAAATCAGCAAAATACTTAGCTATGACACTAAAAATATTTTACACTCATGTACACTTTCTGTACTGCACATCAAACTATTCCTACCTGGTACATTCCCACTATTAACTTGCTGTAGGGTTGTGTTGTCAGATACTTACATTAACAATAGGAATCACAAAAAGAAGCACTTTGAGTAGATTTGAAGGTGCACAATTGCCAATAAGGATTGGGTTGTACCATGTTTGACGGCTCAAGGCTGCAGTGCTCACACTCAATAATGGACTGATTCCAAAACTTGTTTTCATAATTAAAAACATAGCAAAATAAGATCCAGGTTGAAAAAAAACACAGAAGTTGTCCTTTAATCAGCTACAAATTAAAAAAAAAAAAAAAACGTAAAAAAAAACTAAGCCCATAAATCAGTTATGAAGGCAAAAATATTAGCAAGAATAATACAGCTGCAGGCTGAGAAAGACACTCATCAGCTCTATCAGTGTCACTGGAAATCCAAGATGGACAATAAAACAAGTGACAAATATCTCCCAGAGAGATGAAGACATTTAACGTGGGGGGATGACAGAATAGGAGTGTGCGTGTTATGGTGTCAGGTTTGGTCGCGGCCATGTGGTTAAGCATCTGCTCTCTGTCTGACCCAGTGACCCTGAGCGAGAGAGGTAGGGGTAGACAGAGAGAGAAAGAGAGAGAGAGAGAGAGAGAGAGAGAGAGAGAGAGAGAGAGGGCAGGTTAGGGTCGTGATGTAGGGCTAACAGACGGCCAGTGTCAAGGATCAAAGCATTTACTGTTGTCCACTGCAACACCCTGCTGAGCCTTTGTCTGTGAGCTGGACGAAGGCTGTGCGCCATCACCTCTGGGATGTACTCTGTGCAAACATCATTTCCCTGCATGGTGGACAAAAGTAAGCTTTTACCTGTCAACTACTCATTACTTCATCATCACTTCCTTTTTGCTGACATCTGCTCTCTGTCTGTTTCTTTTTCTTTCTTTCTTTCTTTTTTTTTTGCCTATTAGTTATTTTTATTCCTGTGTGTTTATGGTATACACACACTCTCACACACATTAGTTGGGACTATAGCTGCCTTGGTTACCATCCCTGCCTGCCCCACAGAGGTGACCTCCTTTTTGGGGCATGCTGGTGGCCACCCAAGCATGAAAGCTTTTGAAAACAGCAATTTTAGTGAAGAGTTGCGCTAAATACTGGTATAAAAATAGGACTTATGGACTCTCAGTGCAACCATTTGACTGCACAGTCTCTTTGGAGTAATTATTTTGCCAACTATAAAGGAGCAGTTCCCCATCACTTTTACTTGTTTTGTTAAGCTGTCCCATGATGAATTAGTGGGGGCTGCATGGGGATACATAGTTTACCAATCTCATGACTGATATGAAGGTAAGTGGATAATGGAAAAACCTGAGGAGAGGAGAGGAGAGGAGAGATGTTAGGTGAGCAGGTGACAGCGGTAGCCTCCAGCTGTGAACTGAGTGCACCCAGAAACAGCCTGACAGGACCTGCTGGGGAAATGAGTCTTCTCTGGGAATGAACCAGACAAGCACAAGCGTGCATGTGCACACACACAAATACATAAAGGCACTGCTGTGCACAAAAAGACACACACATACATAGACAGGATGAACAACTGAACAAAAAGGCTCCCAGGGCGCAAGACTCAGACAGGAAATACATCATCACTCAGACAGGAAATGGATAACCTGCAGAGCTCTGAGACTCGGAGCCAGAAAGACTGCAGGAGAAGGTGAGGGTGTGTATGGATGCAATCACAACTGAAAGATTAGAATAATGATAATAATCCAAATACTTTGTTGCCTGCAAAGATTTGAACAAGCTGCGAAATAAAAGAATACAAAACCCACCAGGAGTTAAGGGAATTAATTTCAGAGTACAAAAAGACAACAAGCTCTCCTCATGAGCATAACAGCGCAAGGTGATGAGCTTGTGAGATTGTGTGCGTGTGTTTAGATAGCGAGGTGTGTCTCATGTCTGCTGACAGCCATGTTTCTGTGGGTTTGGGGCACATGGGCATACCTGTCATCGCACACCAGATCTAAACACAAACACACGAAAACACCCGCTGTTGCTTTGTTTTTCCACTTTCAAAACCCAGTTGTGCCAGAAATAATATTATTTTTTTATACTGGGAAAAACAAACAGTTGTTGTGATATTACGATGATTAAATGTTCCCCCTATAGAATGAGTTAACCCGATACAAGCACTTTGTATACTGTTTTTTCAAAAACACGTCATTTTAATCCATAATTGATGTGAGTTAAAAATGTTGAAACCTTTCACAAAGACTTTAGCTGGGTTCACTGAGGGTTCAACTTGTCTAGCAAACTGACTAATCACATTACCTTCATGCGTATGAGACCTGACTGTTAACCACTAAATAAATATTCAAATATTTAGTCTCTGTCACAAAATACAAAATAATTACTGGAAAGATTGGACAATCAAAAATAACAAATCTGTTTAGTCATTTAACGCTCTATTTGTTTTTATTCATAGATAATGCATGAGCATAACCTATGACTCAAATCATGTGAAACGGGTTAAAATGTTTTTGAGTTCAACTTAAGGGACCACTAATATTTTTCATCGTCTCTTTTTTGTGTGTGTCTGTGTTGCATTGCTGCGTGATTCCAGCAACAGCTGGAATGATTTAAATGTTCACACGGTCACCATGGCAACAATCTTGTTCCCAAAAAAATCTGATCTGCATAATAGATCTCTGTATAAAATAAGATAACAACAAGCAGAGCATGGAACCAGAAAGTATTAAAAGCAGCATCTGTAAAGTTGTTTAATTACAACAGATAGAGAAACAGCTTTTTGATTTGTGTGATGATGGAGGAAAAATAAGAGTTAATGCTGAAGGACAGATCACAAATCATATTCTAGACATTTTCAATGGATACCACATCATAACACCATTAGACGTTATTTTATATATCGGTGAAAGATTATCCCTACTATTGTTCATACATCTGTAACAATCTATTCATGAGAAACTCACAATTACTATGAGCTGACATGAGGTGAGCGTACGATTAAAACATATTCTATTCATGTTTAATTATCAGGCTATATTACAAATGTTTCTCATAGGTTTTAAACATCTGTTAAAGAGTTTGACAGGCTTTTGCAGTCTCTATAAAAGGTCTTTTTATAACCCTCTATGAAGATAATGTAACGCTGCACACAACTCATTTGGTACCCATTAAAAGAACTTACTGCTACCCTTATATTAAACTGTCAATAATTAGGAGCATAATTATTGAGGCTCATACTTTGTATGTCTTCTAATTTGAGCCTTTTGTTGTCTTTGGGATGAACAAAACACAAGAGTTTGCTTAATGTAACATTTTCCCCCCATCCGCTGACATGACTAACATAGTGAGGAAACTTGCAGCCAAATTACTAAAATAGGTACCAATCAGAGGCAAAGTGACAGGACTGACACCAAATTCATGCAAAGTAGCTCAACTTAATCTTCGGTTGCCATGACATCAACTTGATTTGATCTGCAGAGTTTTAATGACGAATACAGCCTTCATCCTGGACAACAACCTACCAACCTGTGTCATTCTGCTTTTCTATACCGTTAACTGCTTTACCTTCACTATTCTGCTTTTTCCTGTCATTTCCGCTCTCTTCTGTTGTGTCTTGTGAATTTCATGTCAGCTCCTGTACGTATTTTCCCCAGGGAGCACACAGTCATTAAGGGCATCAGTAGCTTCCTCAAGGACACCCTGACAGGGACAGACTCTGGCTGTCACCAGGGATCGAACCTTTGACCGACACTGCTGTTTATGTGTCTATCCATCTATATAGGAGGATTCCTGTATACACTTCACATTTCCCGTTTTACACCAAGCTTCCATCTTAGATAGAATACCCCCTTCTATACTGTCTGTATTGCCTGTTTCTTTATATAGATTAGAACACCGCACTCTCACGCACACACACTCTCTCTCTCTCCCTCACACACACACCAACAGGGAGCACCAGCTGGATGTGAGACTGTCTGCCTTTGTTAATTTCTCATCTGCCTTTCTCGTAAGGCATCAGAGAGAGTCCCTGTGCGCGTATGTGCATGCATGTGTGTGTCCTGCCCTTGTGCATGTGTGTGTGCGTGTCTGTGTGTGTTTGCGGTCACACCCTCAGGGTAACACATGCTATCTTGGTGTGCCCAACATATTTGTCTGTTTGTTAGTGTGTGTGTACGTGTATGCTTGCCTACTCAACATGTTCACGTCATGTCTACTTCTAATCATCTTTGAAATAATGAAGAGGCTGTGGAAGACTGACAGATTGTGTGTGTGTGTGTGTGTGTGTGTGTGTGCGTGTGTGTGCATGTGAGAGAGACATGCAAAAAAGCTGCTGTTCTTCTTAAAGCTCACGTCTCCCAAAAGTCACCTTCTGAGCAACTGAAGAAACGCGCTTGATTTGCTCAACTTGACGGCCCTTTAATCAGGCTCCTGTTTCATATACGGAGTGCTTCATAGTGATTTAAGCATTGCATTTGCATATGTGCATTTAGAGGAATTTTGGATGAAACACACATAATGAATTTTCAGTGACAAAACACATTAGAGACACATTACAAAGATACTTCTTGGAACTCCGTAATTTCTTTACAGTTAGTCCATTGCAGTGTTATCTTTGCTGATAGTTCCTGCAGGAAGCCACCGTGTCTATGCATTTAATTATGATGAATTATGGTTCTTCTTATTACACTCATGACACCAGTCTGCAAACCCACATTTGCACTAGACCTGAGAGGAAAAGAGAAACTGTATATAAAAAGCTGTTATGTATCCATGGGGCACTGCAACAAGTGGAACAGCTAACTGGAGTGGAGTCTCTCTTCATTCCAATTTGTACAGCAAAATTATAATTTCTTTCAATTAAACAGTCTGTTCAATATGTGCTGACATTTGTAAAATCATAGCAGGAAAACACAAATCTGAAATGCGCTACATTTGGCTCCCTAGCAATTTAAAAACACACCACTTGGTTGGCAATCTGTGTGCATGAATTAAATGTGTACCCTGTTTGTTGACTAACAGAGAAAACATCCATGAGAGATTAACAGAGCTGTTCCCAGCGAATACCCACCTATTCAAATCAACAGCTACAACAAATTCGCTAAGGACAGGGACTGGAGCGAGGAGAAGGGGAAGACTAATGGAGGATAGAAAACAGAGACAGAAAGGAGAGGAAGGAGGGATGAGGAGCAATGGCAGATGCGGGATGTGAGAACGGCGGTGATTACAAATTCACCATGGGTGAATGTTGGTAGGAGGAGGAAAGGGGAAAAGAAGAATAGGTGATTAGGGGTGGAGGAAGATGGATGGAGAGTATAAGTGATGAGGTATGGTGCAGCTGAATATTAAGAGCACGAATATACACAACAAAGCACATACTTGCTCACGACTCAACGAGGAGTTCCTAGCACATGTAGCAACACCAAGGAGTCCAAGGATTTCAAGGAAAATGTGTGAAAGCGGGTATAGAAAGCAAAAGAAGGAGTGAACACTCACAGAAGAATTACATTAATAAGCAACTTTTTTGCATTAGTAAAAAAGAACTGCTGCACTGATTATCATCAAACAGAGTGAAATTATTCAGAGAACCTTCATTCTGCATGTTTATGTAATGTCCAATCCAGATATGTACAGACTGAATGTATATATGTAATGTTCACGGTCAATGTTGGTTCAATCTTTGGTTTACAATTTATGCAAATGGAATTTGAGATAAGAGTCACATCTGTGGCACTAAATCCACACGGTGAGGGTTCAGGAAAGATTGTGCTTTTGGTTAAATATTAAAAATGTCAACACATGCTTTAAGTGTGATCTGACATGTGTTCTCTGGTATCAAAGGCAAATCTACCACTTTTACATTTCCTTGTTCTACTTTCTGTCCTACCACTTCCTGCACTGGCATTTAATGTTGACAGTGAATCAAAAGAGGAGAGGAGAGGAGATTAGAGAGGGCAAGAAAAAACAAGTAATTACAAATTCACTGTATGGAGGTTGGAAACGTAGGAGGGGATTAGGTGAATGAAAGTCAAGAGGGACAGAGGAGGAAAGTTGAGGATGCAGCAGTACAAAATGAATAAAATATGCATAAAAACACACAGACACAAGAGCGGTGGGTGAGGCGGAGATAAAAGAAAGGGAAAGAGAAGACAAAGGTGAGAGACTGTTAATATCAAAGCCAGGGACGAATTCCAAATGCTAACTGGCTTATTTTTGTTGCGCACTAAGTCTTCTACTCCTGCCCCATCCTTGTCTTTCTCAGTCTCACCTCCCCTCATCTCTCTCTCTCTCTCTCTCTCTCTCTCTCTCTCTCTCTTCCTCAGTAAGTTAAAAGTATTTATATGATCAAGAGGCTGACTGCGACAGACACATCTCCCTCCCTGAGAAACCCGCCATAAGCCACAGGATTAAATGTGCGTTAGAGAATCCGCGGTGCGCTAATGTTCACGATGAGAGTGCTCGTCTGCCTCGGTGTATGTGTGCACGCTCTACTAATAGTCCACAAGCATGTCTATCTATGTGTGGATTTAGCTGATAAAACACAAGGGGATGTTATACTCTTGTGTTTGACAATGCGGGCATCATTTTTGCCACCAGGCTCCATCAATAAACCTTATTATTAATATCTACGTAGAATATCAATCAATAATTGGCGGCAGAGAATGATTACCATAGTACTGAATCAGTAACTAGTACTGGTAAATGACCAGCGGTGGCATATTAATGGACAACAGCAATCAATGATTTATAATCAGTATCAGAGTTGTAGACTGCACTAATCAATCTCTGATGTCCAGTGATGGTTATAAAACCTGGTTGGAGGACCATTTCACTTCGCCTGACAGCCCGTCCAATTTAACACTGATGACCAGCTTTAAATTATTAGACATGACCAGGGGATGACTGATAAATTTCAATTTAGCCATGTTGCAAGAACAAAGCTCTACATTTCCATGGCTCGTCAATATAAATTAAATGAACTATTTTTAGCCTTCTGGGTTAGTTATGCCGGATACAAGCCTTCAGTAGAACCATACCATTCCTCACCACACCATGATGACCAGAAATAGATTATTCATCTGTCTAATTGATAATTTGGGCTAGATGATTGATCAGTGTTAGTTCTTTGATTGAGTGCTCATGAAATTCATACTGTCAGTAAAACTGTGTGATAAGGTTAATCTTAGAGATGGTGTTAAAAAGAAGCTCAAGCACAGATTTGTCGCAAAGGTGCAGGTTGCAAAGTTGGACGCAGCTCTCGCTTTGATTCTGACAAGGCTGAATGTAGCCCGGAATAGATTTAGGATCTGGGAGACTGTGAGAAATGTGCATTTGCACGTGTACGATTTAGCATGTTCGGTGAGTGAATTAAGCCTCTGGAGCCACGGGACAAATCTGACAGACGAAAAAAGAAAAAAAATAAGAGGGAGCCGAGAGGAGAGATGAGAGCACAGAAGAAGTGCTGAGCAGAGAGAGAGGAGGAAGAAGAGAGGGGCAGGGGACAGGAGAGGAGAAGAGAAGGGGAGGGAGGGTTAAGCTGAGCGGAGCAGCAGGGAGGAAGAGAGGAGAACAGATGAAAGAGACAAGAGAGGGATCAGGGGAGAGAAGAAGAAGAAGAAGAGCAGAGGACAAGAACAGGAATTTTCCAGCAGCAGTACTTGTGGGAAACTTCATTTGAGGTGAATTTGTTGACATAAAAGTTCAACATTAAACTTTTTAAATTACATTCTCACACGGCATTCAAAAATATACAAAAAGAGCAACACTTTTATAATAACCTGTCAGAAACACAGACAAGAACCAAAAGGAAAGCTTTCAGCCCTCTTCAGCATTGCCCTCTGCTCCTCATTTTGTTGCACAAAGACTTTGTGGAACACAGACTCCTCAATTAAATCCCAGTATCATGACAAAAGATGTGAGTACACCTGGAAGTGCCACTGTATCTTTGTGTCAAAGGTGTTGGGCGAGTTGAGAAATCCACGTTTTTGTTCACTGGCTACAGCAGAGTGTGAATCCATTACCGCCTATTTCATTACTTTACCTTCTAGATTGGTTTTTAGAACAGAATTGCAAGCCCATACAATGATTGGTTACCTGCCAATGGGCCGGTAGAGTAGACTAATTCACCAGCCACAGCCAAAATGTAACAACATTTGGCTGGTGGCTGGTTTTAATTTTCCAGCCTCTTTTTAAAGCCTTGGTCCCCAAAATGTCAGCATGCATCAAGAGGACATTTAATTACACATTTATTTACCTTTTCGTTCAGCCTTTACACTTTCAAAAAAAAAAAAAAAAGTTTTTATTTGCTTGCTTGCTTTGCCAGCCTCTACTTCTCACTTTGACGTTTTATTAATCTTAATGGGAATTTGCATTTAACAAAAGCTGTTCTTCAGCCAGCCTCGATTAAAACACATTTATACCATGAGGAGTTTGAAATATGACACGATGAAGTCTCTCGCAGGCTGTACAGCCATGAGGAGATCAGTGCCAGGATCTCTGCTCCAAAGGGTTTAAAATTAGATCTTTTGTGCCTGAGGAAATCCCACCATTCTTGTCTTTGTTCGGTCGACACCCCACAAATCACAATCTCTCATCTGTCCATCAGAGTGAACCATAAAAAAACCTTCACAAATAGGCTACAAAAACTGGAGATTCACGTTTTTTTTAGAGTGTAACTACAATCCTGCAGTCTGTGATGGTGCAAAGCCAAGAGTCTAGACGTTCCCAGTGTCAATTTGTTTAATCACTGTAGAAATCCTTAGTATTTCTGCTCCGTCAGCCTACACATGATCTCCCTACACTGGAGGATCATGGAGACTTTACAACGACAATGACAAATGGTTCTCAATAGCTTAGTTGGCTTTTGGAGGTTGTCTTTGCCTTCTTGTGCAGTTTTCAAACTCAGTCTTCGCTTTTTTTCAGCTCACCAAATCTTAACCCACATAGTTTGAAAGCTTTCTGACAAAATCAGCCCAGCTTGGTGTTTTCACAAGCTCACAGACCTCAGAATATGTTTAGTTAGAAACCCAGTTCTGCTTGTGTCTCTAAGCTCGTTCTCTCTTTCCACTGGAAATATTTCTCTTTTCCTGTCACTCAGCTCTCTCTCTCTTTCTCCTTCTCCTTCCTCACATCCTTAGCCTTACCTCATCATCCCTTTCCATTTTTGGACTCCTCTTAATCCATCCTCCTCTCTCTTCCTGTTCTCAACATGCCATGATGAATGGTCAGTCAGTACCTTTACAAACGGAAGCCTCACCTGGTGCAGCACTGGGTGTGTTTGCATAAATGCATATACATATCCGTGTGTGTGACTGTGTGTGTGTGTGTGTGTGTGCACTCTCACTCGAATGTGTGTGTTCATACAACATTTCTGAACAGGATGAGAGGGAAAAAACTAAAAATGGAAAGCAGAGGAAAAAAACGAGATACAGACAGACAAAGTAAGCGGGAGAGAGTGTGCTATACTGTGAATATTTTAACATTTTATTTCACTCAAGAAGGAAAGACGGGTGGTGTGTGTGTGTTTGAGGGGGGGGGGGGTGGGGTTAAAGAAGAAAGTGTGTGCGAAAGAGAGAAAAGGGGGGGACAACAGCATCGTATGGTATCTTTTGACTGATTTACAGTAGAAACTGAACGCACGGTGGTAGAAATTATTTGGGAATAAAATGCTGTGTAAGGCCCGAGCCTCATCACTATAAACAACTCACGTTCACACACACACACACACACACACACACACACACACACACACACACACACACACAAACACACACACACACACACGCACACACTTTGGTATAAGCAGCTCACGTTCGCTGCCACAGCCCAAGAGCTACCGCAAGAATATTTATTGGCTACCAGCTCAATGGCTGTATTGAAGAGAAGGATGGAGAGAGAGGGAGGGAGAGAGAGAGAGAGAGTGGTGGGGGGGGTGGAGTGGTGGTGGTGGTGGTGGTGGTGTTAGAGAGAGGAAGGGGGCAGAGAGAGAGAGAGAGAGAGAGAGAGAGAGAGAGAGGGAGCAAACTGAAGCAAGCAGAAAATGAGAAAAGAGGGAAAGAGGCTGTTGCCGGTTCCATCCCTCTCTCTCCCTCTCTCCTTCTTTCCCTTCATCCTCCCTGTAAGCCAATTTCTATTTCTCCGCTCTCCTCCGCAACACACCATACATCCAGGCACGCACGCACGCACGCACCTCGCGCGCCCACACGCACGTCTCCCCCACACTCACTCACACACACATGCACAGACACCTCACACAGCCCCCACTACCCCCCCCCCCCCCCTCCCGCACACACACACACACACACACAGAAGAAGCATCTTTCTTATGACTGCAGTGAAAAAAGTCTCACCCAAACCGTGATTGTGCGCGCGTGAGTGAGGGCGTTTATGTCACTGTGCGTGTGTGTGTGTGTGTGTGTGTGTGTGTGTGTGCGTGCGTGCGTGTGTGTGCGCGTGTCGCATCCCCTTACCTTGCGCGCGCGAGGAGAGCGAGCAGAGAACGAGACTCCACAGAAAACAGCGCATCACCGTCATTCCTCCGTCCGTCATCCTCTCGTTCATCCCTCTCATCCTCCTCTTCGTCGTCCCCCTCTTCATCCTCCTCTTTGCCGACGAGGGGTGCGCGAGACAGCGTTCCGTGCCGCTATTAGTAATATTATTGGCATCAATACATCTTCCGCGAGCCGAGCGCGAGCCCTCTAAGCTCTCACCGGGCCGCATGCTGCTTCACATCCAGAAAACGGAGAGAGAGAGAGAGAGAGGGAGAGAGAGAGAGAGGGAGAGAGAGAGAGAGAGAGAGAGAGAGAGAGAGCAGGGAGGGAGAGAGAGAGAGAGAGAGAGGGAGACGCGTGCGTTTTCTTTGCCTCCTCCTTCTAACACAGACTAGATAAATCCTTCATATCCGAAAAAAATGACTTTAGTCAAGATCCACAGAGAGAAAATCAGAGAGAGACAGAGAGGATGGAGAGCAGGGACAGGCACACAGGTTGTCTTTAAATCCACTCTCCGCTTAAGCTCGTCAATATCTCTCTATTCCGTCCCGTTCCGTTCCAAAAGAGTGACAGAGAGGGAGGGAGAGCTTCAGATCCACACTTCCTGCGGGCTGCATCCCCTCTTCATTCTGAAATATCCCTCTCTTTCTACACAGGCTCTTTTCCTCCTCTCCTATAAGCCTCTCCTCCGGTGTCGTTCTGTACAGTATGTGTCTCCTCCGTGTCTCTGGTGTCTCTTAAAACAAAAATCCCCTCTGCTCTGTCTCTGTCCCCTCTGGTGTGTCCAAAAAAAAAGAAAAAAAAAGAAAGACTATCTGTTCTGCGTTTCTTCTCTGTCCGGATAAACCCGTCTCCTGACTTCGTGCGTCTGTCAAACCTTCCTCTTCTTTCTTTTCCTCCTCTTCTCCTCCTTCTGCTCTCACAAACAGCGGCGAAGAAAACGGAGCATCTTCACCCCTCCTGAAAGAAGAGAAATAAATCACTCTGTCGTCTTTCTCTCATTCATTTGACTTCTCCCTCCCCACATTAAGCATCAACACCAGTCATTCCTCTTTTTTTCATTTTCTTACCAAACAAGCCGAACCAGAGCTTACTCGTTCTTCTCTTCAGACAGTCCTCCTTTAGTTCTCTGCGAAGTCCAACGAGAAAAAAAGATAATATGACAATCCCTCTTATTGTCAGAAACCAGAGGAGATACGGATCATCCCCTCTGCTTGGTAATACTTAGGTCTTTTCTCCCGGTGTAGCGGCTGGTGCGTCTCTTCCTCCGCCGGTACAGAGATGCTGCCTTCAAGTGCTCCTCGTAAGCTCCCGCTTCCATTCACGTACTCTAGGTCGGAAATAAGAGCCTGAAATGGACTCTATGTTCAAAACTAGATTGTTGGTTGGGAGGATGTTGGTTTATTTTTGAACACCAGACTACGCAGTCGATACTCTGTGTTCTCTTTGTGGCTCAAGCTGCTTGAAAAGGACAAAATGCAGGGGCGTCCGCTGGCACTGAGGAATGGGCGCTTGCCAAAACTTTGTCATAGGATGTCCACATTTGATCAAAGCAAAGACAGACTGTAAGCAAAACAGACAAATCTATTTGGAAGTCAGATTCAAACTCAAAGTTAATCATATTTAGAGAATACTGCCCTTTTTAGCTGTGTAACAGGATGTGGTGAGCCTTTCCCAATAGTCACATGGACTAACCAATAGTGACTTCTCTCATCGCTCATTGCTCCACTTGTCCTCTGAAATGAAATCAATACGAGGAAGAGTTTGGGACTTGGTGGCACATGATAGACGCAGACACTTTAGTGTATCTATCGGTCCACTGAAGTGACACTGTTGAGTTCTTGATGGCGTCTGATTGATTTTCTAGCCAATGCTTGTGCACGTTTAGCAATACAGTTCAACTGTATGCTGAATGTTCCAGCTTTCTGCTGTGATGTTACAGTCGACAGAGAAAATGTAGAAATGCACTAAAACATCAACAATGATTACAGTATTAATGCTTCAGATGACATACAGGTACACTATCTATCAACTATCAACTCAACTCAGTACTGTATCATTTTCATGTCCCCTGAATGCCACATTTTGGCAAGGCATAGAACTTTCTTGGATTGTACCATTTACCTCGTAGTATCTGTTGCTCCCATCTCATCCAGTCAAAATAAAACAAGGCAACAATAAGGTAAGCTAAAAAGAAGTCTCAGTTTCACTTTTATTGAAAGTAATATCATAAACGTAATTGTAATTGGCATGTTTCCTTTTTCGCGGAGGCAAACACACAATCACTTCTTTCACGCTCTCAAACGTGTCGAGGCAAAGAGCTAAATTGCGTATAGATTTTCACTTTGAGAAGAGAAAATTATAAAGTATCTACAGAGTCAATAGCAACAAAAAAGCCAAAGTGCTGCAGTGAATTTAATGCACCGCACGAATATGAAAGACTGAAGACCAAATTGCACGGAAAATACATATTCACATCATAACACTTGAGTGTGTTTCATCAGCTTGAGTTTGCTGACATTTTAGATTTTTTTTTTTTAAGGAAAGTGGGTATCTATTTTTCACGTACATCCATTTTTTATTTACCTCAGATAAAGCCAGCGCATCAGAATCCATCTCCGGCCATCCGTTTCTTGCTGCATGGCATGTGGTTTTTCCTTCAAGGTTATGAATGGACCGTGTTCAGACTCGAGATGATGTCAAGTCCTTGATCTTGAGGCCATTTTGAGTTAAGAGAGTTAATAGGAGTAGTTTTTTTTTTTTTTTTTGGATAATGGAACAAAGCTGTTTTGTCAAAATTGTGAGTTTTAATTAGTTTGGTGCATATCTGGAACCTAAAATGAAATAGTTACATGACATTTACAAGGGCAAGGTTATTTTAGGGTAATTCATGACTGAAACACTGGGTACTGCTAATTATGAGACTCAAAAACAATTTGTTAACCCTGTTTGTCATTGAAATCTTTAATTTGTTCCTTATTTTTGATTTATACAGTCTCATATGTCTTTAATTTTGATCTGATAATCATTATTAAAGTTGATTTCAAGTTGTGAGATATGCACACACATCAACCAACCAACTGAAAACACTTATTTAATCAAATAATCGAAAAACTATATACCGTCTCCACAAAAACACTTTACCAGAAAAACCCGAACACTTGAAATCACCATTTTCAATTACACTTTTGATAGAAATAAGAGTCTTGTCACTAAACGGCCCCATGGGAAATATGCAAACCTCATTTGGGAACTCTGTCATGTTATTGGTGTATTCCATTCCCATATCGCAATTGAAGTATTCATTTAACAACAGTGCCTCTAATTTCGTTATTATTCATTCTCAATCTGAGTGCGGCTTCAGTGTAATCTAGTGTGTTTGTGTGTGTGTGTGTGTGTGCTGAAGGGTTAAGGGGGCAATGTATGTGTTTGTCTGAAATCAGTACAGGGAATTTCTGTAAGGCAGAGGAAAATCCTCACAGGTGTAGCTATATAAATCGCCTGTGTGAGGGTTAATGAGAATATGTGTTGGTGAGTATGTTTGTGTGCCTGAATGTGTGTGTGTGTGTGTGTGTGTGTGTGTGTGCGTGTGTGTGTGTGTGTGTGTGAAATCTGCTCCCACACGTTCCCTTAAAGCACTCTTCTGCCATCTACAGGCACATTCTCTCTCCCTTCTTCTTCCTCCCACTTTCTCCTCATCACAAACCCGGTGTTAATCATTCTGGCATCATCTAAATATTCATTGCACGACCTGGGGAGTGTGCATGCTGTACATACTGTCTGTATGCATGTACCTCACTGCATGTGTGCCTCCAATCCTCTGTGTGCAGATTTGTGGGCCCTACATCGGCTGTATGTCTGCGTGTTGCTTTCAGAAATCAATAAGCCATGTGTGAGGTTGGTGTCCTGAGAGAGAGAGATGGGTAAGAGCAAGAACAAGAGAGGAGAGTGGAGGGAAGCAGGGGAGCTAAGGGAAAAAGGATGGAGGGAGGGGGTTGAGGTATGAGATGTACAGTCAAAGGATGTGAAGAGGAAAGCAGCAGGAGGAAGAGGGATATAGGATAAGGGAAAGAGAAGCAGGAGCCCGAGAGAGAAGGGAAGGAGCAAAGTGAAGATAGACGGTAATAAAACAAGAGGAGAGGAGAGAAATGGGCATGAGAGGAAAGCGAAAGAAAAGAGAGAAGGTGGGAGAAAAAAGACAGAAAAATGGGAGGTACAAGATGTAAAACATTCAGGGCAGAGATTTGTAGATAGAGACAGAGGAGAGGAGGACAGAGGAGGGGGATGGGACGAGCGTCTGTCTTGAAAAAATAAAATGGAAATGTATGTGTGAGAGGGAGAAGGAGACGTGGGGTGAGAAAATGAGAAGGAATGGAGAGGGTCGAGCTGGAGACTTGCATGAGTAATCCACTTTTTTGAATGGTCCTTTGCACTCGCCCTGAAAAGTAGACATACCGAACAGGCAGCTGTAATGTATTCCAGCATGTCCTAGAAACCCAGGAAACTAAAGCTCACATCACATACTTTGCTTCTCTGACAGTACATTAAGTCTTATTCGGTGCCGCTTATATACTGAAAGCAGGTAGAATTTTCAGTGTCTTGTTCAAAGTAATGTTGCCAGTATTGAACCTCTAGACTTGTCCTTGTTTATCCCTGTTGGATCCCTACAGAGTAGTACGACTTGTTCAAACAAGGTTACATATATGCTTGTTATACTTTTCCAAAAACCTATTTATTTGAGTCCATTACTGTGCAATTCTTCTGACTGCAGCAATCAGTTAGTTTTTTATGATTTGAGACGACACACCCGTCTCTTTGGATCTTGAAGCCAACAGCTGACAAGCACTTAAATAAATCGACTATTTCTTCCTCATATACAATCCTTATTGTCGTAATTGTGGACGGCACAACGGAACATGGCAAATCTCTTAACAACCCATTTACACAGATTATGTTTTGTATTGTGCTTGTCATGTCTGTTCTAAAACAAGAGTGCAGCAGGCAAAGCTTAAAGGGAATTCATTAGTAACCGACAAGAAAGAGCTGCACTGTCCTTCTGTTTCCAAGCGATGAGAACTGAATTTTCAGTCAAATAAACAACACCTTCCTTTTGAAAAAGCTAACAGAAACATTGGAAGCAGTTCAGGGATATGGTTGCAATATTATGAGACATTGTCAGCCTTACGGAGAAAATGTCCCCACTGGTTAATAAACTTGTGACAACACTGGTATTGATTATCTTTTTTTTTTTTTTACAAGAAAAGATTGCTGATGATGCATAATGCACAGATAGAGGGGTTCGATGAAACACCCACCCACTGAAACTGATTTTAAAACCACAATGGAAGAAACAAAATACCAGTTTCAAAAAACCTAAAACTGATGTGTTGCTACCCAATCCAAAAAGTTATACTTCTATTACATAAAGGGTGTGCTTTATTGGCATAACAGTGATATGGTCAATACCAACAATCTGTCATGGCAGTAGACTCCTGTAATGTAATGGCACTTACTACTCCAGCAAATAGTCCGACCCTTGTAATGACTTAGCAACAGAGACGATTTCTAGTTCCAGGCAGCTAATGTTAAAACTTTCTAGAGATCATGGAACAAACCATGCATATGAACACAAAACTACATCACGAGTTCAGTCTTGTAGTGACTCTACAAGTTTATATGCCTGTTCTTTTTATTCTTATTCATCGACCCAACCCATAAGTAAGCCATGGTTAAACTTTTGGGCAAGACACTCAGGTAGTTGTCTCATACAATTTGCTGCTAAAATGCCATTGTTGACAGGATCGACAATTCGTCACAAGTATTAAACATATTCAATATGAAGGGGACTCCAGACAGATGGAGTAGCTATGCTCGAGAACAGCAGGGCACCAACATTCACACAGCAGGGTGGCAACAAGACCCTGTCAGATGTGTATTCTGACTATTTGACTTGAGCCCTTCTGGGACTGGCATGAAGCGGTCATGTCTGTAAATGAGCAGGCGGCTTAGCTGAAACCGTGGCATATAAGAATCCCATTTTGGAGGAAGTTTTTGAGGAACAGCATCCAAGCAAAACAAAAGGGAAGGATTTATTTATTTTTGTCAGTGGAGCATGGTCCCTCAACGGGATATCTACTAATGAGGTAATTGACTAACGAGATATCCAATCAGGAGCCACAGTGCCGGAGGGCGGGAAGGCGGCTGCTGTCGACACAATCGAGTGATTCCCATTTTGCAAACACGCACGCAAACAGGCATTTATGACCACACACTCTACAACAGAGGGAATATTTGTTCATCACCAGCTGCCCGTGTACAAGCAATGTTGCTTGTGGGGTGTGTGTGGAGAGAGACAGATTGTGTATGAGTGCGTGAATGTGTGTGTCTGTCTGTGTGAAAGGAAGGAATGTACAACAAGCGACAGCATCACTGACTTTACAACAAGGTGCCAGTGGCTATTGCAAGCAGACACACCCACACTAGGTTTTGGCTCAGATTAGTTTCACACATGGCAGACAACATCAGGAGTGTTACCCTAGGTTATTGTGAGAATGGATACAGATGCCAACTGATTGAAAGGAGGAAGAGGGAAGGAACGCATGTCCTGCTGAAACCTTGTACATGCAACAGTCAGTCACTGGTAATAATAGAAGAGAATAGAAAAGCTTGATAATATGAAACAATATGATATTGTGTTCTAGTTGAGTTCAAGGTTACTCTAACGCTTTATGCGCTGAGTAAATTCCATGATGGCTGCATGGAGGAAAATAAAGCCCAGTTTTTCTTAATTTCTGTAAAGATGACTTTGATGATTTCATCACTGTCAGTTCCAGATGTGACACAGAATCCTTCAAGAAAGTTTTCAAAAATACAACGGCTGCTGTATACACATCTTTGCTGACATTTACATTAATAATTGAAAGCATAGTTTGGTATGGATGCACTACATGACAATTTATTAAATACAAAAAATGTAAACTGGAGATGTATGCCATGTGTGGGAATTTTCTTGTGCACTGTAAGAAATGTTCTTGTTGCTCAGATACCGTTCTTTACTTTGTCTGCTGGCATAGATGTAGTGTTTGAGTGATAAAGCAGCTTATAAGAGAAGAATGTTTTGTCAGCAGAGACACAGAAAACATGACTTTCGGAGTATTAAACAGTTCAGACTGAGTCTGAGAGCAATCCGAGTGGTATTATTGCACATTGAAGCGAGATATTGATGTGGCGTCTGGTTTTTAAGGGGCAAAGCGGACGTGGCCTCGGGCAACCCATTCCCATTACTCTCAGATAGTGGTGATTTGGATGCAACCTACTGCCCTCCATTGCGCCATGTATGTGTATGTGTGTGCATGTGTGGTAATTTTTTGTGTGTGTAATCTCTAATAAAGCAGTGATGGACTGTGGTGTGCAGCCATTTTGAGTGAGATGGACTGAATCTAAGTATTGTACTGCCTGGCTCTCTCGCTCTCTCTCACTGGTTTACTACTTTTTCAGCCTTACACACTGCCTGAAGGAAGGCAGGAATCTTCTAAAACGGTTATTTATCTACATCTCATTCCCTCTTTTCACCACCTCTTTCCTCTCTACACTATCGGAGCAGGACACAAACACCCTCAATCACACACACACGCACACAAACACGAGCAGGGCGTTTTCTGGTTGTAAATCCACCACCAACTGAGAAGCTGTCACGAGCCACACCTGATAAATAAGGAGCTTTTGTGAGTGTGTGCACGTGAGCATAGATAGTCTACGTGCGGGTATGTGTGTTTGGGATAAGGGGGGGTCGAATTTATGGCTTTCAGTTTAATGAAGTGAACAATGAGGTCACACTTAGAAAATCATCAAAGCAGAGCGACAGGGGGATCAACACCGTGGAGTACAGGCATGCCCATTCATTCTGCCAAATCAAAAAGGGAAAAGATGAAATAAAATGTTCTACTTGTAATTTTTCATCATGTTAGAATTAATTAATTAAATTAAATAATAATGTCAGTAAATTTAGAATAAAGTGTTGCACATGGAATTGCTTAGGCCTGAATTGTCTCACCACTGTGAGACAGGAGAGACAAGTTGAACACTAGACTAGACTAGATATATACAAACTTTGCAACCTCAGACACCTTATGAATGTAAGTCCGATATTCACTCTCCCTTTAACTCTGGTTTTGGTCCAGAGATAAATATCTGGCTCTTTAGCTGCTAAATGCTCCATTGTATTTATTTGCTAGTTGCTAACTTTGTCACTCGCCATTTATCTCTTGGCAGGTAGCATACAGCGGCTTAATCAGGGCCCTTTTTATAGAAAAACAGTTACCTGCTGTGGTTGGAGACGATGCTCATAAGAGCAGTGAAAATGACCATGATGTATCAAGAGAGATGAATACAGCATTAAGGGGTGGGCTGTGTTCTTTCACCAAAGATGTTTAGTGGAAAATCAAGCCACAAAACTTCTGGGTATAAAATTATTTTGATTTTCTGCATATACTTTTGCAGTGTGTGGCCCTTAAAGCTCTCACTTCCAGTTTAGCCCTCTTCTAACTAAAAAAAAAATGTAGCCACCATTTACAGCTTACAGCGTTTACAGCGTTTACTGCTTTCACAATGTAAGCTTATGGGAAAAGTCTTTTTGGGCCAGTGGCCATCATGTGATCGTCACCATTGCTGTCATTACACAGTTTGGACACTATGTCAAATTGGCTTCAAAGCCTGGTGCTTGTCTTGGGGGCTTGGAGTGAACCAAATTGCAGAAATATGTGATAGCTCTGTAGACCTGAAGGGATCTGTAAACATGGTTGATACTGGAGGCCTTTTACAATGAGCAACCTCTTTTACATCCATTGTTGATATGAAAATATTAGTTTTTCTAGCTTTAAATAAATATCATCTCTGCAGTGCCAGCATAAACAAAGCAAACAGTGACACATGAACACACTGATTAAATGTATTGTTGTGTGTTCACTTCGTCCCAACAGTCTCAAGTCCAGAGCTTCCTCTCCTCATTAAAGAAAATGTATCTGCACATTATGGAATTCTTGGCCTGATCACTGCCTTCACAAAAGAACCAAGCATAGCCAAGCAGAGTCATATTAGTTCAGTCCAAACTCCCAGCATGAATATTTTCCAGATTATCTGTGCACAAGCATGAAGGCTTATCAACCCTGTCTTTACTTAGTGTCCTTGAATGAGTCATGTTCTGTAACTGCATCACTGCCCATTATGCTCCTCTAAGAACTTTTAGCTCCAATCACAGACAGAACCAACATCAACATGAGATCAACAGGCACAGGACAACCTACCAACAACCATGGTGCAGGGTTAAAGCTGACATGCTGCCACTGGAAACTGGACAGCACTTACCTATTAATGACCTTTTCAAAGAGCTGTTATATTTATTATGAGTGTTTTTCATCGTGTTCATTAGTGTTTACCTATTAGACCATGCAGGATGGATGGAGAAGGTTATTTTTAATGTCAGTAATCAGATTACACAGGGTGGGATATTATCTTAACTCTTGTTTAACTTGTATACAGAGAACATGTGTTGTCGTTAAATGCTTGTTAAGCAGCTTCTCATAATTAATCTTTTGGTATACAGATAGTTTGACTTGTCTTTTCCTCCTTGCAGTGTTGCAGATGTTAAATCTGGTGCATGCTTACCATATGGTCCACGCAAAGACAGTTGTATTAAAATGAAGAGTTATCCTTGTCATCATTTTACAAATTTACAATGGATGATAAGAGCTACATATCTATAATGATAGAATATATACAGTATATACAGTATATACAGAATATATATATATATATATCTCAATATATATATATATGCACTGAATTGATCTCACTGTACAGGGATTACTGTAGCTCTGCTCAGCTATGGTGGAGGTATAAAAAGAGCAGTGTGCAGGGACTTAGAGACGCTTACAGTGGTACCATGAGGATGTTACTGGGATCTTATATTGCAAATCTTATGATTGTCAGCATAAATGTACCCATATGTCAGGCAGTGATAAGAAACCTTGTACAGAATTGAAGCAGTGGTGAATCCTACAAAAAGCTGCTCATCTTGAGATGCGGTGACTCCGGCGCAGGAGTTTCTTTGTACTTTTGAGAATGGGTGATGATGATGAGCTTTCAGTTTGATGTGCATGTATGTGAAACTGATGTTTAAATTTTAGAGATATCATATTCATTACACATTTGGACCCAATGAATCAAAACAATGTTTCCATTCCCTTAATAAACTTCAAATTACACTTCTGCTGCTTCTGAATCACAATCTACAGTTTCTGCTGTATTATAACCATCACCTCTTAAAATCTACATTTGGTACCTTCCACCCTGTTTTGCAGATCCAAATAGTCAAAAAAAATCACAAAAGTGTTATTGAGCTGCTGTGACACTTGATGCCACATATATTTTACTTTTTGCTTATGTTGCATGTATGCAAGTGAGGGACGGCACACATTGAACTGCTCTCCACAAAGGCCCACTGTATCTGTGTCAGGGACTTTGATAATTATCTGGAGAGGGAAACAGAATAGATGGAGTGTCAGAGTGGTTGAGACTGTGACAGACAGAAAAGGAACAGCGAGGCAAAACAGAAGCAAAGTCAGTGAGAGACAAAAAGAGGTGGGTACAGGGTGTCATTGTTGGACAGCAATGTTAACCTGCTAATGCTGGAGTACACATAATTGATCAAATTATCTCAGAACATCATACTTCTCACACAGTCTGAATAAATAGAACATCATTTAGAAATACTTCCATAAGGCATTTCCATTCATTTGTAAATGGTTGTAATGTGTGCAAGAGTGATGATTGTGTGCGTCTTATTTCTGAACTTTGAAAAGAAAAGAAAGTTACTGTTTCTTCTGAGGACACTCCTGGGAATCAGGTTGAGGAGCCTTAAGGCATTCAGCTACAATGTTCTACAATACCTTATATTTTCTTAAAGTGAATATTCTGCATGCGAGCCACCATTCATTGTAAGTTACTGAACATCTCAGATTCAAGGTGATAAACTGTAAAGAAAGCAACATTTTAAGGTGGAGCAGGGCCGGTCTTAGCTATGGGCAATGTGGGCGGCTGCCCAGGGCGCAGTCTCCGTGGGGGGCGCACGATCGCCCGAAAAAGAAAAAAACCTCGGTAATTTTCGATACCGCTCATTAAGTTAGCGGAGCGGGCGCTCCGGGAGCGGGGTGTTGAAAAGGCAGAGGGGGGCAGCGGACAGACTGATGGGGGCGCACGGCGCATCCAGGGGCGCACGGGCGGCCGTGAGGGCGCACGAGAAAATGTTCGCCTCGGGGCGGCGGGGCTTCGCCCAGGGCGCAAATGTGGTCAGGACCGGCGCTGAGGTGGAGAGTGTAGTAGATAGGACATCAGAGGACGAATGAATATATATATTATACATTATTATTTCCGTTAATAGGATTGTGCACAGGTGAACTCAAGGGTGGACATGGAGATCAAAGGAAACAGGGAGTATTATGGGTGACCTAGTGGTTTGAGGTACCATCCAATCACTTAAAGGTCATGGATTTAAGCACAGAAAAAGCCACAGTATGTCCATCAAGAACCATGTATCATGTCAAATTGGTCCTTGAGGTAGAGCCTGAATGCCTGTGGACTCACGCTCAAGTTCATGAATGGTAAACACGATGGTATATCCTGTATATTAATCAAACTCAGATAATAAAAAGGCGAAAAGAGCTTTCACCTTGACAGTGTGAAAGCAGTGTTTTAAAATTGTTAAGATAAATCTAAATATTTTCTTTTCTTGACAGCTTTCATGCCAAACAGAATGCACCATGATTCAATATAGTAGAATGAATTGAGTCTTGGGATCAACGTTAACATATTACTGGAATCAAACTGAACTGTTCTCTTTAAAACCTGTGCTTATTCACGAATATATATCTTAGGTTTCTCGTTAGAGAAGCTGCCAGTGTTGAATGCAGACTCTTAGATTCATCAAATATGGCTAAATGTGCAGGAAAGTGTTTGATGTCTCACTTAGAGAGCTAGAAGGCTTACTAATGTTAAGTACACCTTTAGATACCTGGTCAGCAAAGTGATAATGTGCCACTCAGCAAGACCCCCTTTCAGCCTTGTGAAAATAAAGATAGCTTCTCAGTTTCAGTTAGAATCACTTAGTGAAACCAGGGAAATTACATCTTAGCAACTGAAGCAACCAGAAGATTTTTCTAGCACTGGAAATGCAGAATATCCAGCAAATTATCTTGGTTTGAGATTGCCAAGAACATAAAAACAAGAAAGACGGTAACATCATTACATTTTGTGCCTTTTTGTGGTCCTTAAACTTGGAGCCATAAATCAGATTCATATCTGAAGAAATACAAAATAAAAGAACATTGAACTTTTGCAGTAATAAATGCTACTTGAATTTTAAAAGTCGGAAACGCTGGTTCAGTTAATGTAAAGGTCTCATTACAACTGAGGGAAGAATAATGACAAGTTATAACTTTGGTATTTTTATTTAAAATAAAAATAGCTCTCTCAGAATATATATAAATCCTTTTTCTGATGGCTAGATTCTCAAATAACCAGTAGTGCCAATCATGAACCGTCAACTTCAAATGGGAGGAATATGAGGATGCAATCAGGCACGATTTGATATAGCTGGGGTATGTACAAGGAGAGAAAATTGATGTTGGGAAGGAGACAGAGACGAGGGGGAGTGAAGGATGGAGCAGAAGCTTGAAGAGAAAAAGATAGATGGATGGGGGGAGTCTCCTACTGAAAGGTCAGGTGTTCCTGCTGCAGTTAATGTTTTACCTTTTATCTTCTGAGACAGAGCCAGACAGAGGCACGATGACAGATAACAGATTTTGCCAGGTATCATTCACTAAAACCGCTTGTATTAAAGTGGAACGACATCTGTGGAGGATGAAGTCAATTAGTCCCCAATGATGCTGGAGCCAAAAATGCACTTCGTCTCTTTTCCTCCTCTTCTCACACTCTGTCTTCTGATCTGCTCTTTATAGTTACAAACTACAGAGGGGCTGTGACAACCCTTCATCAGGTTTTGCTACAGTTTTGGTCCCATTTGCAGAAGGAATTGTAACTTTTCTACCATAAAATAACAGATTTTAAATCATTTTCATGCTACACTGACTTGTAATCAGGTTAATGGTGCCTGTTTCTGCACTATGTAATTTTGTACTTCAGATATGATCGCCTGTGAGAAGAATGTAACACTTCATGGCACACACCAACAGCTATTGATATCACTGATTCTGGTGGAACTGGATCATATATATATATCTGCTTTCCATCTGAGGTCCTCCGACTGCTCTGCCTCAACTCTTCGTGATTTACAGTTTCCTGATGGACAGTGAAGTAAACTGCTGCCAACTGTAGCTGCTGTTAGCTAATATTAGCTCAGTTTGTTAGCCAGGCTGCCTGGACTGTGAGCTCAGAGAGGTGAATGTTGAGTGGGAGTGGAGCTAAAAACCGAAGCTGGGCAAGCTGGCAGTGTAACTGGGCTCAGCTGCCCCTGTGGACGTAATGACGGAGGCGAAAACACAGAACGTGAAGTTGACAGCGAAAGCTAAGAAAAGAAAAGGATGGTGACAGAACAAGAAGCCGCTGAACAAGAGTAAATCTGGGACTGACGTTTAGTCATTGGTGAGAGCTTGGTGCGACTTTTAAAGACGCTGAACTTGACTTCTTGCTGTTGGACTAGTAAGTAATATTATCTGGCTGCTATGTCTTGTGTTGTTGCAATGTGTCAGCTTAAGAGTTTTTGATCAGAAGTAATATAATCAAATAACAATAACAAAAATACATGCACAAATGTCTGTATCTAACACAGTGTTATTGCACTCTGAAACTAGGAGCGTTATATTGCAAAAATGTCTACACAATGTTGCTTTAAGTGGTAAATTTGATGTACTTTAGGTCAGAAGCAAGGAGGGAGAGCTATTCCATGGCCTATGAGGTTGTGGGAATTGATGATGTGTGGTGTGCACCTGCTACAAGAGAGGACGTGTTATAAGCAGCTGACAAATAGCAAGGTAATTGCTCGAGGTATTTCAGAGCAGGGAGTGTGTGTGCAGGCTTTAAATTGAACTGCTCCAGCTTTAGGAGTTCTTATGTCTCATGCCCACTGTTAATTGAAGATAAAAGTTTGGCAAGGGAGTTCTCTTGTCTCTGTCATGTAGCCAGCAGGCTCTGTCTGACTTTCCTCAAGTGTAAAATCCAAGACCTAAAGCTGAAATCAAGACCTCATGCATGCTCAAACTACAGAGGAATTATTACGAGATGTCTAGAGTCACATTTATGAAGTAGTTTCACGTTATTCTTCCTGGTGTCTAGTGACTGATAAAATACAGTTCTTCCATTATATGCTACCAACCTTGGTAAAGCAGTGAAGAACAGAATGGAAACAATGTAGAATAATTATCCAAATTAAAGAAAGAAAAATTGGTGCTTTTTGGAACACACTGACAAAAGAGCAGAGAAGTCTATTATGCTTACATAGAGCACAAGATGCAAACAAACCTGTGTTCTTGTTATTATCCACAGTGCCATCCTCATTCAAAAACTCCAGGGTACCTTGAAATAATAGTCTCTAATAGTCCTATATTTAAAGTTTTGCTTGCAGAAAACGACAAGAATTAGCAGTCAAATTTAATATCTAAAATTATAATGCTTGGTCTCTCTCTAATGTTAAATTATTTTCTTCATTAGCTTAATAAATTGTGCCTAGCCTCATACAGAGTCAAATGACTGAACTGGATTTAACACAGCCTTTCAATTAAAAAATAATGCATTGCCCCAGGAGTCAGTGGCTTACCTGGAGACTTTTAAAAAGGCTCTGTGGAAGCACTGGACAGGCCTGGCATGACGTGTAACTGGAGTGCACTGGTCTGAGGAGAAGGAGAATAGTGACTTTGCTTTTAGGAGGATTTTAAAATGCACTCTACAAGTCTGCAAATGGTCAAGACAATGTGCAATCAGTCAGGTTTCTCGTTTTTTAGTACAGTCGTCCCTCGCTATAACGCGGTTTACTTTTCACGGACTCGCTGTTTTGCGGATTTTTTTTCAGTGTAATTTTGCATGCTTTTTTTTTTACAGCGTACTGTAACAGTATGAACGCGCATTGTGTTCTGCGTCTGAAATTGGCTAAGTGAGAACCGCACATGTGTTCTGCGTCCTGTTTACGGGAGTACTGTACAAAATGCGTGTAAAAAGGTGTATAAAAGTGTGTGGTTAGGGGTTTTACGGCCTTAAAACATGTATAATAATTGTAAAACTTACTTCGCGGATTTTGTTTATTGCGGGTTATTTTTAGAACGTATCCCCCGCGATAAACGAGGGACCACTGTATTTAAATATTGTGGTAAAGAGTCATGTGAGACATTTGGTCTGTCAGTCAAGATAAAACAGAGTGAACCATGAATAGTGACTTCTTTGGGGTTTGGGGACAAACATCTCAGGGATGAATTATTGAATGCTGAGGCCTCATGGCTATTTAAGGTAAGTGAGAGGCTAAGTAGGTCTGTTCAGGTTGGGGTAAAGCATTCAGGAGAGACGTCCATACCAGTAGATGTACCAAAGGGAATGCTGTTGAATAAAGAGGGGGTAAGGGTACTGGGGTTCACCATTGTTTAGAGACTAGGATGTAAAAGGTCAGATTCACCAGATTCTGATTAAATGAAAGTACCTGCAAGATGTCAGAAAGTATGGGTGCAGATTATTAATGATGTGGCAGTATAAGTTCTGTGGCACCTGGTGGCTGTTATAAACTACTACCCTCCTGGAAAGCCCTCAGAGAAAGCCTCTCAAACAGGAACAACTGACTTAACAAAGCAGTCTTATGCCTGACTGTACATGAGGGAAGGCTGGGGTTAGTACACCAAACAAAAAGACACTGACTTTAATACTCCAAGCAGCTCTACTACTCAGGCATTGGCTTGAAAGAATGTATCTGAGCACTGCTGAGGGGGACTGGTGGCTTAGGGCTGTAATGCCAGGATGTTTGGATGCAACTTGACAAGGTAAACCATCACAAGGAGTGATGATGTTGACTTCTTAGGCCTGACATCTGCTGGTGTCTATACAACTGAAGGATGCAGGCATTAAAGTTAGTTTGAGGAAGAGTCTATTATTTACAATATATCTGTTTCTGGTCAAAGTAGTTAATTTAACTGCAACAACAAGGAAAATGACCTGGACTGTTCTCTTTCCCACTTACCCTCTCCATTTATTCTAAAGCATTAAATTCCCGTTAAAAAACAGACTGAGTAATGAAGGCCATCTTTGGTATATGAGTGCAAATAAAAGGAAAACTAGATTTCAGGAATAAACGCTTCAGGTTGCACTGATGCATGAGTAATGGAGGCTGATGAAGCTCCAGCCTCCACAGGGCTGGGGCAGACAGCAACATTTGTTCAAATTAAAGAGTTTCTGTTCAGACAGACAGCTGACTTAAAAAAAATGTGGCTGATTCGCAGTTGAGACAAACCCTAAGGGGCGGGGGGAAGACTTCTGTGCAGCAGTGGTCACAAACAGAAACCTCAAGGCTCTTGAATGTGTTAGTTAAGATCAGTTGGGAGACATTTGTGAGCGAGCAGAGCATGGCTGAAGTGGAGACAGCTTTATAAGCCTCCTGGAAGGGATCAAGTGATCCGCAAGGGAAGGATGTCTGGCAATATTGTTCAGTTGTTGTGTTCTGCATTCATTTAAAAACATATCTGAATCTGCTGAACAGCGGTGGACATAAAAAACAGAACCACTGTAAAATATGAGCTTTAAATTGCACCTTTGTGAAGAGATAAACTAAATCAAATCAACTGAGGTGAGTCAGTAAAACATACAGGAACAACAGTATGTGCTAAGATGAAGGTTCTACTTGTTTTCTTTAAATATGAACAACTCTTGCTGAGGTTATTACGGCCGCTGAATGGCAAGTTTGGAAAATACACAACACAGACCTACATGTGCAAAGATGTGCAGCATGCAGCTGGAGAAGCACGATATGCTCATAAAAATCTGAAGAATGTGTGTCAAACCCTGGCATAAACGAAATAGATATTTCACTTTGCCTGAAATGGTCTCTTGGCATTATTAGCATGCCCCATTCAAATCAAACGCACACAGCTGGAGGCATTGCTAACGGCAAGCTTGTGGGTTGAGCAAATTGGAATAAAAACACGAAGATCACAACTTGACAATGAGAAACGGTGTCAATTTTAACTGTGTCTGCGCATGTGAGACAAAATGTGTGGCACTCTGCTGATCTTATGCATTTACATTTTACCAACATTTGGCAGATTGTTACCAATTTCCCACCCTGACCATAACCAGCTCTAAACCCTAAAACATCCCTCTGAGCAAATTAAGACGAGCAAAAAAATGTCCTCACTTGACACAGCAACACTGCACAGTCTGAGGTCAGTTTTCTGTCCCTCCACATCCCTCTGAGTGATTGACAGTTCTGATCTGGCTCCACCCCTCTCTCAGCACAGGCAGCAAATGGC
Source organism: Larimichthys crocea (assembly GCF_000972845.2). NCBI lineage: Eukaryota > Metazoa > Chordata > Actinopteri > Sciaenidae > Larimichthys > Larimichthys crocea. The sequence goes on along the minus strand of NC_040023.1, from coordinate 1,134,914 downwards.
TGCTCATCACATTTGCATATCAGACAGTTAAGATGTTTATCTGACTGTCTGTTTGAACATTTATCTGTCTGACTGGCCAGCTCCCTGCCAGTTTCTGCTCATTTTTTATGCCTGTAGACTAATAAAGGAAATGAAAATAAAAGAAGGAATCCACCTAAAAGAAAAAAAAAGAAATAAAGATGACAAGGAAATAGAGTTATAAAGAGAAAATGTCACCTCTCTGTTTATAGTCTGCCTTTCTTTCTGCATGTTTCTCCCTCTGTTTCTGTATTTAGATATTTTAAACACAGTATTGAATGAGTTCACACGTTTGTGATAAATAAGACAATTAAAAAAAAAAACATTTATGAGGGATGACAGCCTAAAATGTAATCTTTGCCCCTGGTGAGACAGGTTAACAGTGCATGCCAGTTTCCCCCTCGCTGTCCTTGAGCAAAGTACTTAACCTAGACTCCTCCAACAAAGCCAAAGCCCATCTAAGCGATGCCATGGATTCATATTTGCCCTGGAGCCCCACTGAGTATTTGGCTTTTTGAGTGTTTGTGGCTCTATTTTGAATAATGCAATGCAACGATTCACACACACACAGACACACACACACACACACACACACAAACCCCTCTCTTACAAACTCAGAGAACAAATCAATCCATCTTGGAATATGCAGGGTGTGAGAAATCCTAAAGTTCCTCATTAGCATTTTCTTTAGGTTCCTGTATTGTTCTGAATAAAACATTTCTTAGATTCCAGTTGTATACAAGCTGCGTATTAGTGTGATAGTTTGAATTAGTGTGTGTGCGATTTCAGGAGTGTGTATGTGTCAATCCTTGGGGTACCAACCTATTGGAATTCATTGCTCCGGGCTGCATGTCCTCTACTTGTTCTCAGACGCACACACATACACACACAAACATACACACTCGCCGTGTCTGCTGAACGTGACCCAGCATATCAGCTATTATGTCAAGCCAAGGGACCTGTAAGTGTGTAGCAAGTGTGTGTGTGTGTGTGTTTCCTTCAGCTTGTCTTATGTTGATGACGACTTATTAATTTTAATTTGAGTTGGTGCAACTGGTTTAATAAATATCACATATTTGCTGACACAATGTAATGCAATACAAACCAACACATAAATGAGTGTTTTTTAAACTGTCAAAGGTTTTCAATTTAAGTGAATTTCTAGCGGCAACAAAGCCCATTGAAAAATTCTTTTCATGTTTTTATGCCTTAGAAGCCATCGATCAGAGAGCAGGTTTCTTTCATTTTTTTCCCCTCACAAGTTGTTTTTTATGGGCATGTTTTATTTCAGATGATACTGATGCTCAGAATCAATGCGCATTCATTCTAATTTGAAGCATTAATATGCAGCTAGTGTGGTACAGCACGTACAGAGATGAATCTGCATAGTCCAGACGTAAGAGATGTAGGAACTCAACGCCACCAGCTGTAAATTGCTGTCTTGCACATACATTTGATGCACAGCAGGGGCCGAGACTAACATCCATGTATATGACGTCTTACTAAAAAGATCCACAATGTCTTTGATTTTCGAAGATCACTGCACTTACAATATTTCAAAGCAGCTGCAGAAATTATAAGACAAGAGAGAAGGAGAAAGAGACAGCCTGTATTCAAAAGAATGGACAGCTGAAGACACCAACATCAAACCAGGTGAAAATAAAGCAACTAAACTTCAACTCAACCTCATCATGTTTCTTACCTTGGATTTATATTACAGTAAATATCTATAACCTGAGCCCTTCTTAAAAATACATAGTTTTGTAATGGTCTGTGATCTCTGCAGTTATTAAAAATGGAATAACAGAAACTGGCCTTGGTTGATGGGATCAGCAATGAGCATCCAACGAGTTACTTGAGTCATTCAATTCAATATCAAGTGTTGAGCTGCAGCTACTTTCTCTCTCCTGCTGCTGCTAACTGATCACTTCTTTGAAAACTCATTCACTTTCTAGTACAAGTCAAACTGAATATTTCAGTATAACACAGGTCAGTGCATAAACTCTGCAGTCTGCAATACCTTCCATGCTCTCTCTCACTGTCTCTCATCTTTCCCACCATTTAATAATTCATACGAACACCGAAGGTTGTGGTCTGTCCACCCTCCTGTACAAAACAATACTATAAATAGCATGCCAAAGTTGCAACATTTAATAAATAAAAATGTACACATCAGATTGTTACACAGAAACTGAGTCTAATTGGAACTCCTCAGACTAAAAATCACAATCTGCAGTGGAATAAAAACATAAACAAAACACAAGAAGATGAGATTTTAATGATGCAGTGGTTTGCATTATCAAGCATGCTGCAACTCCAACCTATTCAGAGTGCATTTAGATTTTAATTGTAATACAGTAGTTCAGTAAATCAGTGTATTGTTTTCTTTCCATCCTCTGCCTCACATTTTGTTTTAATAATAATGCTGATTCTGAAGTTCAGTTAAATGTAGATGCAGTACATGACATTAGGTTAGCATGAAAACAAACACTTTAAATAATGACTACTTACAGTGCAAGAACTCATGTACTTTAATGAATTATTAAAAGTGTGAAAGTATAAATCAGAAAACTGAAGAGATCCTGGTTTTAAGCTGGACTTTCAACAATGAGACACAGAGAGATCAGACAGAGGGAATAGGATATATTTCTTCTCCTGTCTTTCACCTCTCAAAGATTTTTTTCCATTGATGTGGTCTCATCTTGATCTCTACCTCACCTTTCTGATGTTGTCCCTCACGCTCCCTCTATTCATGCATACCTACTTTACTGTCATCGCCTCGCCTCACCTCCTCGCTCCACTCATATCTATCTCTCGAATGCTTGCTCTCCTTTCCTTTCTAACTGCCAGAGATACAATATTTATCTATCTATCCAGTCATGCATAGCTTCATTCCATAGATGATTTTTAACATATTAGAGTAGTATTTTTTCTATTAAACCCATTGATTCTAGTAGCACAACCTCAAGCAACCCATTGCAGAAAAATGTCAAGATCATTTTAAAGCATGGATCCATCATTTATTCATGTAAAAAAATCTTTTGTTGTGTAGAGCATAAAGCCACTAACTCTAATGCTTTAGCTGTGCACAGCCATGGCACTTGCTACTTCATTCAATGATGATCAGTGCTCATGTCAATACTTCTTCTTTGCCCATACATACACGTGCACGTTACACCAGGGCCATGCAGAGACCTTTGGAGGGGCAGGTGCTCAAAGCACAAAACGAATACCGCTGTAATGTGCTTATAAAGGAAGTACGAGTGAAAAATCTACAACACATTAAAGAATTTCAAAAATGAAAAGTAGATTTCTGTAATTTTTTACTCAAAATAACACCTCAAACAGTACTAGTGAAGAGTTTCTGAATGAAAATATTATTTTTCAATCCCTTTGCCTGACCAAATATGTGAAGAACAATAAAATAATGCCCTTTCAATACAAACGGTTCCATGCATTTTTGCCTTATATTCCTCCATTTAGTAAAGCAAAGACCCTCCAGAAAGTTAAGGGGAACCTGTCATTCAATAGAAATAGTATTTATGAAGTTATTCTGATAGAAATAGTATTTATGAAGTTATTCTGTCACTCTGCAGTCACTTTGTTCTGTTCTACGCAGACACACTCTCTCTCTGTTGTCCCTCCCCGCCAAAACCCCTAGAGTCCTTTGGTCTGTCCATCTATTTTTCGATTTATCTTTTACACATCGTCTTTAGAGGAATCTCAGGAAAACAGTGCAAAAAACACATCTCTACCATAAACCATTTTGGAGATATTCACAGATATGTAAAACTAAGACTTTTTGGGCAGATCCACCATCAGCAGCTTAGCAGCACTTAGCTACAGGGCACATCTGGGCAGTGAGGGCAGTGAGGGAACACCGTGACTGACCGAGTGTGGATCTAAATTATTATTATTTTGTTATATTTATTATTTTGGACCACACAGACACATACAAAAAAACAAGAATGTCCACATGTGTGATTTAAGTATATATCCATGTGGATGCATCTGTGTGACATTATTTTGGTGATCAAGTTTTAAAAAATACATTTTTGATCAGTTTTCTCATTGATATTTTTGTAGCATTGACCATTAAGCCTACTTCCAAACTCTCCCCCACATGATATATTCTTCACAGGTTCTGGCTGGTTCTGTCATCCCTGGCAAATATGCAAATTTAAGGTATAGAAGTGTTGGTTTAGCTTAACAGGATTTCTCTTCTTATTCAAATGAATTTCTGGCAGATATGATGCATGGAGAATCGCTGTCATCCGGAGTGGACAATGCACATGTGCTGTGTAGTAGGATCTGTAGCACAATATTGTGGCCTCAGAGAATGATGCTGGTTAAACCATAAATGTTATAATCACAGTGTTAAGTTTGGTTAGAGATGTCCTCAAAGACGATGATTTATTCACAGCCTATTTTTCTATATTCTGTGGTGTTATAATTCACTCTGAGCATAACAGACAGCAAAAGAAATGCCACTGTTCCTAATGTAAAAAGTGCTAAAACCAAATGAAGCACACACAGCGGTTCTAATGTGCTTCCTCTTGGACTTACTAAGGATGTCGAGGTCATCCACCACGTTCTATTTGCTTCTTATCTTCTCACTTCCTGTTAGGCACACAAAGTGAGTAGACAAATATTAGTGTTTGAAATTAAGCACACACATTATGATTTCTATGAAGCCATTTAAAATGAAATTTCAGGATTTCATCTGTCTCAGTGTTGACATTTTTGGAGTAAGCTTCTCCCAGCTGAGAGCATTTTCATCGGAGACTGTGTCTGTGTACTGATCTTAAAGATTTTGTGCAAACCTGATTAACGCATGAAAAAAAGGATGAACTTTAAAAAGGTAAGAAGAAGTGGAGGTGAGTTACATTTGGATGGAAAAATTACTTTAAAATTACTTGGATTGTCTTCATCAGGAGTGTACAACACACAGTTATATAATACATGCATATTCTATCAGACTACTCCAGCCAGTGTCCCTTTTGTGGTATTGTCTGCTTCAGGGCTGGAAACGTCAACTCAGGGGACACATAGAGAGGAAGGCTACTGCAGCTCAGACATTTGACTGAGCATGAGCTTACTGGCACCACTGATGGAAAAGATGTTAGCAAAACTCTGTTATAATAGGCAATGACCTCCACCCCTCTCCATGAAATGCTGTCAATCCAGTGGAGGACCCTCAGTCATTGAGCTATGCCAAAGAGCCCATCAGGTGCAGAGTTTGCCAACTACCAGCTAACCCTACAATAGCTCCTCTCTCAGTGAAATCAGCAGCAGCATTAGCTGTTGCCAGCTGGGAGGGTGTTCAGGAACATTTTTGTATGCATAACCCACCACACACCCTGCAATCTAAGGCCTGTCTGCATCAGATGAGCACAGTTATGAACTTTAAAATATTCATGATCTGTGTTTTTTAATGTTGCCATTGACTGTGTGAGAGCAGCAATGCTGGCGGTGATGCAGGTACAAGCTGAGGACTGATATCAATTTGGAATCATTTTCTTGCTGCTTACAGAGTTTAAGTTGTCTCTCACATCTCCTCAAATGTGGAGTGATGTCAAGATGGAAATATAAATGGAACACAACAGCTTAATTTATGCTTTTGTAGATTGAGTTTAAATTGTTTTTGTGTGGCATGAAAAGACCTGACATGATGTAATGGGATTCTGAATTTGTACAAATCTTTGTGAAAGTCTTTTTGAAAGTTTCTTTACGCCTTTAGAGTAACATCTATCTTGTTATCTTTTTATCTTTGTTTGACATGTCCTCCGTCTTCTGCTGATGTAACACGCCATTACATCTTGATCCTTGTCTCGTGTTCAATCTCAAATCTATTCCTCTTCTGAAGCCAGTCAATCCTCTATTTATAACTGTATATAAGAGCGCTGAAGGTGGCGCAGCATAAGATGTGCCTTCCACCCTTTAACAACCTCCTTTAACTTAGTGTTTAAGACAGAGAGGGTTAGAACAACTGTTGGCTCTCAATTTACAGCTAAGAGATTCAGACACACACATATACACACACACACACATATACACAGTACTTTTTTCAAGCTCAGTTGCCAATTGTTAGGAGAGGAGTCTTTTCTGCAGTCAAAGGCTGCTGAGCGAAGGGAGAAAAGAGGTGTGAGCAAGATGAAAAAGAAGCAGGGGAAGAAGAAAATGAGTGAAAAGAGAAAAAGAAGGAGAAAAGAGAGGCAAAAGGTAAGACAGACAAAGAGGAAAACAAATTGAAAATGGAAATGGATGGTAAAAAGAAGGAAGGGAGAGGAAATGAAGAGATAAGGAGATTATATTTTCAGTCTGGTCAGGGATTTCTCTCCTTTTTCCTGCGAAGCAGTCCTCTATTGTCCGCTCATAATTTACTCAAATCACCACTGAGAACCCGTTGAGCATTTGGTATATTTATTGTATATGTATGAGTTTGTATGTGTGTGTGTGTGTGTGCGTCCAAAGGTCTGTTGACATGTTTGAGGTTCACTCTGTTACTATTCTTCTTCATTTTTGACATATCATCACTCTAAACTGCCACTCCAAATATCTCTTAATTAGGACATTATGGGCATTTTCTTTTAAATATTCATCAGCTGAATATTTTTGTTGCATCATATTACCTGATGATTTCAGAGCTCAGAACTCATCACTGACTACCTGTGTCTCAGATATCTGTATGTTTTTAGTGCTGTATATGAAACAACATATAAATCTACAACTATGTGCCGTTATTCACTTTTGTATTCTCGAGCGATACCTTGGTCTTCATTAGATGCTGACTTTTATGAAAAAAATGTTTTATTGACAAACAATGCGGCCAACAATAACAGCTTTTCAACCACAACCTCATACTTTCACTATTATCTGGTAGAAGAAACTGTGCAATATATCACCTTATATAAGTGTAACAATAAATGAAAAAAGTCTGAGCATTAGCTGGAATCCCTTTGAAAGCAGTGTGAAGGCTCCCCCGAAGGCAGGGTTGCACCCCTGAGGCAAAGTCATTGTCTAATCTCTTGATGAAAGTATTGACCTGTCTATGATCAGATAATGGGGACTAGAGTTTGACCCAGTGAATCCCAGTGAAACAGCTTGGGTCCATAACAGTTATTGTACATTTAGTAGACCAGATCCAAAGAACACACAGAAAGCCCATTGTCCAAAAAGACACCCCCATGAAAGTGTTTTAGCCCCTGCCTGTTCATTCCCCATGGGACACGCCACTGTAAATCCCTGCAGCAGAACAGGAAAGACAAAACTAAGCCGTGGTATGGAGCAAAGGGACACAGACTGTGGCTTGTAAAGCTGTGACACAACCAGGAATTTTCAGAGGATTTGCGCAGTTCCACACTGGCTACAACTGGTAGGAACAATACAAACAAATCCCTGATGGCAAACAGTTGAAGAAAAATCTCAATTTCAATAAAAAGAAACTGAGATTGAGAACTGAGACTGAGAAGGGATCTATGGCCAATTTTAAAGGGCTTTCTTCCAGTGAATCATGCAGCACCTCATCGGTATACTAATTGATATATATATTCAATACTCTTTGGTCCAAAGCGGTTCAATGCTGTTTTTTTGGCTCAGTGAATGTGAAACAGCTGCATCTAGTACAGTGGTCCATCATATTCCGGATATGATATCCATGAAAAACAGAATACCCAATCTTGGCTCTGACGATGATTTATTCTTTGGTGGAGACAGGTGATATTTGAGGGATACTGGTCTACCCTGTAGATCTCTGGAAAACGGATATCTGGGCCAAGACTTCCTCTGCAGTCCAGTTACTGTAGTGAGCTCATACATAACAATGAAGAGAGTAACACATTTCTGATGATCTGATAATTCCATTTTGACCAATGCTTTCCACCTGTTTTGCTGTCCACATGAACTGTTGCAGCCTGGCAAGGCCAGCTCAAACTACAAATGGAAACCAGAACACTTGACCTTGTTTATAGATTCTGCATTTATTCAGACATAACTTCACAGAGATTAAGAATACCCTGGTAATACATATTCCTGTATAATCAGTCTTATTAACCAGGTTTCTGATTACCTGCAACATTTCTTTGACATCCCTGCTACTCTTTGTCCTTTCTGCACTGAGTAAACTCACTTTGGCTTCTGGCAGCCTGCTGCGTTCACCATGCTCTGCTAAATTTGGCTTGTCAGTCTTATAGTATCACTCATTAAATGGAAGAGCAATGAACAATATCAAGTTTATACTCTGCATTACCGCTGTGAGTCACATTCACTACAGCACATACAGCCTCTTTACATTAGTCATTATCAAATTTTGAGGTTTATTTTGGCTTATGACAACAAAGTCCCAATCCATCCACCTTGTCCTCCTCTATTGGTTACTCTTTAAAATCTCACACGATTTCTAGGGTTGTAACAATGTATTGTTTCACTTGAAACCAGTAATGAATGATCCAATTTAATCACATGTAAAGTGAAAACATCGACCCACATGATCATCTTTACTTTGAAATTTCCATAGTGCACCATTGTGTCAACATTTCTGTCCAAGTGCTCGAAAGAACGAAACAACGCCTCAGTCGGTTCAACTGAGTTGAATTTCTTTCCAGAAACAACTTTGTTTCTGCAGGGAGTAGCCCCTAATGTGTTCCCAACATAAGATGTGGGTAGAGGTGCATAGAGTATTTCTTCTGGCTAAAATAGTACCTGTGATTTTGTTCCAGACAATAAATATGCATGCTTAAGTCACATCACTGTATTGCAGGCCCTTTTAAACTCCTAGTTTGTCATTTTTAAAGCAAGTTAAAACTCACAGGTAGAAAGAACTTCTACTAGTGCTGTGCTGCTGCTGGGACTATATGTTAATCTCAGCCACAACAAAAGTCTTTGTTAAAATCTCACAGCAGGGATTAACTGTGTGTCAGAAAAAAGCACAGTAACTGCATTAGTTGCCTTGTGTGAAGCGAGGTAACGATCAAACAGCCAACAAGAGAGAGGGATGGTTTTGTGTGTGTGTGTGTGTGTCTGTGTGTGTGTGTGTGTGTGTGTGTGTGTGTGTGTGTGTGTGTGTGTGTGTGTGTGTGTGTGTGTGTGTGTGACAGCCCTTACAGACAGCCCCGTTGGACAGCTGGGAACCGACTGAACTCGACTCTCCCTCTGACTTATGCCATTCATACCTGTTACTGACTGCACATATTTGGGACTGTAAAGACAGCTGTCATGTTAAGCTATCCTGGTCATTATGTAACTGATTGTGTTAAATGATCATATGATATAATTTCATATCGATCACAGCCCTAAATGTAATCAAAATGTGTCAGCAAATATTGTCTTGTTCAAAGAATCAATATAATCGTATCATGGTGAAACTTGTGATTTACAACCCGAGGGATTCCCCCCTTTGCTCCTGACATATTTATGGCCGTAACATACACAAATGTTTTGTGGCACTGATGCTGTTATTTTTCTGAGGACAGTCTCCATGTTTCAAAATTATGATGTTGGGACACTAATGTTCAGCTGGTCCTGGCTGGAATATGTGGTTTTAGGGGATGATTGTGAGCTGATGCAGGCTCTATACACACTGTCTCCTGTTACCTTTTAGCATTACTGACTAATATCATCTAACCGTGTCATATATTATTGCTTCTGTCCCTGTGTGGAATGATGTCTAAGCCATATTAGTTAATTATGTGTTGTAGAGACGTTCTTGACAGCGTTAGAGTTATATATACACTGTAGCTTCTTGCCAAGTCTTCAATCTGCTGTTGGTCTGTGTAGGGCACATTGAAGAGCAGAGCGCTGAATGCCAAATATTTCTTTATTACAATTTGTTGCCATAAAAGGTTTTACACTTCACAGCTCAAGTGTTTCCTGCCCCAGTTGTGTTTCACATGAAGGGAATCATTTTGGCTTTCATCCGTTTTTTTTCCCCTTTCTTTTCTTAATCTCCATCTCTCTTGCTGTTTCTGTCTTTCTGTGTGTATGTCCTTTCTCATTAAAGTCAGTCACTTAACTAAGTTATGGATCAGTGCCATCTGCTCTCCTTGCAGCCAGATCGAGAGAAACAGAGACAGGGCGAGATAAAGTGACAGGCGCACAAAGAAAAAGGTCGGAGAAAGACAGGCGGACGTATGAGAGAAAGAACTGTAGTGCGAGAAATAGATATAAAAGGAGCATGATGACTATAAATTTATTTTCCCCGTGGCAACTGTCTGTTTCATATTGGAGGGTCACATCACTGTCCAGATGTCACATGGTGTTAAAACGGGAGTGTGTGAGTGGGAGTTTGTCAAGAATAAATTATATTCTGCAGAATATAACAGATTTAATATGTATTAAAGTTGGACCAGGCAACGTCTATGTAAATGATACCCATTTTATAATCAGGTAGTGGACACAGGTTAGCTCCACAATTCTCTTACTGAGCTAGATTTCATGTTTTCTCTGACCAGTTTCCGTTGTACATATATGTACATATATTTTATTTTAGCAGCATCTGAGGCTATGAGTAGCATTAGTTTGGTTGTTGCCGGTACATCCAGGTTACATGAATCCCCCCCATTGTTTTGCAATGTAAGGATGGAACAGAAGAAAGTATATCTACTAATTATGGAACATCCTGTCTGTTCTCAACAAAACAGCAATTCACATTATAAAACATTATATCTGAAGAGGTCAGTTAATTTCATCTGCGCAACGTGATCATGAAAGTTACAGCAAGTAACTGCAGCAATCTCCAATATTACACTCCAGAATAAAGATGAATCATGTGTAATTTCTAAATTGCTTTGCTTTTGCATCAGAGAACAGTAGAGCGTATACATCAATGCTGCAAGAAGAAAAAAAAAAAGCATAGCTGTGCAAGCATATTTCAGATGCTATCCGAAGCTGCTCTCACCTGGCATTCAGAGCAATGCTTGGCAGGTTAGTGAGAAACACCTGGTCCGTCCTTATTATTTCTCCTAAATCAATTTAATGAAAACCATTAAACTCATTTGATTTGATGTGTTTGCTTACTGTCTTGCTAATGTTTTGTTCAATACAGCACATTCATTTGTGGGATTGGTTTAGTTCTGTTCTTTGAGTAAAGCACTTACAGTAGTGAGAGGTGGCACTGAGCAGCAGGTTGGGGTGATTGACAGTTTAGGCTCTCAGTGCTTCTTGTGAGAGAAGATTTTACCATTTTTAATTTAGTTAACTTTTGTTTATGATGGAAAAGCAGCCAAGTTATATTTTTTTGTTTGTTATGTTTTATTGTATGTTTAGTCACATTGTAGGTTTTGTTATGGAATTTTCTATCCTTAGGTTACACAAGGTCACTATCTAAACACTGTGGTGACCAGGGTCACAGAGACCTATTGCTGCCTTCCTAGACATAATAGATAGCTGGCCGTTGACGTTCCAATCTGCGTAAACAGACATCTGTGTCTCCAGACTATAATGTGTTGACAATAACACCTCCATGAGTAAAGACTGGGTGTAGAGTATTTGTGGTGTTATTTTTGGGTTTAAAGTCTGTCCACCAGCAGAATGTGAGACCGACTCAGGCACTTCTGATGCATCATGAGAGTGTCTCCAAGTCTCCTTGATCAAGTGTCAATAAATAATACAGCATAAGACATCAGAGGCTCCTGAACACTTTCTTCATTCCTGACCTCACCATTGACCTTTGACTTCAGCAATGTCTCCACAACAGGTTACAGATCTGCTTGAGGCATTTATGTCCAACCAGTATAACCTCCCTGATCAGGTGTTATTCAACAAAGATGTGAGCTAAGCAGGATGGCTTAGCTGCTTCCATCATCAGTCTGGAAAAAAAAAGTGTTTATGTTTAATTCAAAAAGTTTGAACAAAAGCTTTAATAATATCATCTATCTGGTGACTTTTTTACATTAAAAAAAAAGATGAAATAATGTACGTTTTGATGATGGAGTTGATGATGACAGTAGATAACAAATGAGCCATCTCATTTCTTTCTTGTCTCTTTTGGAGTTGCACACATACAGTGCTTTTCAGGCAGTAAGGCAAAAACACAACATATACATCCTATCATAATGTGTTCATGTGTCACCATTCACTTTGATTATAACAGGTTCATGCGTATGTGACAAATTCACTTAATTTTGCCAAAGTCCTACTGGACAATGTTAATGGAAGTGTACCCACCCTGTGATGAAATCTGTCCAAAATTTTTGTGGATTTTTAATGGCTACGGAATGAAGCTAATGTGGAAGTTCAAAAGCTGAAGTTCCTTGAACAGCAACTTGAGGCTCGCTACAGAACGCATCAATCTCTATAAGCAGCAGAAATAGCGATGTTCATAGCCAGGTACAAAAAAATGTAAAAAAGCCAAAAGCTAAATTATAAAACTAACTCATTCAAATTATACAAAAAAAGAATAATTAAGAGCAAGGTGATTAGATCAACAGATGGGTGCCGTCACAGGTGGTTGTTTTCAGTAACCATGCTTTATTTGGCCTCCTGCAGCTCCACCTACGCTGTCTTTGCCTATTTTTGGATTAGCTGGGAGCCGGTGGAGGCAGGACAGCCAAGATGGCAACGGCTAGAGCCACCACACTCTGAGCTTCAGAAACCTGTGGGTGATGTCATGGGACTACATCAATTTTTATTTATACAGTTTATTGTTATTCCTTGGCCCATGCCACACCTTCCCACCAAGTTTAATTAAAAACGAGCTGTAGTTTCTCTATAATCCAATATAACCTCTTTGCCTAAGGTAATAATGCACTTTTGGGGGCGGACTGCAAGTGATAAGTGAGCGAATACATTTATTTAAGGCAAATAAATTACGGTCAAGTATGCTTAAGATGAACAAGTTTGTACAACATGTCATCCGAACACATCTGGAGGCATAAATGTTAGTGTATCGAGTGTCCACACTCCAAAATGCCATCATGGAGAGCGATGAAACGAGATGAATTATATGATAATGGAGCATTGTTTTGGACAGCCTTTCCCTGAAGGCATTCATGCTGTAGCAACTCATTTGCACTTACAAAAAGCCGCATGAAGAATGAAATAAAAAGAGCTTGAGAGATAAGTTCAAATCCTTGCTACTTTTCCATATCTGCACATTGTTAAGTAGCCGCGCTCATCGGATTGTTGCTACAAGATTTGCCATCAATTCAAAGCGTCTTAATGGTTTGGGAAGCTAGCTAATACAGGGCAACGAGTTACCTTGATGATGGTAGACTGGCATGTCTTTCAGGCAGATATGGCAGACATGTGTGATGCTTCCAATCAAGTGTCAGGCAGTAAAATTGTTTTTGAGGGCCAACTCTGCCTGTCTGATAAAACAGTATCTGTGGGGTAGTTAGCAACTAGTTTGCAACATTTAGATCTGTGCCCAATTTAAACCACTGTGCTGGGATTACGTAACTATTTGTGTGTTTGCACAATTATGTGTGTGTGTCTGTCAGAGACATAGACAGAGACAGAGAGAGAGAGAGAGAGAGAGAGAGAGATGGAGCGGGAGAGAGGGAAAGAGGGAGAGAGAGAGCGAGCGATGGGAGATGAGAGGTCGGCAGGATGCCAGCGTCCTCGTTTGACACAGTGAGACACTGACAGGTCTCAAGGTCTGCCAACATACACACACACACACTCACTCTCACCCACACACACACACACACACCCACACACACACACGCACACACACAGAAACCCAACCACACAAGGTCTGCCAACTCACATCTGTAAAACTTTTCATGGCCAGAGGCTGTTATTGGGGGAGGACAGAGGAGGGAGGTGTGGGTGGGTTGGGATGCAAGAGATAGGGAGGGAGATAGTGAGGGATGAGAGGGAGGGAGGAGACGGGATCAGTGCATGAGAGGCATGCAGCCAGACATGTGCACACACAGGAGGAGCGCTAATAAGCCTTTAAGGGTAAAACTAAAAAGCTGAGGGGATTTTGGAAGGATGGATGAATGGATGGATTGAGAAGGAGAGGGAGAGAGGACAGACTTTTCTAAAGAGAGAACAGAGGCAAGATGCCCAAGAAAATCTGACCCAGTAACAGCTCGTTCCAAAAGCTGCAGATTTTTCCAATTTCTTAAACCAGCTGTGAAAATGATTTCAGTCATTTTACAAATAGTTTCGAGCAGAATATATCATTTTCAAGCTCACAAGATTTCAGAATTTATTAGCTGATACAAGAAGCATTCTCTCTTCTTATTCACCTCCTGTGCTGCTGCTTCCGTCCCTCCTCCCATCTGCTGCTCTTCTTTATTCCATTTCCACAATCCTTCTCCTGAAACCAATCATTTATTCTTACTAGGTTCTTCCACTCCTCTAATTTCGTCTCTTTCCCTCTGGTTTGTTTACCATCTCCTTGTCAGCTCTTTAGAGTAATTATATGCGCATATATGACGACAACACAGGCATAGTCAACACAATCCAAATCAATTCCAATTCAGTTCCATTTTATTTATAGAGTGCCAAGTCATGACAGAAGTTACCTCAGGGTACTCTTTACAATATTAGAGTATGCGCCTCAAAATCATGAGGATTGTCTTCAAAATGGAATTGCAATCTTGAGAGGCAACTTCTTTAACAAAGCCGTTCATTTTTTGGGGGAGAGAAAGTCTACAATTTGTGAACCAAAGCAGCAAAAACATGTAATCATGTAGTAAATTGCATTTGGACTGACAGCATGATTGCTTTTGCACACAAATGACTCGCTGAGGGAGGCGTGTTTCTGATATTCATATCCATATAAGGTTCAGTAAAACTAAGACCTGCCATAAATGCAAGAAAGAGAAAATATAACACTACATATTTCCCTCTGGATACTCTGGCTTTCTCCCACATTCCAATGACATGGAGGTAAATAGGTAACTTGAATTGCCCGCAAGTGTGAATGATTATTTGTCTTCATGTGTCAGCCCTGTGATGACAAGTTGCCTATGCCTCTTGCCCAGTGTCAGCTGGGATCGGCTCCAATCCCCCTGTGACTATGATAAGGATAAGCGGGTATGGAAAATGGATTAGTTATTACAGGTATTCAGGAGTAGGTGTGGCATTGGGAACTTAACCTGGGAACAATATAAGAGGCAGCATTGATAAGTATTCATAAGCAGTCATGAATGTAACAGTGTTTCCTCGCGTAATTTTTACCAATTTATTATGATTATAGACTTATTTAAAACTCATCCGGGTCAGAAAGATGAACAAACATAAATAAAACAAACCTTTAATACACAGTCTGGCTCACAAGCTGTTAAGAACTTCAGTATTTAGGAATATCTAACACTCTCTAAGTTGTTTTCTTAATGCTTTGCTTTATGAAGTGCACAGGAAAGTGACCAACCCATTTATGGAGATGTATCAATTAATCTATTTATTAATGTTTCATATTTAAATATTGCCGACAGTTTGTCTTTGTTGTGTCTTGGACTGTATGAAATATAGCTACCATTAGCGACTATTACTTCCGATTCTTGGAAGCCTTACATTTTTCCTCAAGAATGTGTTTCCTAATGTGGTTCTATAATTGGGTAGTTCTGCATATCTATATGTGCCGTGAGAGGGTTTGTGTGTGAATATGTGGCTATATGTATGTGTGTATTTGTCTGTGTGCATGCATTAATGTGTGTGTATCTGCAATTCAGAGATCCTGCTTAGAGAGCAGTTCCTAAATGTCAGTCTGGCCCCCTGCAGGGATTAACTTCCTGGTACTGGAGGATTATGGGAAAAATGTCAGGAACAATCTGAGGTACTGATGACAGCAAATGAGTGTGAAAGAGAGAAAGAAAGAGGGAAAAGGAGAGAGAATGGGTTTTGGGAACTTTGGGATGAATGACAGAAATGAATCATAAGACATACATTTGCAAAGGGCAGAACACACACATTCACACACAGACACACATGCAGGTGGCACATTGCATAGCCTTCGGCCAAATGACTCATAGGAGGACCGGTGTGCATGTGTGTGTATGTGTGTGTGTGTGTCACAGGTTGCGTTCTGTGACTGACAGTGTGGGAATCTACTTAGCAGTCACTCCGGCCAGGTTAGATCAATTGAGAAAGCAGTGAAACGGGAAGAGAATCGCAAAGAAAGAGACATACAGTTAAAAAAGTAAAAAAACACGCACTGAACATGACATTCGCTTTAAAGAGAGTGTACCTCGCTGGAGGGTACATTACCACTTTGCCTTGATTTAGTTACTGTAGCATTCAAATCAGAATGTAACACACTCTAAATTTTGGATGACTTACTTGAGCCGTCTATGGACACTTTAGAAAGTGGTATTTAAATTAAAGCCTTTTTTAAGAAGGAAAAGTGGATTTTAGATGAACTCATCTACTCACAAAGGACAAGTCATGTTATCAGGATTGACAGCAGAGGAAGCTGGTTTACACTGGTTTGTTATCTGCCAGAAAACCTAAGAAGTCAATTTAGGATTTGCAGATGTCTGGCAGGTAAAATGAGCCACAAGGACCAAGTCTACATCAAACGCATGGACACCAAGAAGCAAACAGTTATCTTATCTTCGCTTGCCAACCGTGGTTTGTATGATGTGACAAGCTCCAAAGAAAACCTTACAAGCATATATCCACTGGGTTCAAAACAGCGAAACAAACAATTTAGACAATGACAATGTGATAAGGAAACAGATGGAGAAAAATGATGCTGGAGTGGGACTTCCAGCCAACATCCACAGACGCCAGGACAGCACCTGCATCCACTGCCAGGTAGAAACACTGTGTCAGACAGGACGTCAGCCAGCACTGACATCTGTGGAAGCTACGACATTGATAGCGTCCACTGACACACAGTATTGCTTTCCACAAGTGTCTGAGAAATGTGCCTGTGGGCAGACAAGACAAATAGATATACACACAGTAGATGCACAGCTGGGGAGTGTATCTTTGTTCCCAGGGTCTTAAGTTCCCCAACCCCTTAACCCTAGAATATAGACCCTGGGATAAAAGGAATGACCAGTACAGCGGAGTAAGAAAAGCTCTGCTGTCTGCTGGATTTTCAGTACATATCAACATAACAGTTGTGTTATAGGGGCATTCATAGTGACTTATAATTTATTCATAAAGCTTTATGACTACACTCAAAAACACACATCATGCTTCTCGATGCACTATGTCAAAAGTTGTGGCTTATAGATGCCCTGACTAGTAATAAACTAGAGTTTGAGTGGCTTATTTATAATACATTATGATTACCTATACTCACCTATACACACATTTCAACAGCCCTTGCAGTGTCATGTGTTATTATCGTATGTTGAAGTGAAGTACATAGTGATGCATCAAATGTATGCTTCATCATAATGCTTCATTGTTGGTGTAAATCATCTATCATGTTTAATGACTGCTGTGCATCAGAAAGCATTGTGTGTTTATGAGTATTGTCATAAAGCATTATAGATGCATTATAATTCACTTTGAATGTCTCCATAACGCACTATAGATGTTGTCTTGACGAAAAGTGCTTCTAAATGTGTAAATATATTATGTAGTTAATTTGTTTTTCCCTTTGTTGTTTGTCTTTTATTTTGAAAATCAACCAGATTTTCTATGTCGTTTCTGTGTCTGTCTTCCGGTCTGCTCCAGCTGGTCTGTGCAGACTGACCTGGGCTGCTAGCGCTGTCCGTCAATAGAATAGTTGTGTATTCCCCATGGATCTGAGCGGAGACCCACTTCTGGGATGCATCTAAAGCAGATCACGGCATGACCTGTGGGGTTTGAAACACTGACTAGAACGTCTGTGTATAGCTCCGGGGGCTGCGGCACATACGGAACATGTAGGATCTATGCTCGGTGGAATTTACATTCAGCTTCTTCAGTTTTGCTCACATTCATATGTTTCCATCTCATGTAGCAATGAGGAACACTTTCTAGACATTTGGTGGGTGACAGCTGATGTCACAGATGTTTGTCCTGCAGCTTTCCCTCACCCCACAGAAAAACACTGTGCAGCTGTACAGACATGAGCAAACCTTTTATTGTACTGAAAAATTCCAGCTTTCGTTTTTACAGAGATTCCTTCTTGGAAAATGTAATAAATCAATATTAATACAAGAACCAAAGTGACCCAGCTTGTAATTCCCACTCCCATAACAGCCACATGACTCAGACGGTGAAAATATTTTCTATGGTTGGTGCCAAGTGATCAAATTTATGTTGAAGCACTAAAAATATTTTCACTACTCAACCGATCCCAGGTGAACTGGCAGCTCGGTTTAGTCATCCCCTGTAATGGAACCTAAGAGTGGTATCCAAAATGCTATTGATATGCCTTTTATATATTTTTGTTTCTTGCTTTTAGCTCTGCAATTATCTCCTCATTGCTGTGCTACCACAGAACGCCCATACTATCCTCTTGGGAAGCTCAGGACTGAAAATATTTTCAAAACTTGCTTTACTCATGCTTTACTCTCTTCAATCCGTCAAGTTTTTTTATCAATCAGTATACTTTTACAAGTTTGAACATTTTGAGCCCACTTGATACCCTCAGACTTATCTTTCAGTAAAAGTTTCACATTGAGAGACAGAAAAACTATCCTAATATTGACATATTTCTCAATGTTCTACTTCAGACCAAATTAACATGATGCACCTCACCCTTATCGCTCTGCTGAGTGTGTCTGTGTCAAGCTGACCAAGTCTGTGGTTAATTTACTAAGCAGAACATAAAAGAGGTTAGACTGCAACAGAAGTGGAAAATAAAATCCCCATCCACCCAATCCCCATGCTATAATAGATACGAGTGGATGAGAAAATCTCTATTGACAGCACCTTTAATGTGATCAGTGTAGAATCGTAACATGGCAGAGATGATGAAAACTTTCACAGAGCTTTAGGTACACAACCAAGCCATGCAATGTTAGTGTTACCAACTCAGCATGTTAAATGGTTGATGCACTAAACAACAACATAATTAAGACTAAAGAAAGTTGTCCCACTTAAGGTCAAAAAAGGGTTTTGTTTTTGTTTTGCCAGTTGGACTACATCCATGCAAAAGTTCTTATATTTCCTTAAATTAAGATTTATGTAGCAATATTTATTTTGTTCCAAGCAACTGCACGGTGATGCCATTGAACTGAGGTCATCTTTCCTGTTTCTGAGCGATATACAACCTCTCCAGACCAAGGAAATTATGTCCCTTCTATTTCCATTTATGAGTTCAATAAAACCAGAGAAGGGCCTGTTACTTTTCATATATACCTTTCATAACTTTACGTTGCAGTTATGTTTTGTGCTGACTGTGTGAAAACGACTGGGACACCATGTACTGTTCTGTTAGACAGCTTCATCTTGTGTGGCATTTGCTGAGCTGCTTTGACAACACTGTTCTTTTGTTTCAAGCCTGAAATATAATAAAAATATAAAAATACCAATACCAAATAGGTAAAACTAATCACAACATACAAATAGCACAACTAAATGTTATCCGGTGTTGCTATTGCCAAGTATTCTTCTTTTCTCTGTTTCAGGGGCAGTTAGAGCAAGGAAGGAAGATACTGGAGATTCTGCTAGAGGCCCGACTGTTTGAATTGTCAGATTGGAGCTCTGGGGAGTTTGTGAAGCTTTTTTCTTTTTATACTTAAGGCTGCTTTTGCTGTCAGTGGGTCAACAATATCCAAGGGTCACAGTCCATGAGCTGCTTACATATAAAGCTTTAATAAAGTCTTCACTGTAGGATGCTAGTAAGTTATGAGACCTGACTCTGGCCACTTACTCATACCCAAATATAGATATAAAACACACCCAGAGATAGACACACACACATGCATATTAAAAAGTCCACCTGCCTCGGGGAGTTGAACAACTATAAATTCACAGGGATGGCATCTTTCTATGAAATCTCAACCTTCAAATTTTCCTTTGAAGTTTATGTTTTTATTAAAATTAAAAGAAATTGAATTGGAGGGGTGGGGGTTGGGGGGGGGAGTCGAATCATTATGTGCAATTATTGACTGACTAAAAAGAGAAGTGGTTTAACGTTCCCCATGAGCAGAAAATGAGCTCTGCAATGAAGCCAGGAATATCTAAAAGGTGTGTCACAGCGAGACTTGGATTTTTAATTTGAACATCGAAAGAAATGAAGCTGCTTCGCTGTAAAATCTGCAAACTTGCATATAATGACACACAGACTAAGCATTTTCATGGATCCTCCATTGCACACATACACTTCATATAAGACTCACAAGTAGAAGGCAACTGCTTTGTACAATTCATTTTTAATGAAGCTAATCGGTTTATGTCTCCCATCAGTAATACATGAAACATACAATTTCATATTTGTAATTAGACACCATAATTAACATTTTTTTGCAGCAACAGAGATAAGCTCTTTGTGTGTCTTTCATGTACACGTGCACACATTACATCATATATATGAGCATTCATGGAAAAGACTCATGAATTTATCATTTGATCAGTTTGATCTTTTTCATTTCAGCACTGCCGTCTGAAAACTGTATGATTGTGATATAAGCTAAATCTGATCTGCACTTCTTTTCTTTATCAACTGTACTGGCTGTGAAACACTTTTACTGATGAACACTATATCAAACATAAAAAAGTCTCAAACGGTGCATGTTGCAGTCTCGCAGGTATCCAATAACACATCTTATCTTACTCTAGCACACTGACTGCAACATATCTAGAAATGGTCTTTGTTTTAGTGAACACCGACTGTTTGTGGATTCTTTTTTTGTTGATCAATACCAGACAGTGAACAATTGCTTCACAAAGTCCTAAAAATTCTGCTTTACAAATCTAATTTCTGAGTCAGTACGAAATGTTTTGTCCATTGGGATTCAGGTTGGTGTTAGTGATGCAACATGAACGTCTGACTTACAGTGAGAGCAACTTTAGTGAAGTTTAAAGAGAGGACATAGGGCGTGGCTGTATTTATCACTTTTGTTACTTTGATCTCATGCATTAAAGCAACACTGTCATTTTTCTACCATAAAATAAAATCAGTTTGATGTTACACTGGCGTATAACCAACAATTTCACTGATTTTGGTGAAATTGGATCATATTTTATGGAAAATATGGAGATGGAAAATGAATAAAAACTTCTGCTTTCTGTCTGATGTCTTACGGCTTCTCGGCCTCAACTCTCTGTGAGCTTCTGAGAGGACAGTAAACTACTGTGAACTATAGCTGCTGTTAGCTAGCTGAGCTAATTGGTTAGCTTGTTAGCTCAGTTTGTCAGCCAGACTGCCCGGACCGTGAACTCAGACCGTGAACCTGTCCACAGTTATTTTAGGACTGTTGGAAACAGGAGGCTTTGCTTCCTGGGCACAGGTGGATGCAGAGTGTCAGTATCTCATACCGCCAGAGGTGAAGAGAACAAAAGAGATGTTGTCTGAAGAAGCTAAGAAGAAAGAAGGCAAGAGTAAGAGAACAAGAAGGCATCGGACAAGAGTAAATTTGGGACTGACTTTTAGTTGTTGGTGAAAGTGTGAAATAAAAGTCTGAAAGACAGATGCTGAGCTGGGCTGACTGCTGTTGGACTGGTAAGTAATGCTAATTTTTTATCATAAGTAATATAAACATAATAAATACATATCCATATTTGCATTTTGAAACTGCAGGAACTAAATCACAAATATACCAATTGAAATGTTGCTTTAAATTTCTTTGTTACACTGTGTGGTGTTTATGAGCAATATTTTGCTCATATATTTGCTAGTCTTGTTTGTAAAACACATTATTTCTCATTTGGAAAAACACATTGTTTGTTTGTTGAGAACAAATGATTCATTTTTATCACATTGCCTTTAACCTCAGTCAGCTGTCCTTACTGTGTTCTTCATTCAGCATTTATGTTTGTCATGTTTTCAGATAATTTCTGCTTTTCTTCTACCATTCCATGAATTATAAACACACTCAGTCTGAGCTAAGGGATGTTATTCGTGTTGGTGGTTACTGCAACACAGTGCATTTTCATCCCGTGCAAACTATTTGTCTCGAATCTGTTGTTTCATGTCTTCATTTCATCAATTGTGAGCAGTTTGTATAAATTATGCAACAAATGAACCAACACTAAGAACCTTAACAGGTAACATAAACTCAGTGTTAAGGCTTGTAGGTTGTAAAAGTGTGCATTGTGAGTGTGTGCGCGCGCCTCACTGTGCTGTACATTTATATGTGTTCCATTGTTTCAAAGTGGTGGACCATCCATCACCATTAGGCTGAAGCAGAGAGCCTGACTCACATTCAGGAACAATCTAATTCTGCTAAAAACACCTCTCTCCACCGCTCTCTTCTTCACTTTCCCCATTGTCGGGTTTCTCCGCTTCACCTTCTTGTTTTCTCCCCTCCTCTCCCTCCCTCTCTCTCTCCCTCTCCACAGGATTTAGGCAACAGACTTCAGCAAATGAAAACCTCCCAAGCATGTCTGCAGTAATACCTCAGGCACACGCATGCTGTGCTACACACAAACACACACACAAAGGGGACACAATTTTGCAGACAGTATATTGTTCTAACTCAGCCTTTGACGTGTGTGTGTGTGTGTGTGTGTGTGTGTGTGTGTGCGTGTGCGTGTAGTTATCATTCTGTAAGCAGAGCCGAATGTGAGACGAGAGCCTCTTCAACTTTTTCTGTCTAGGACCCAAAGAGAGTGAAAGTAACACGCTGCAGCACACTGAGGCTTTTGAAACAGTCATTAGCTTGATTTCAGGACAAACATGCACATAACCTTTAACTGTGCAGTTCAGTGCTCACAGACTGACACAAGATCAGAAAGTGACATTCATGTCTGACTGGTAAATATAAGTCAAGCTATGAGTGGCAAGAATAAGTCTTTTATCACCTATGAGGGCAAATATTTAAAAAGGGAGTTATAAGTGTTTTTCCACAATTACACAACATAGCAGGCCTTCAATCCACTTTATTATTATGATGTCATGAAGTGCAAGTTCACAAAAAAAAAAAAATTCAAATCCAAAGCAAGTCACAACAGAAAAAAAAAATCTGTACTGTAATAAAAAAGTAGTGAACAGCCACAGAGATTTGCGTGTGACTGAATGGGAATTCAAACTTCATAAAGCAGTGTGTAAAACTAGTCATGGCAAGATTCAAGTGTGTGCTGTCACTGCTACTGGGACACACAATGGAACTGAGCCATCATTACTGTTATTAGGTCCAACTGTGTTTTTCCTGCTTTGACAAATCAAAATGTCTGCTGTGCAACCAGTCCATTGGTGGATTTAATCAACATTTAGATGAATATCAGTATATGACAGGATTCTGCAGATACCCAGAGTTAAAGGAATCAGGTTAGGATCTTGGTCAAAAGAAAACTTGATCAGGACATCCCTAGTTGAAAGTCGTCCCACAGTACCGGGGTCACAACAGGACAAATGTTGCCATCCTTGACGTTAAACCTGGTCTGTGGAATGACCAAGACCCAAGAGTGCTGTAAAACACAGACAACCCAAAGTATAGCCTGATAAACAAAGAGCAAGTCAATTCTACAGCTGACAGAGAGCCAGAGCCAGGACACCAGAGGAAGAATGACAAGATCTCTGTTTTTCTGCCGATATGTACTGAATTTTAGATCAGTTATAGGTCTGCCAGGGCAGAGAAGAAATATAAGAACCCTTTCCAAGTGAAAGATATAACTCAACTTCAGCAATTCAGAATAACGATAAAAGATCATCTGTTTATAACTTAGACTTCAAACTTTAGTCAAAATGAAAACAAATCCCATGAAGCTGGTTCACCAGTACACATTTTTATTGTTAGAAAATTGTAAGGAACTGTAAGCTAATCAATACTTGATAACTGCAAGGGAAGCATTAAAAATAAAAAGCTATTTTGGGTGTTTGGTTTCAGAGGTAATTAGTGTATCACTATGTAAATCTGCACTGCAGGATATGTTGTATGTACAGGTCATGCAGATGGATGCAAATTAGAATTTTAGCAGCAGATGGGAGATGGTAGGAACATTTGCGCAGTAATTTCTGGTCTGTGCATGTGCGTGTATGTCTGGTCTGTGCATTGAGGCCAGTAATGTCAGTGGGATTGTGAAGAGAGCGTGTCCTTCCACAGAAACTTTGTTAAATTTGGCCTATTATGGGGCGGTGGTTAGCTCAGTCGGTAGAGCAGCCGCCCCATGTACAAAGGCTCAGTCCTTGCTGCGGCAGCCCAGGGTTCGAATCCAACCTGTGACTCTTTCCCGTGTCATTCCTCATCTCTCTGCATTCCTGCAAAAAATCTTAATGTTTATCTTAAATTAGGCCAATGATGCATGCGGACATACCCATCCAAAGCTGCTCTCAGCACTGATCATACTGTACTCAGGACTGCACTCATCTACATTACCCTGTAAAGACCCAGACCATTCTGGTCAAACACTGATTTCCCAGAGCCTCAGTTATTTGTATTGTAGGATTAGCGCTCAAACCTCCAGGTGCGAGGCAGAGGCTCTACCTTCAGGCCGTTTTCCTGATCGATAAGGATAGTTGATCTCTCTCCATGCTCTGAATGTCAACTAAAGTCACTTCATCAGAGCCAGATGCATCAGAAAAGAATGACTTTTTAGTACCGTATTTCCTTAATGCCTGCAGCCTCTACATACTGAATATGTTGTATGTTCATACCTTTTGGATGTTTTCTCTTGGGATTAATGCTTTTTACAGAAAATGAATGATTTGACTCACGTGCAAAGCCAAAGAGGGATGCAAAAATCTTAACTCAAGACGCAAGAGGTAAAGCGAGGGAGAAGGAGGTGGAGAAGAAAGCTTGTTATCTAGGCCGAGGGAAGGAAATGGATCGGGGGGAGTCATTTATTTTTCAGTTCTATTCGCCTATGATTAGTACTCCTCGGAAACATGTAGAAGACACCCTCAGCTGTCAATTACAGATGGAAAAAAGGAAAGATAAAAGGTTTCGCCTGGAAAAAGTAATAAGGCATTGGAAAACCAGTAATGAAACTATGAGCTTACTGCAGGCCAGGAATTTTTAGATGCCATGCAGGTATTTGCTGGTGGAGTTCACTCAATCACTCTTGGGTTTGGCTTTTTGCCTGTTAGCATTACAAAATGTCGGCTTTGAAATGTGGTGTGAATGTGAAGCAGGGCTTTGGTGGTGGTGGTGGGGGGGGGGGGGTAGTACCCAGTTGCAGAGATGACAAAGACGCTTGGCACAGGTTGTGTATTGTAAAGATTGTATTTGTCATACTTAAACTTTTGTGATCCACTGTTGGTGTTGGCAAGTTTTTATTCAGCTTTGTTTACCCTTGTTCGTCTTTTTACATCAACAGCATTAATAACTGTTTATAGGTCATCCACTGGAAATGGAATTTGTGAGTTTTTATAAAACATCTACTAACACACTCACTAACCATTAGTACAGAAGAGTAAAACATTTATAACTGTGATTATAAACCATATACTAATGAGTATTTACGTCAGAAACATGCTTTATAAATGAATTCAGTATTTAGTAATCCATAACTATTGTGCTTATCAATGGTGATTACTCAACATTTGTAACTGTCTTTATAAACTTCATTCTAATGAGTTCTCGTGTGTTATAAATGATGAATTCAGTATTTGTTAATGCTTAATTAATGCTTAATAGTGTGCACTCATCATGAAGTGTTACCCAAAACTGAACACAGACTGTGGACACACAGCTACAAGAATAAATAATAATAAATAAAAAAATCAACAAGAACATGTTGTACAGCTAAACAGACTAATTATCCTTACCACTACAGAAAGACAGACAAACTAGATGGACTGGCTTGACTGGCATTGTCTGGCGATAAATGATGAGTTCAGTATTTATTAATGGGTACCTAATGATAATATTGTGTACTCATGATAAAGTGTTTACCTTGTATTTTAATAGTATATGACCAAATTATTTAGCTGTTTGTGTGTCAGATTTCGGCCACTTGATCACGCTGTGCTGAATTGCTTGCAAACTAGCCACAAGTGTTCATCAAAACAGCTGCATATTCTTGGCATAGCAGAGTGAAGAACCGCTGCTGAATGCGTTTGAAATGTTTTTGTGGTGCTTTATGGTGGGATCCATAATCATTGTCCTAGAATGGCCATGATCAGCTCCAGTGGAGGTCAGATTCAGGTTGGCAACCAGGGCTTGGTGGATTCAGTGCTAGGGTGGTACCCTAAGAAACTTTAATTTAAAGTTATGATTTATGGTTGAATCTTTGATAACTGCCAAAGCGAATTGATTAAACTTACACTGTTGGGTGCCCATTCAGTCCATTTTTAACCTACCGGTTTTTGTTCCAGCTCACAGTTCGTATACTCCGTTCTCCTTGCTCGTTGGAAGGTGACAATTACGAAGCCCAAAAT